>NC_041388.1:367884446-367915666 GCF_002162155.2 Triticum dicoccoides | reverse complement strand
TGTAAAATTATTTGTACTAGGTTATAGACCTAGTTCAACTATAGTGTAAAACTATTTGAACTAGATTGTGGAGCTAGTTCAACTCTAGTGTAAAATTATTTGAACTAGCTTGTAGAGCTAGTTCAACTCTAGTGAAAAACTATTTGTGAACTAGCTTGTAGAGCTAGGTCAACTCTAGTGTAAAACTATTTGTACTAGGTTATAGAGCTAGTTCAACTCTAGTGTAAAATTATTTGTACTAGGTTATAGAGCTAGTTCTACTCTAGTGTAAAATTATTTGTACTAGGTTATAGAGCTAGTTCTACTCTAGTGAAAAATTATTTTAACTAGCTTGTAGAGCTTGTTCAATTCTACCAGCTGTATAGCTAGTTCAACTCTAGTGTAAAATTATTTGAACTATCTTGTAGAGCTAGTTAAACTCTAGTGTAAAATTATTTGAACTAGCTTGTATAGCTAGTTCAACTATAGTGTAAAATTATTTGTACTAGGTTATAGAGCTAGTTCAACTATAGTGTAAAACTATTTGAACTATACTGTAGACCTAGTTCAACTCTAGTGTAAAATTATATGAACTAGCTTGTCCAACTTGTTTAACTCTAGTGTGAAATTATTTGTACTAGGTTATTGAGAGCTAGTTCAACACTAATGTAAAATTATTTGAACTAGCTTGTAGAGCCACTTCAATACTAGTGTAAAATTATTTGAACTAGCTTGTAGAGCTAGTTCAACTCTAGTGTAAAATTATTTGAACTAGCTTGTAGAGCTTGTTCAACTCTAGTGTAAAATTATTTGAACTATCTTGTAGAGCTAGTTCAAATCTAGTGTGAAATTATGTGTACTAGGTTATAGAGCTAGTTCAACTCTAGTGTAAAATTATTTGAACTAGCTTGTAGAGCTAGTTCAACTCTAGTGTGAAATTTTTTGTACTAGGTTATTGAGAGCTAGTTCAACACTAGTGTAAAATTATTTGAACTAGCTTGTAGAGCTACTTCAACACTAGTGTAAAATTACTTGAACTAGCCTATAGAGCTAGTTCAACTCTAGTGTAAAATTATTTGAACTATCTTGTAGAGCTAGTTCAACTCTAGTGTAGAATTACATGAACTAGCTTGTAGAGCTAGTTCAAATCTAGTGTGAAATTATGTGTACTATGTTATAGAGCAAGTTCAACTCTAGTGTAAAATTATTTGAACTAGCTTGTAGAGCTAGTTCAACTCTAGTGTAAAATTATTTGTACTAGGTTATAGAGCTAGTTCAACTCTAGTGTAAAACTATTTGAACTAGACTGTAGAGCTAGTTCAACTCTAGTGTAAAATCATTTGTACTAGGTTATAGAGCTAGTTCTACTCTAGTGTAAAATTATTTGTACTAGGTTATAGAGCTAGTTGTACTCTAGTGCAAAATTATTTGAACTAGCTTGTAGAGCTTGTTCAACTCTACAAGCTTGTATAGCTAGTTCAACTCTAGTATAAATTATTTGAACTAGCTTGTAGAGCTAGTTCAACTCTAGTGTAAAATTATTTGAACTAGGTTATAGATCTAGTTCAACTTTAGTGTAAAATTATTTGAACTAGCTTGTAGAGCTAGTTCAACTCTAGTGTAAAATTATTTGAACTAGCTTGTATAGCTATTTCAAATCTAGTGTAAAATTATTTGTACTAGGTTATAGAGCTAGTTCTGCTCTAGTGTAAAATTATTTGAACTAGCTCGTATAGCTAGTTCAAATCTAGTGTAAAATTATTTGAACTAGCTTGTAGAACTAGTTCAACTCGAGTGTAAAATTATTTGTTCTATGTTATAGAGCTAGTTCAACTCTAGTGTAAAATTAATTGAACTAGCTTGTAGAGCTAGTTCAAATCTAGTGTGAAATTATGTGTACTATGTTATAGAGCTAGTTCAACTCTAGTGTAAAATTATTTGAACTAGCTTGTAGAGCTACTTCAACTCTAGTGCGAAATTATTTGTACTAGGTTATTGAGTGCTAGTTGAACACTAGTGTAAAATTATTTGAACTAGCTTGTAGAGCTACTTCAACACTAGTGTAAAATTATTTGAACTAGCATGTAGAGCTAGTTCAACTCTAGTGTAAAATTATTTGAACTATCTTGTAGAGCTAGTTCAACTCTAGTGTAGAATTACATGAACTAGCTTGTAGAGCTAGTTCAAATCTAGTGTGAAATTATGTGTACTATGTTATAGAGCAAGTTCAACCCTAGTGTAAAATTATTTGAACTAGCTTGTAGAGCTAGTTCAACTCTAGTGTAAAATTATTTGAACTATCTTGTAGAGCTAGTTCAAATCTAGTGTGAAATTATGTGTACTAGGTTATAGAGCTAGTTCAACTCTAGTGTAAAATTATTTGAACTAGCTTGTAGAGCTAGTTCAACTCTAGTGTAAAAATTTTTGTACTAGGTTATTGAGAGCTAGTTCAACACTAGTGTAAAATTATTTGAACTAGCTTGTAGAGCTACTTCAACACTAGTGTAAAATTACTTGAACTAGCCTATAGAGCTAGTTCAACTCTAGTGTAAAATTATTTGAACTATCTTGTAGAGCTAGTTCAACTCTAGTGTAGAATTACATGAACTAGCTTGTAGAGCTAGTTCAAATCTAGTGTGAAATTATGTGTACTATGTTATAGAGAAAGTTCAACTCTAGTGTAAAATTATTTGAACTAGCTTGTAGAGCTAGTTCAATTCTAGTGTAAAATTATTTCTACTAGGTTATAGAGCTAGTTCAACTCTAGTGTGAAATTATTTGAACTAGCTTGTAGAGCTAGTTCGAATCTAGTGTGAAATTATGTGTACTATGTTATAGAGCTAGTTCAACTCTAGTGTAAATTTATTTGAACTAGCTTGTAGAGCTAGTTCAACTCTAGTGTAAAATTATTTGTACTAGATTATAGAGCTAGTTCAACTCTAGTGTAAAACTATTTGAACTAGACTGTGGAGCTAGTTCAACTCTAGTGTAAAATCATTTGTACTAGGTTATAGAGCTAGTTCAACTCTAGTGTAAATTTATTTGTACTAGGTTATAGAGCATGTTCTACTCTAGTGAAAAATTATTTGAACTAGCTTGCAGAGCTTGTTCAAATCTACAATCTTGCATAGCTAGTTCAACTCTAGTGTAAAACTATTTGAACTAGCTTGCAGAGCTAGTTCAACTCTAATGTAAAATTATTTGAACTAGGTTATAGATCTTGTTCAACTTTAGTGTAAAATTATTTGAACTAGCTTGTAGAGCTAGTTCAACTCTAGTGTAAAATTATTTGAACTAGCTTGTAGAGGTAGTTCAACTCTACTGTAAAATGATTTGTACTAGGTTAGAGAGCTAGTTCAACTCTACTGTAAAATGATTTGTACCAGGTTAGAGAGCTAGTTCAACTCTAGTCTAAAATTATTTGTACTAGGTTATAGAGCTAGTTCTAGTCTAGTACAAAAATATTTAAACTACCTTGTAGAGCTAGTTCAACTCTAGTGTAAAATTATTTGAACTAGCTTGTAGAGCTAGTTCAAATCTAGTCTGAAATTATGTGTACTATCTTATAGAGCTAGTTCAACTCTAGTGTAAAATAATTTGAACTAGCTTGTAGAGCTAGTTCAACTCTAGTGTAAAATTATTTGAAAACTATCTTGTAGAGCTAGTTCAACTCTAGTGTGAATTTTTTTGTTCTAGGTTATTGAGAGATAGTTCAACACTAGTGTAAAATTATTTGAACTAGCCTGTAGAGCTAGTTCAACTCTAGTGTAAAAAATTTTGTACTAGGTTATTGAGTGCTAGTTGAACACTAGTGTAAAATTATTTGAACTAGCTTGTAGAGCTACTTCAACACTAGTGTAAAATTATTTGAACTAGCATGTAGAGCTAGTTCAACTCTAGTGTAAAATTATTTGAACTATCTTGTAGAGCTAGTTCAACTCTAGTGTAGAATTACATGAACTAGCTTGTAGAGCTAGTTCAAATCTAGTGTGAAATTATGTGTACTATGTTATAGAGCAAGTTCAACTCTAGTGTAAAATTATTTGAACTAGCTTGTAGAGCTAGTTCAACTCTAGTGTAAAATTATTTGAACTATCTTGTAGAGCTAGTTCAAATCTAGTGTGAAATTATGTGTACTAGGTTATAGAGCTAGTTCAACTCTAGTGTAAAATTACTTGAACCAGCTTGTAGAGCTAGTTCAACTCTAGTGTAAAATTTTTTGTACTAGGTTATTGAGAGCTAGTTCAACACTAGTGTAAAATTATTTGAACTAGCTTGTAGAGCTACTTCAACACTAGTGTAAAATTACTTGAACTAGCCTATAGAGCTAGTTCAACTCTAGTGTAAAATTATTTGAACTATCTTGTAGAGCTAGTTCAACTCTAGTGTAGAATTACATGAACTAGCTTGTAGAGCTAGTTCAAATCTAGTGTGAAATTATGTGTACTATGTTATAGAGCAAGTTCAACTCTAGTGTAAAATTATTTGAACTAGCTTGTAGAGCTAGTTCAACTCTAGTGTAAAATTATTTGTACTAGGTTATAGAGCTAGTTCAACTCTAGTGTAAAACTATTTTAACTAGACTGTAGAGCTAGTTCAACTCTAGTGTAAAATCATTTGTACTAGGTTATAGAGCTAGTTCTACTCTAGTGTAAAATTATTTGTACTAGGTTATAGAGCTAGTAGTACACTAGTGCAAAATTATTTGAACTAGCTTGTAGAGCTTTTTCAACTCTACAAGCTTGTATAGCTAGTTCAACTCTAGTATAAAATTATTTGAACTAGCTTGTAGAGCTAGTTCAACTCTAGTGTAAAATTATTTGAACTAGGTTATAGATCTAGTTCAACTTTAGTGTAAAATTATTTGAACTAGCTTGTAGAGCTAGTTCAACTCTAGTGTAAAATTATTTGAACTAGCTTGTATAGCTATTTCAAATCTAGTGTAAAATTATTTGTACTAGGTTATAGAGCTAGTTCTGCTCTATTGTAAAATTATTTGAACTAGCTCGTATAGCTAGTTCAAATCTAGTGTAAAATTATTTGAACTAGCTTGTAGAACTAGTTCAACTCGAGTGTAAAATTATTTGTTCTATGTTATAGAGCTAGTTCAACTCTAGTGTAAAATTATTTGAACTAGCTTGTAGAGCTAGTTCAAATCTAGTGTGAAATTATGTGTACTATGTTATAGAGCTAGTTCAACTCTAGTGTAAAATTATTTGAACTAGCTTGTAGAGCTACTTCAACTCTAGTGCGAAATTATTTGTACTAGGTTATTGAGTGCTAGTTGAACACTAGTGTAAAATTATTTGAACTAGCTTTTAGAGCTACTTCAACACTAGTGTAAAATTATTTGAACTAGCATGTAGAGCTAGTTCAACTCTAGTGTAAAATTATTTGAACTATCTTGTAGAGCTAGTTCAACTCTAGTGTAGAATTACATGAACTAGCTTGTAGAGCTAGTTCAAATCTAGTGTGAAATTATGTGTACTATGTGATAGAGCAAGTTCAACTCTAGTGTAAAATTATTTGAACTAGCTTGTAGAGCTAGTTCAACTCTAGTGTAAAATTATTTCTACTAGGTTATAGAGCTAGTTCAACTCTAGTGTAAAATTATTTGTACTAGGTTATAGAGCTAGTTCTACTCTAGTGTAAAATAATTTGAACTAGCATGTCAAGCTAGTTCAACTCTAGTGTAAAATTATTTGTACTAGGATATAGACCTAGTTCTACTCTAGTGTAAAATTATTTGAACTAGCTTGTATAGCTAGTTCAACTCTAGTGTGAAATTATTTGTGAACTAGCTTGTAGAGCTAGGTCAACTCTAGTGTAAAATTATTTGTACTAGGTTATAGAGCTAGTTCAATTCTACTTTAAATTATTTGTACTAGGTTATAGAGCTAGTTCTACTCTAGTAGAAAATTATTTAAACTACCTTGTAGAGCTAGTTCAACTCTAGTGTAAAATTATTTCTACTAGGTTATAGAGCTAGTTCAACTCTAATGTAAAATTATTTGTACTAGGTTATAGAGCTAGTTCTACTCTAGTGTAAAATAATTTGAACTAGCTTGTCGACCTAGTTCAACTCTAGTGTAAAATTATTTGTACTAGGATATAGACCTAGTTCTACTCTAGTGTAAAATTATTTGAACTAGCTTGTATAGCTAGTTCAACTCAAGTTTGAAATTATTTGTGAACTAGCTTGTAGAGCTAGGTCAACTCTAGTGTAAAAATTTTTGTACTAGGTTATAGAGCTAGTTCAACTCTACTGTAAAAATTATTTGTACTAGGTTATAGAGCTCTACTCTAGTAGAAAATTATTTAAACTACCTTGTAGACCTAGTTCAACTCTAGTGTAAAATTATTTGAACTAGCTTGTAGAGCTAGTTCAAATCTAGTGTGAAATTATGTGTACTATCTTATAGAGCTAGTTCAACTCTAGTGTAAAATTATTTGTCCTAGGTTATGGAGCTAGTTCAACACTAGTCTAAAACTATTTGAACTAGACTGTAGAGCTAGTTCAACTCTAGTGTAAAATCATTTGTACTAGGTTATAGAGCTAGTTCAACTCTAGTGTAAAATTATCTGTACTAGGTTATAGAGCTAGTTCTACTCTAGTGAAAAATTATTTGAACTAGCTTATAGAGCTTGTTCAACTCTACAAGCTATATAGCTAGTTCAACTCTAGTGTAAAATTATTTGAACTAGCGTGTAGAGCTAGTTAAACTCTAGTGTAAAATTATTTGAACTAGCTTGTAGAGCTAGTTCAACTCTAGTGTAAAATTATTTGTACTAGGTTATAGAGCTAGTTCAACTATAGTGTAAAAACTATTTGAACTAGACTGTAGACCTAGTTCAACTCTAGTGTAAAATTATTTGAACTAGCTTGTCCAGCTTGTTTAACTCTAGTGTGAAATTATTTGTACTAGGTTATTGAGAGCTAGTTCAACACTAATGTAAAATTATTTGAACTAGCTTTTAGAGCTACTTCAACACTAGTGTAAAATTATTTGAACTAGCATGTAGAGCTAGTTCAACTTTAGTGTAAAATTATTTGAACTAGCTTGTAGAGCTAGTTCAACTCTAGTGTAAAATTATTTGAACTAGCTTGTAGAGCTAGTTCAACTCTAGTGTAAAATTATTTGTACTAGATTATAGAGCTAGTTCAACTCTAGTGTAAAACTATTTGAACTAGACTGTGGAGATAGTTCAACTCTAGTGTAAAATCATTTGTACTAGGTTATAGAGCTAATTCAACTCTAGTGTAAATTTATTTGTACTAGGTTATAGAGCATGTTCTACTCTAGTGAAACATTATTTGAACTAGCTTGTAGAGCTTGTTCAAATCTACAAGCTTGCATGGCTAGTTCAACTCTAGTGTAAAATTATTTGAACTAGTTTATAGATCTTGTTCAACTTTAGTGTAAAATTATTTGAACTAGCTTGTAGAGCTAGTTCAACTCTACTGTAAAATTATTTGTACTAGGTTATAGAGCTAGTTCAACTCTAGTCTAAAATTATTTGTACTAGGTTATAGAGCTAGTTCTACTCTAGTACAAAAATATTTAAACTACCTTGTAGAGCTAGTTCAACTCTAGTGTAAAATTATTTGAACTAGCTTGTAGAGCTAGTTCAAATCTAGTCTGAAATTATGTGTACTATCTTATAGAGCTAGTTTAACTCTAGTGTAAAATAATTTGAACTAGCTTGTAGACATAGTTCAACTCTAGTGTAAAATTATTTGAAAACTAGTTGTCGGTGTACTAGATTAGGGGTACCCTAGTACCCCGAACTTGTGCACGGGCAGTTGCAGCACCCCGCGGCAAAGGCTTGCCGGGTGATCACCAAGATCCCCCAAGGTTCCCTTGGAGCCATCCAAGAACAAAGTTTTTAGGCTAAGCAGACAAGACCCCGGCAAGAGGAGCTTGCCGGGAAGGCCAACCAAGGCGCTCCAATGAACTTGCCGCGACGCGCCACGCGCTCCGGCAAGGCAACAAGGCCCCGGCAAGAGGAGCTTGCCGGGAAGACAAACCAAGGTACCTCGAAGCCCGGTGAGCGACAAGCTTCCGGACCCGACAAGATAACAATAGCGGCAAGGCGCTTGCCGCGGCAGGCGGCCACTCTGCGTCCACGCTCCAGCGCATCCACCAACGTGTCGCTCTGGGGGCCTCTCCGGACGTGCGTGGCGGGAGGCTGTGCAGCCAGCGGTGCGCAGTGGCATGTGAAGCTGACAAGATCGCCATCGTGGCGAACGGTGGCGCCCCTAACGGTCCTTTTCTGCACTGTTCGGGCGACTCAGACGGGCATTTAATGCCCTTGTCCCCTGCCGTCAGGGTTAGGTAGGGTGCACTGTACAAGCAACTGTATCAACTACCTCGCTTTTTACGTTTTTACCCTCCTCTGCGTTGCCACCTGTCGGTGACCCCTTTAGCGTATAAAAGGAGGCCCATGCGCAACGTAGAGGGGGTTCGGCTCATAGGTTCGGAGCCTCAGGCAGTTTGCTGGGATCCATTGGTAGCCCAGAGAACATCACACTCTCACTTTAGAGAGCAAGAACACCAGATAATACAACCAGACAAGCAGCAGTAGGAGTGTTATCTCTCCGGAGAGCTCCGAAGCTGGGTAAACTGCTCGTGTGCCTCGCCTCGATCTGCTCTTCGTGCGATCTCCGCCCCCCGCCGAACCGAAAGGGGCCCGGTCCGCCGGCCCCATAGGTGTTCGAGGATCAGTTTCCCCGACATCTTTGGCGCGCCAGGTAGGGGGCGACGAGATTGCGTGAACCTGACCCGGCGTTCACACGAGCTAGATCCTTATTCCCTTCATCAACATGCCACCGAAGAAGAAGACTTCGGCGGCGGCCGCCCCATCCACGTCCCTTCCGCCACCGTTGGAGCAAACGAGTGGTGGGATGGACGCCGGTGGAAGAAAGGACGTCGACGAGGAAGCCCATAATGCCGCCAGGTCCAAGAACAAGGCTGCACAAACCTCGGCGACTGTACATGTTCCACGCCACTCTCAGGAGGCGCAAGATCAACAGCGTCATGACACTAGCAGTGCCATACGCATGATAGCCCAAGACCAAGCTGGTGGATCTCGGACTGCTCAAGACCAGCATGCACGCCAGCGTGCTGGCACGAGCGGGGCACGGTCGCCTGGACGGGATACTGCTCCTTCTAACATAGTTAGAAGTTCGAGCACGTCCCACTCCTCGCGCCGTCCGCCACTGCCACCCACTACCCCAGCAGAAGCTTTGGCGCGAGCTCAACTTCTCCTAGATTACCCTCCGACGTCAGACAAGATCGACGAATGGAGAGCCACCATTCAAAGTCTCATCGGCTACGCCAATGGCGACACTCCACGGCGGCCAAGCGCGTCGCCGCCGCGGCAGGACCGCCGGACGCGAGCCGGTGGCGACGAAACGGGCGGAGGTGCAACTACCATGCAATCACCGCCCCGAAGGCCAAGATCGCCGACTCGTCGGATCCACCTCGACAGTGACTCCACTGCATCGTCGGATCCACGAGCTCGTCGTGATCAGTGCCAAGTTCTTCATGATCGACAACAAGAAGACGCTCGAACCCACATCGAGCGCCGAAGAGAAGCGCGACGTCAATCCGACAAGCGCGCTGGGCCCTCTGTTGACATGCATGCGCCAGGGGAACCAGGCGATCTGCCGTATGCGGTAGGTTGTCCTGCGTTCACTCGTGAGCTGCGGCAAGTCCAGTGGCCCAGTACAAAGAACTTCAAGCCAGACGTACCGGAGAAGTACAACGGCAAGACGCATCCGTCAGAGTTCCTCAGCATTTACACTATTGCCGTGCAAGCTGCCGGGGGACGAGATGACAAGATCCTTGCCAACTACTTCCCACTGGTGCTCAAGCCCAATGTCAGATCCTGGCTCATGCACTTGCCGGACAACTCCATATCCTCTTGGGCCGATCTGTGCCATCAGTTTGTCGGCGCCTTTACCGGCGGACACAAGCCTCATGGCCAGGAGAGTGATCTTCATTTGCTCGCCCAGAAGGAAGGAGAGCCCCTGCGCAAGTACATTCAGAGATTCAGTAGCGTGCAGCACAACATCCCAGACGTCCACCCTGCCGCGGTGATCAGCGCGTTCCATCAGAACGTGCGGAACCGCAGGATGTGGGAGGAAATGGCGATGTGCAAGATCAGGGACGTCAGTGAGTTATATGCACTGGCCGACAAGTGCACGCGTGCTGAGGAAGGGAGGAGACTCCCCGGAGAAAATATAGGAGCGGAAGGATCTGACAGCGAAGATGCCGCCCCGACAAGGAAAACCCGGCGGCGGAACAACAGAAGGAGGAAAGGCAAAGAAGTGCTAGTTGTTGAGCAGTCCGGCAATGGTGGCGGCGCCAAGGAAGCCAAAGCTGGTGACTCCGGCAAGGAGGTTGCCGCGGAGGTGGCGGTCGCCGACAAGCAGGATGGCACCAACAAGCAGTATTGCAAGATTCACCGCACCAAGGGCCATGATCTTCAGAACTGCAAGAGGGTCGAGCAGCTTGTTGAGCAACAGAAAGCTGAATATGAGCGGCACGACAAGGAGAAAGCCCAGGAAGGAGCTGGTGGATCCGGCAAGAAACGTCCCGGCCGAGGAGGACGCCGCGGCAAGGCCAAGCAGCGGCAAGGAGACAAACCTCCTCGCGGTCGCGACAAGGATGAAGATGACAGCGACGATGAAGATATGGATGATGAGGAGACCGATGAGCAGGAGTTCCAGAAAGCTACAGAGGTCATGTGCGTTGACGGTGGTGCTTCTCTGCATGCCTCGCACCGCCAGCTCAAGTAGTGGATGCGGGATGTTAATGCAGCAGAACCACCCATTGAGTCACGCAGGCCTCTGAAATGGTCCAGCACGCCTATCATCTTTGATATTGAGGACCACCCGGATCGCATAACTGCGGTCGGGTGCTTGCCGATGTTGGTTTCACCAACAATCCGCAACCTCAAGGTCACTAAGATGCTAGTTGACGGCGGGGCTGGTTTGAACTTGATCTCCTCCGTCGTGCTCCAGAAGCTCCAGATCCCTGACAGCGAGCTCGAAGAGACCGGCACATTTCAAGGAATCAACCCGGGAAGGAGCAAGCCAAAGGGAAAGATCACATTGCCGGTAACATTTGGCAGTGAGCTGAACTTCAGGACTGAGAGGGTCACGTTTGACGTTGCCGATTTTCCTTTACCTTACAATGGAATCCTTGGCCATCCAGCACTCGCCAAGTTCATGGCAGCCTCTCACTATGCGTACAACATACTGAAAATGCCAGGCCCAATAAGTGTCATCTCTGTCCCTGGCGACAAGAAGGATGCTCTTATCTGTGCCGACAAGATCTACCGGGAAGCAGCAGCCGTAGCAGAACGAAGGACACTTGCCGCTGAAGCTCCCGGGGGGAAGAAGAATACCAAGTCCGGCAAGAGCTCTGATGCCCACTCCGGCAAGCGCACCTCTTCGGAGTGCTGCGCTACCGTCGAGGACGCACCATCGAGCTCCACCGGCAAGTGCAAGAAGACGATGGCAGCTCCACCTGAGACTAAGAAGGTGTCCGCCAAAGAGGATGGCACTGGTGGTACCTTCACCATCAGCGCCACTCTTGACCCCAAATAGGAAAGCGCGCTCATTGCTTTCCTGCGGGCAAATATCGACGTGTTTGCGTGGCAACCATCTAATATCCCCGGTGTTCCCAGGAAAGTGATAGAGCACCACCTTGCCGTCTGTCCTCATGCGCGGCCCGTCAAGCAGAGAGTCAGGAAGCAGGCAGTTGAGCGCCAAGAATTCATCGCAGAAGAAATCAAGAAGTTGGAAGCAGCAGGCCTTGTCAGAGGAGTACTCCATCCCACGTGGTTGGCCAAACTTGTTGTTGTGCGCAAAGCTAACGGGAAATGGAGACTTTGTATTGACTTCACTGATGTTAATAAAGCTTGTCCCAAAGACCCATTTCCCTTGCCGCGTATTGACCAGATTGTTGACTCCACAGCCGGATGTGATTTGCTTTCATTTCTTGATGCATACTCAGGATATCATCAGATCTTCATGGCAGAAGAAGATGAAGAGAAAACCGCATTTATCACCCCGTGTGGCACATACTGCTTCGTACAGATGCCTTTCGGTTTGAAGAATGCTGGTTCAACATTTGCAAGGGTAGTCCACCATGCTTTTGAGCCACAAATACACAGAAATGTGGAAGCTTACATGGATGACATAGTGGTCAAGAGCAAGAGCAAGGCGACCTTGATTCAAGATTTAGACGAAACATTTGCAAACCTGCGCAAAATCAACCTCAAGCTTAACCCCGAGAAGTGCGTGTTTGGAGTCCCTTCCGGCAAGCTTCTCGGGTTCTTTGTGTCTCAGCGGGGAATTGAAGCCAATCTCGACAAGATCAAAGCCATCGAGCAGATCGAAGCACTAAAGCGCGTCAAGGATGTACGAAGGCTTGTCGGTTGCGTGTCTGCTCTCAGCAGGTTTATCTCTAGATCTGCTGAGCGCGCCCTGCCATTTTTCAAAATTTTGAAAAAGGCAGGTCCAATGAAATGGACTCCGGAAGCGGAGGCTGCGCTGCAGGATTTGAAGAGATACCTGTCCTCCACTCCAACGCTTGTCGCACCTAAGCCGCAAGAGAAGTTGCTGCTGTATATAGCGGCAACCAATCAAGTGGTTAGTGTTGCGTTAGTGGCGGAGAGGGAGGCAGATGATGAGCCAGCAACCACGGCAGATCCATCCAGCGACAAGCAGGGGGCTTCGTCGACAAGCTCTGATCCCGACAAACATGGGTTTGCGCAGGAACAAGATGAGATGCCAAGGAGAATGGTGCAGCGCCCAGTCTACTTTGTCAGTTCTCTTCTGCAGGGAGCTAGATCAAGGTACTCTAGTGTGCAGAAGTTGCTTTTCGGCCTCCTCATGGCCTCGAGAAAGCTGCGCCATTACTTCCAAGCACATGAGATCACAGTCGTCACTCGCTTTCCGCTGAAGAGGATACTGCAAAATCCAGAAGCAACAGGAAGGATTGTCGAGTGGGCGCTGGAATTGTCAAGCTTTGTCCTCAAGTTTGAGAGCACCTCAACTATCCAAAGCAGAGCATTGGCAGAGTTCATAGCAGAGTGGACGCCAACCCCAGATGAAGAAATTCCAGAAACGAGCATCCCCGTCAAAGAGTCAAACAAAGAGTGGCTGATGTACTTTGATGGTGCCTTCTCGCTGCAAGGCGCCGGTGCAGGCGTGCTACTTGTCGCACCCACCGGAGAGCACCTCAAGTACATAGTCCAGATGTACTTTCCCAAAGAGCAAGCAACCAACAATACTGCAGAGTATGAAGGATTGCTTGCCGGTCTCAGAATCGCAGTAGACCTTGGGATCAAGAAGCTCATTGTCAGGGGTGACTCACAGCTTGTCATCCGACAAGTGAACAAGAACTACCAGAGTCCGTTGATGGAAGCGTATGTCGATGAAGTGAGGAAGCTAGAAGAGCACTTTGACGGCCTACAAATGGAGCATATCCCAAGAGCTCAGAATGATATTGCTGACGGCCTGTCAAAGTGCGCCACACTACAATTACCTATGGAACCAGGGATCTTTGTGCTTATGTTGACTCAACCATCCGTAACACCATCAACTGGACAAAGCAAGAAGAGGAAGTTGGTTTCTGGTGACTACTTTCCGGCGGAGCTTCCCGAAGCCGCCGCCAAGAAAGTCCCCAAGATCAACACCAAGGATGCTGAGGGGCAGTCTGCTCCGGCGAGCCTTATGGTTTGTTCCGTTGAAGCAGACGCTCCCGACAAGTTTTGCTCCGGCAAGCTTGCTGGGGAACATAAAGCTCCGGCAGGGTCGCAAGCCCTTGCCGTAGAAGCGGACGTTCCCGCAGCAGCAGATGTGCCTTTAGCCCTTGTTGTCGAGCCACAAGCTCCCGCATGGGCACAGCAGATTGTCCACTTCCTTCAGACAGGACAACTTCCCGAAGAACAAGAAGAAGCGGAAAGAGTAGCCCGGCAGTCAAGTATGTACCAGTTTGTCGATAGCATACTGTACAGAAGAAGACTCAACGGTGTGAAATTAAAGTCTATTTGCCGGGAAGATGGACAAAAGCTGTTGGCAGAGATACATGGAGGCATATGTGGCCACCACATAGGCGCAAGAGCACTTGCCGGCAAAGCTTTCCGGCAAGGTTTCTTTTGGCCAACAGCCCTCCAGGATGCAACTGCACAAGTAACCAAGTGTGAAGCGTGCCAGTTCCACTCCAAACAGATACACCAGCCAGCTCAAGCTCTCCAGACGATCCCTTTATCCTGGCCATTTTCGGTCTAGGGGCTCGATATCCTCGGCCCCTTCCCCCGAGCTGTCGGGGGCTTTGAGTACTTGTACGTCGCAATCGACAAGTTCACAAAGTGGTCGGAAGTGCAGCCAGTGAGGAAGGTGACAGCACAGTCAGCAGTCAAGTTCTTCAGGTCGATTGTTTGCCGTTTCGGGATTCCCAACAGGATCATCACCGACAACGGCACGCAATTCACGAGCCGCACCTTCATGCAGTACGTCCAAGACCTTGGCGCCAAGGTCTGCTTCGCTTCTGTTGCTCATCCGAGAAGCAACGGTCAAGCAGAGAGGGCAAATGCTGAAGTGCTGCGCGGGCTCAAGACCAGAACTTTCGACAGGCTGCACAGGTGCGGAAGGAACTGGATCGAGGAGCTGCCGGTGGTTCTTTGGTCGATTAGAACGACGCCAAATCGAGCCACTGGCCAGACACCTTTCGCTCTAGTCTATGGAGCAGAGGCAGTTCTCCCCACGGAACTCGTATACGGGTCACCTCGAGTGCTCGCTTATGATGAGCTTGAGCAAGAACAGTTGCGGCAAGACGACGCGCTGCTCCTTGAGGAAGATCGTCTTCAGGCTGCTGTACGAGCTGCTCGATACCAGCAAGCTTTGTGTCGCTATCATAGCCGCAAAGTTAAAGCCAGAAGCTTCGAGGAAGGCGACCTTGTTCTTCGGCGCGTTCAATCCGCCAAGAATTCCAACAAGTTGACGCCGAAGTGGGAAGGCCCTTATCGGGTGAGACAAGTCACAAGGCCTGGCGCTGTCCGCCTTGAGACCGAAGATGGCATTCTAGTGAGCAACTCCTGGAACATAGAACATCTTCGTAAGTTTTTCCCATAAGGCGCGGTTGCCGGAACCCGTACTGGCAACCACCTTTTGTACAAGTCTTGCTGTTGTTGCATGTAATCCTTTGTACAAAGCCGGGCGCAGACCCCGTGCATAAGTAAAACCCCATGTGCTCCGCACAGCCTATCCATTTCATGTGTTAGTTCTTTTCTTGCATGCAATTATCTGACACTTTGTGCAGCACCTACATCCGATAAGCAGTAACGAGCCGAAGAGCTCCATATTATTATTTTCTCTTCTGTCTTTTTCTTTTAAAGGAAAAGAAGGTTCTCCCGCATACATGTTTGCCGGGGGGAAAGGAGAAGATTGTGGTATGAGCCAGGCGTCGTTCAAGCGAAGACTTGCCTTACCGGGAAGCAAATGACAGAAAAGCTAAGTTGCCAAAGTTTGAGCAATCACTTTTTTAATTTTTGAGCTCCTCGTTGATGACGGCGGCAGTGTTCACCAGGCCCTCGGTCCAGTGCTCCACCGTGTCTTTGAACGAGTTCTGGGTAACTGCAATGCTCTCCAGCAGCGCAGCGTCAGCCTTAACCTTCTCCGCCAAGGTCTTCTCCCGCTCCTTGGCGGCCTCCAGCGTCTGCGTCAGCGTGGCCAGCTTCAGCTCCAGGTCTGCTTTGGAATCCTTGGCGGCGCTGAGCTCCTTGCCCCTCTCAGCGAGAAGGCCTTGCAGCTCACCATGGGCGGCAGCATCCTTCTCGCGCTCACGCTTGAGCGCGGCAATCTCCTCGCCGCTCTTCCCAATATGGGCCTCCAGCCGCGCCACCTTCTCGTCTAGCTCCTTATTGGCGGCCTCTGCAGTTGTCGCGGCATCCTTTGCCTCCTTGAGCGCCCCGCCAAGTGCTCGCTCGCGCTCGGCGAGCTCTTCCTCGTAGCTGTCGAGGTGGGCCTTCCGCTGCACTAGCTCGCCTTCCCGCGCGGACTGCTTCTCGATAGCAAGCCTTTGTTCCTCCTCAGCCTCGGCCTTCTCGAGAAGAAAGGCCGTGCGCTCCTCGTCTACTCGCTCCCGCTCCTGCGCCAGGGATCGAAGAGCTTCTTGATTTTGTCCCCGGAGCTCCTCCACGCGCTTCTCCATGTCAACTCCCGCCTTCGCGACAAGCGCTTCCCGGGAAGCCAGCTTGGCTTGCCGGGTGCGGTAGAGTGACAGCAGCTTCCGCAGTAGCTGCTCCTCCTGAGGCTCGCCGTTGCTGCTGCCGGGCGAGTCAACCAATGACAGCCCAGCAGAGGCGAGCACCTCCCCGTCAAAAGTCTCCCCCTCGACTGGCGCCCTGGAGCTCGACGCCCAGGGTAGCTTGATGAAGATGTTGTCACTGGCCTGCAAGTAGGCGCCGGGCTGGGGCTCCTCGGAGCCCGGCTCCGCGGAAGCGGCAGAGGGTTCGGCGGTCGGTGCAGCGCCCGGCGCTCCTGCGGCCTCAGGGTCATCAGTGCGATCGCCCGATCCCTCGCCGGCTTCCGCAGCAGCAGCCCCGGCGGCCTCCTCGCCGGCGGTCTCATCAGCACCGGCACCTTCCTCGCCGGCGCCCTCTGTCTCCATTGGCTCAGCCGAAGATGGGTCTGAAGAACGAAGAAGGGAGAAAAATCAATCAAAAATTCAAGGAAGAAAAACAAAAGAAGCAGAACCCAAGGGAAAGTTTTTGGGCAAGTGGATTACCTGCGCCAAGATCTTCAGTTGCGGCCTCGGTCGCCGCAGGATCAGCAGTGCCGTCCCTTGCCGGAGAGTCCCCCCTTGCCGGAGAGCGCTCCCTTGCCGGGGACTCCTCCCGTGGCGGCGCAGTCGAAGCAGGTGGCACTTCGGGACCGGCCTCCGGGCGCTCCTGATGAGGCTGCTCTGCTCCTACACAAGTCAACAAGCAAGATATCAACAAAGGAAAAAGCACTCAAGTGCGCCCGACAGCAGAAGGCTAAACTATGAACTTACGCTGGGGGCTGCGCTGGGGGCTGCTCCGAGGGGTGATTGCCGGGTCCGTCAAGGTGGTCTCGGACCCACCTCCTGCCGATGCGATGGGGTCATCCTCGATGACGATCACCGTGGCCTTGGCCCTCTTCGCCGCTCTCTGGGCCAGTGTTCTGAAAAGAAAAGAGTCCAGATTGGAGCAAGTCAGATACAAGATATAAATAGCAAGATTGAAGGATTATAAGGGCGCCAAAGAAACTCACTCTTCTTCCTCCTCATCGGAGCTGAGCGCGGAAAGATCGAAGTCCGGCCCTCCTCCGGTGCGGCGAGGTGGAGGAGTAGGATCCCTTGCCCGCTTGGCGGAGGCAGTGGCGGTGGCCCGGGAAGGTCCCGCTCCAGTTGCCGCTGTTGCGTGAGGCGCTCCCGCCGCAACATTGCTTGCCGCGGTAGAACGCGTCGCGCGGCTCGGTGGCTGTCGAGCCGGCTGCCGCCCTGCTGCGTCCCCGGCCCTGTGAAGGCGCCTCCTTGCCGGGGCCGGGGGCTCCGCCTGCGGCAAGCTCTCTGAAGGTTCAGCCTCCTCCTCGCCGGCCTCGCTCGACTCGGCTTCGGAACCGGTAGGCTCCTCCTCGCCCATGAACTCCGCGCGTTCGGCAAGGTTTGCCGCCTCTGCAGCCTCCGCCTCCTCCACAGTGAACCCAAACACACCCGCAGCAGCTGCGGCCGCAGCCTCTTCCGCCCTAGTAGCGATGAGTTGCAGCTCCTCGTCGGTGGTGTCACGGGTGAGGCTCTTCTGCTCGTCAGCACGGACTGGCACTTCCTCCAAGGTGTCGAAGAACGCTCGCACAACGTCATCCGCAGGCTCTTGCCAAGTTGGGACGATGCCGTGTGAATCGCACAACGGCATCATGGCGCGGATCCGGTCAAGCAAAGAGTTATTGCACAAAGGAACTACGCCTCTCGGCAATGTGAATGGGTGCTGGGGGTCGCGTTTGAATAATTCCAAGAGCATTGCGTCCAACTCCAAGACAGTGAAGTTGTAGTTCAGGCCCGGCCGCAGCCTCATGATGTCCGCCAAATTCTTGAATTCCCAGGCGGGCCTCCTCCTCTCCTGCAGGGGGGCAATGCGGCGGCGGAGGAAATCTGCCCCGACAGCACCTACGGTGAGCACGGCAAGCCTGAGGCGAAGAATCCTAGTGATGGCAATCTTCAGCCTCTCGTCTTCCGGGGCCATGTTGCTCCAGTCATTGCCGCACACTATTGGAGTTTGGCGCACGGCGGTGAAGGGCTGCGGATCGTCCTCGACGATCCAACACCACTCCGCTCTCCACTCCTCCCACTTGTTGTGAAGCTCACCCTCCAAGTACGCCTCTTTCTTGCCCACTCTCGAGACCCAGGCAATCCCTCCGGCAAGCGGCTCTCCTCTCTCTACCCGAGGTATGAAGAAGTGGCGGAAAAGGGCTACACTAGGGTGGACTCCGACAAAGTTTTCGCACAAGTGTGCAAAAACCGCCATGGTCAGGACAGCATTGGGGGTGAAGTCAAGGAGGCGGAAGCCATATGTGTTCATAATGTCACAAAAGAACTCCGAGAAGGGCGGGCAGAGCCCGCAATAGAAGAATAGCGGGAAGAACGGGTACCCATTTGGAGCCGACTCCGAGGCAGCGGCCGGGAGTACCCTCGTGCGTGGATGCGCACGCGTCTCCGTCGCCCAAAAGAGGTAGAAGTACTCCCTCAGCTCCTGCACTTCGAGCTGGGGGTGAAGATCGCCCGCTCCTTCCGCAGCGCCGCGAGCCACTGCGCCTCGGCCGACTTCACGCCCTTTCCCTTGTCGGCTTTCGGGGCCATGGCGGAGGTGGTGGAGAAGGTCGACAGCATGGTGATGCTGGTGGCAATGGGGGGGCGGAGCACTGCTCTCTCGGCTTCGAGAAGAAGAGGGGAGCGGCGGAGTTTGTGAAGAAGGAGTAGCAGCAAGCAGCGAGGGGGAACGAACTGCCCCTGTTTCCTCTGCTTATAAAGAGGGACGGGGCGGACGTTTCGGCCTTCCGCTTAAACAACCACCCACGATCTCTCCCACGATGCCGCATTCAACGCGTGCCGTTATGGGAGAGTGCGGTGGATACGGAACAAGATTTGGCGTGGCCCAGCCCGCGTGTGCCCGTGCCCTGTATTGGGCCTGGCCCAACAGCGCTCGGCACCGTGTCTGGCCCAGGCCCGGGGGCTCTTGTTGGTGTACTAGATTAGGGGTACCCTAGTACCCCGAACTTGTGCACGGGCAGTTGCAGCACCCCGCGGCAAAGGCTTGCCGGGTGATCACCAAGATCCCCCAAGGTTCCCTTGGAGCCATCCAAGAACAAAGTATTTAGGCTAAGGAGACAAGACCCCGGCAAGAGGAGCTTGCTGGGAAGGCCAACCAAGGCACTCCAATGAACTTGACGCGACGCGCCGCGCGCTCCGGCAAGGCAACAAGGCCCCGGCAAGAGGAGCTTGCAGGGAAGACAGACCAAGGTACCTCAAAGCCCGGTGAGCGACAAGTTTCCGGACCCGACAAGATAACAACAGCGGCAAGGCGCTTGCCGCGGCAGGTGGCCACTCTGCGTCCACGCTCCAGCGCATCCACCAACGTGTCGCTCTGGGGGCCTCTCCGGACGTGCGTGGCGGGAGGCTGTGCAGCCAGCGGTGCGCAGTGGCATGTGAAGCTGACAAGATCGCCATCGTGGCGAACGGTGGCGCCCCTAACGGTCCTTTTTTGCACCGTTCGGGCGACTCAGACGGGCATTTAATGCCCTTGTCCCCTGCCATCAGGGTTAGGTAGGGTGCACTGTACAAGCAACTGTATCAACTACCTCGCTTTTTATGTTTTTACCCTCCTCTGCGTTGCCACCTGTCGGTGACCCCTTTAGCGTATAAAAGGAGGCCCATGCGCAACGTAGAGGGGGTTCGGCTCATAGGTTCGGAGCCTCAGGCAGTTTGCTGGGATCCATTGGTAGCCCAGAGAACATCACACTCTCACTTTGGAGAGCAAGAACACCAGATAATACAACCAGACAAGCAGCAGTAGGAGTGTTATCTCTCCGGAGAGCTCCGAAGCTGGGTAAACTGCTCGTGTGCCTCGCCTCGATCTGCTCTTCGTGCGATCTCCGCCCCCCGCCGAACCGAAAGGGGCCCGGTCCGCCGGCCCCATAGGTGTTCGAGGATCAGTTTCCCCGACACTAGCTTGTAGAGCTAGTTAAACTCTAGTGTGAATTTTTTTGTACTAGGTTATTGAGAGCTAGTTCAACACTAGTGTAAAATTATTTGAACTAACTTGTAGAGCTACTTCAACACTAGTGTAAAATTATTTGAACTAGCCTGTAGAGCTAGTTCAACTCTAGTGTAAAATTATTTGAACTATCTTGTAGAACTAGTTCAACTCTAGTGTAGAATTACATGAACTAGCTTGTAGAGCTAGTTCAAATCTAGTGTGAAATTATGTGTACTATGTTATAGAGCAAGTTCAACTCTAGTGTAAAATTATTTGAACTAGCTTGTAGAGCTAGTTCAACTCTAGTGTAAAATTATTTCTACTAGGTTATAGAGCTAGTTCAACTCTAGTGTAAAATTATTTGTACTAGGTTATAGAGCTAGTTCTACTCTAGTGCATAATTATTTGAACTAGGTTATAGAACTAGTTCAACTCTAGTGTAAAATAATTTGAACTAGCTTGTCGAGCTAGTTCAACTCTAGTGTAAAATTATTTGTACTAGGATATAGACCTAGTTCTACTCTAGTGTAAAATTATTTGAACTAGCTTGTATAGTTAGTTCAACTCTAGTGTGAAATTATTTGTGAACTAGCTTGTAGAGCTAGGTCAACGCTAGTGTAAAATTATTTGTACTAGGTTATAGAGCTAGTTCAACTCTATTGTAAAATTATTTGTACTAGGTTATAGAGCTAGTTATACTCTAGTAGAAAATTATTTAAACTACCTTGTAGACCTAGTTCAACTCTAGTGTAAAATTATTTGAACTAGCTTGTAGAGCTAGTTCAAATCTAGTGTAAAATTATTTGAAAACTAGCTTGTAGAGCTAGTTCAACTCTAGCGTGAATTTTTTTGTACTATCTTATAGAGCTAGTTCAACTCTAGTGTAAAATTATTTGAACTAGACTGTAGAGCTAGTTCAACTCTAGTGTAAAATTATTTGTCCTAGGTTATGGAGCTAGTTCAACTCTAGTGTAAAACTATTTGAACTAGACTGTAGAGCTAGTTCAACTCTAGTGTAAAATTATTTGTACTAGGTTATAGAGCTAGTTCTACTCTAGTGAAAAATTATTTGAACTAGCTTATAGAGCTTGTTAGCCTCTACAAGATGTATAGCTAGTTCAACTCTAGTGTAAAATTATTTGAACTAGCTTGTAGAGCTAGTTAAACTCTAGTGTAAAATTATTTGAACTAGCTTGTAGAACTAGTTCAACTCTAGTGTAAAATTATTTGTACTAGGTTATAGAGCTAGTTCGACTATAGTGTAAAACTATTTGAACTAGACTATAGACCTAGTTCAACTCTAGTGTAAAATTATTTGAACTAGCTTGTCCAGCTTTTTTAACTCTAGTGTGAAATTATTTGTACTAGGTTATTGAGAGCTAGTTTAACACCAATGTAAAATTATTTGAACTAGCTTGTAGAGCTCCTTCAACACTAGTGTAAAATTATTTGAACTAGCCTGTAGAGCTAGTTCAACTCTGGTGTAAAATTATTTGAACTAGCTTGTAGAGCTAGTTCAACTCTAGTGTAAAATTATTTGAACTATCTTGTAGAGCTAGTTCAAATCTAGTGTGAAATTATCTGTACTAGGTTATAGAGCTAGTTCAACTCTAGTGTAAAATTATTTGAACTAGCTTGTAGAGCTAGTTCAACTCTAGTGTGAATTTTTTTGTACTAGGTTATTGAGAGCTAGTTCAACACTAGTGTAAAATTATATGAACTAGCTTGTAGAGATACTTCAACACTAGTGTAAAATTATTTGAACTAGCCTGTAGAGCTAGTTCAACTCTAGTGTAAAATTATTTGAACTATCTTGTAGAGCTAGTTCAAATCTAGTGTGAAATTATGTGTACTATGTTATAGAGGAAGTTCAACTCTAGTGTAAAATTATTTCAACTAGCTTGTAGAGCTAGTTCAACTCTAGTGTAAAATTATTTGTATTAGGTTATAGAGCTAGTTCAACTCTAGTGTAAAACTATTTGAATTAGACTGCAGAGCTAGTTCAACTCTAGTGTAAAATCATTTGTACAAGGTTATAGAGCTAGTTCTACTCTAGTGTAAAGTTATTTGTATTAGGTTATAGAGCTAGTTCTACTCTAGTGCAAAATTATTTGAACTTGCTTGTAGAGCTTGTTCAACTCTACAAGCTTGTATAGCTAGTTCAACTCTAGTGTAAAATTATTTGAACTAGCTTATAGAGCTAGTTCAACTCTAGTGTAAGATTATTTGAACTAGGTTATATATCTAGTTCAACTTTGGTGTAAAATTATTTGAACTAGCTTGTAGAGCTAGTTCAACTCTAGTGTAAAATTATTTGACCTAGCTTGTATAGCTAGTTCAAATCTAGTGTAAAATTATTTGTACTAGGTTATAAAGCTAGTTCTATTCTAGTGCAAAATTATTTGAACTAGCTTGTATAGCTAGTTCAAATCTAGTGTAAAATTATTTGAACTAGCTTCTAGAACTAGTTCAACTCTACTGTAAAATTATTTGGTCTATGTTATAGAGCTAGTTCTACTCTAGTGTAAATTTATTTGTACTAGGTTATAGAGCTAGTTCAACTCTAATGTAAAATTATTTGAACTAGCTTGTAGAGCTAGTTCAAATCTAGTGTGAAATTATATGTACTATGTTGTAGAGCTAATTCAACTCTAGTGTAAAATTATTTGAACTAGCTTGTAGAGCTAGTTCAACTCTAGTGTAAAAATATTTCTACTAGGTTATAGAGCTAGTTCAACTCTAGTTAAAACTATTTGAAGTAGACTGTGGAGCTAGTTCAACTCTAGTGTAAAATCATTTGTACTAGGTTATAGAGCTAGTTCAACTCTAGTGTAAATTTATTTGTACTAGGTTATAGAGCATGTTCTACTCTAGTGAAAAATTATTTGAACTAGCCTGTAGAGCTTGTTCAAATCTACAAGCTTGCATAGCTAGTTCAACTCTAGTGTAAAATTATTTGAACTAGCTTGTAGAGCTAGTTCAACTCTAATGTAAAATTATTTGAACTAGGTTATAGATCTTGTTCAACTTTAGTGTACAATTATTTGAACTAGCTTGTAGAGCTAGTTCAACTCTAGTGTAAAATTATTTGAACTAGCTTGTAGAGCTAGTTCAACTTTACTGTAAAATTATTTGTACTAGGTTAGAGAGCTAGTTCAAATCTAGTCTAAAATTATTTGTACTAGGTTATAGAGCTAGTTCTACTCTAGTACAAAAATATTTAAACTACCTTGTAGAGCTTGTTCAACTCTAGTGTAAAATTATTTGAACTAGCTTGTAGAGCTAGTTCAAATCTAGTCTGAAATTATGTGTACTATCTTATAGAGCTAGTTCAACTCTAGTGTAAAATCATTTGAACTAGCTTGTAGAGCTAGTTCAACTCTCGTGTAAAATTATTTGAAAACTATCTTGTAGAGCTAGTTCAACTCTAGTGTGAATTTTTTTGTACTAGGTTATTGAGAGCTAGTTCAACACTAGTGTAAAATTATTTGAACTAGCTTGTAGAGCTACTTCAACACTAGTGTAAAATTATTTGAACTAGCCTATAGAGCTAGTTCAACTCTAGTGTAAAATTATTTGAACTATCTTGTAGAGCTAGTTCAACTCTAGTGTAGAATTACATGAAGTAGCTTGTAGAGCTAGTTCAAATCTAGTGTGAAATTATGTGTACTATGTTATAGAGCAAGTTCAATTCTAGTGTAAAATTATTTGAACTATCTTGTAGAGCTAGTTCAACTCTAGTGTAGAATTACATGAACTAGCTTGTAGAGCTAGTTCAAATCTAGTGTGATATTATGTGTACTATGTTATAGAGGAAGTTCAACTCTAGTGTAAAATTATTTGAACTAGCTTGTAGAGCTAGTTCAACTCTAGTGTAAAATTATTTGTATTAGGTTATAGAGCTAGTTCAACTCTAGTGTAAAACTATTTGAACTAGACTGCAGAGATAGTTCAACTCTAGTGTAAAATCATTTGTACTAGGTTATAGAGCTAGTTCTACTCTAGTGTAAAGTTATTTGTACTAGGTCATCGAGCTAGTTCTACTCTAGTGCAAAATTATTTGAACTTGCTTGTAGAGCTTGTTCAACTCTACAAGCTTGTATAGCTAGTTCAACTCTAGTGTAAAATTATTTGAACTAGCTTGTAGAGCTAGTTCAACTCTAGTGTAAAATTATTTGAACTAGGTTATATATCTAGTTCAACTTTAGTGTAAAATTATTTGAACTAGCTTGTAGAGCTAGTTCAACTCTAGTGTAAAATTATTTGAACTAGCTTGTATAGCTAGTTCAAATCTAGTGTAAAATTATTTGTACTAGGTTATAGAGCTAGTTCTACTCTAGTGCAAATTATTTGAACTAGCTTGTATAGCTAGTTCAAATCTAGTGCAAAATTATTTGAACTAGCTTGTAGAGCTAGTTCAAATCTAGTCTGAAATTATGTGTACTATCTTATAGAGCTAGTTCAACTCTAGTGTAAAATAATTTGAACTAGCTTGTAGAGCTAGTTCAACTCTAGTGTAAAATTATTTGAAAACTATCTTGTAGAGCTAGTTCAACTCTAGTGTGGATTTTTTTGTACTAGGTTATTGAGAGCTAGTTCAACACTAGTGTAAAATTATTTGAACTAGCTTGTACAGCTACTTCAACACTAGTGTAAAATTATTTGAACTAGCCTGTAGAGCTAGTTCAACTCTAGTGTAAAATTATTTGAACTATCTTGTAGAGCTAGTTCAACTCTAGTGTAGAATTACATGAACTAGCTTGTAGAGCTAGTTCAAATCTAGTGTGAAATTATGTGTACTATGTTATAGAGCAAGTTAAACTCTAGTGTAAAATTATTTGAACTAGCTTGTAGAGCTAGTTCAACTCTAGTGTAAAATTATTTCTACTAGGTTATAGAGCTAGTTCAACTCTAGTGTAAAATTATTTGTACTAGGTTATAGAGCTAGTTCTACTCTAGTGCATAATTATTTGAACTAGGTTATAGAGCTAGTTCAACTCTAGTGTAAAATAATTTGACCTAGCTTGTCGAGCTAGTTCAACTCTAGTGTAAAATTATTTGTACTAGGATATAGACCTAGTTCTACTCTAGTGTAAAATTATTTGAACTAGCTTGTATAGCTAGTTCAACTCTAGTGTGAAATTATTTGTGGACTAGCTTGTAGAGCTAGGTCAACTCTATTGTATTATTTGTACTAGGTTATAGAGCTAGTTCAACTCTACTATAAAATTATTTGTACTAGGTTATAGAGCTAGTTCTACTCTAGTAGAAAATTATTTAAACTACCTTGTAGAGCTAGTTCAACTCTAGTGTGAAATTATGTGTACTATGTTATAGAGCAAGTTCAATTCTAGTGTAAAATTATTTGAACTATCTTGTAGAGCTAGTTCAACTCTAGTGTAGAATTACATGAACTAGCTTGTAGAGCTAGTTCAAATCTAGTGTGAAATTATGTGTACTATGTTATAGAGGAAGTTCAACTCTAGTGTAAAATTATTTGAACTAGCTTGTAGAGCTAGTTCAACTCTAGTGTAAAATTATTTGTATTAGGTTATAGAGCTAGTTCAACTCTAGTGTAAAACTATTTGAACTAGACTGCAGAGATAGTTCAACTCTAGTGTAAAATCATCTGTACTAGGTTATAGACCTAGTTCTACTCTAGTGTAAAGTTATTTGTACTAGGTTATAGAGCTAGTTCTACTCTAGTGCAAAATTATTTGAACTTTCTTGTAGAGCTTGTTCAACTCTACAAGCTTGTATAGCTAGTTCAACTCTAGTGTAAAATTATTTGAACTAGCTTGTAGAGCTAGTTCAACTCTAGTGTAAAATTATTTGAACTAGGTTATATATCTAGTTCAACTTTAGTGTAAAATTATTTGAACTAGCTTGTAGAGCTAGTTCAACTCTAGTGTAAAATTATTTGAACTAGCTTGTATAGCTAGTTCAAATCTAGTGTAAAATTATTTGTACTAGGTTATAGAGCTAGTTCTACTCTAGTGCAAATTATTTGAACTATCTTGTATAGCTAGTTCAAATCTAGTGTAAAATTATTTGAACTAGCTTGTAGAGCTAGTTCAAATCTAGTCTGAAACTATGTGTACTATCTTATAGAGCTAGTTCAACTCTAGTGTAAAATAATTTGAACTAGCTTGTAGAGCTAGTTCAACTCTAGTGTAAAATTATTTGAAAACTATCTTGTAGAGCGAGTTCAACTCTAGTGTGGATTTTTTTTACTAGGTTATTGAGAGCTAGTTCAACACTAGTGTAAAATTATTTGAACTAGCTTGTAGAGCTACTTCAACACTAGTGTAAAATTATTTGAACTAGCCTGTAGAGCTAGTTCAACTCTAGTGTAAAATTATTTGAACTATCTTGTAGAGCTAGTTCAACTCTAGTGTAGAATTACATGAACTAGCTTGTAGAGCTAGTTCAAATCTAGTGTGAAATTATGTGTACTATGTTATAGAGCAAGTTCAACTCTAGTGTAAAATTTTTTGAACTAGCTTGTAGAGCTAGTTCAACTCTAGTGTAAAATTATTTCTACTAGGTTATAGAGCTAGTTCAACTCTAGTGTAAAATTATTTGTACTAGGTTATAGAGCTAGTTCTACTCTAGTGCATAATTATTTGAACTAGGTTATAGAGCTAGTTCAACTCTAGTGTAAAATAATTTGACCTAGCTTGTCGAGCTAGTTCAACTCTAGTGTAAAATTATTTGTACTAGGATATAGACCTAGTTCTACTCTAGTGTAAAATTATTTGAACTAGCTTGTATAGCTAGTTCAACTCTAGTGTGAAATTATTTGTGAACTAGCTTGTAGAGCTAGGTCAACTCTATTGTATTATTTGTACTAGGTTATAGAGCTAGTTCAACTCTACTGTAAAATTATTTGTACTAGGTTATAGAGCTAGTTCTACTCTAGTAGAAAATTATTTAAACTACCTTGTAGAGCTAGTTCAACTCTAGTGTAAAATTATTTGAACTAACTTGTAGAGCTAGTTCAAATCTAGTGTGAAATTATGTGTACTATCTTATAGAGCTAGTTCAACTCTGGTGTAAAATTATTTGAACTAGACTGTAGAGCTAGTTCAACTCTAGTGTAAAATTATTTGTCCTAGGTTATGGAGCTAGTTCAACTCTAGTGTAAAACTATTTGAACTAGACTGTAGAGCTAGTTCAACTCTAGTGTAAAATCATTTTTACTAGGTTATAGAGCTAGTTCAACTCTAGTGTAAAATTATCTGTACTAGGTTATAGAGCTGGTTCTACTCTAGTGAAAAATTATTTGAACTAGCTTATAGAGCTTGTTCAACTCTACAAGCTGTATAGCTAGTTCAACTCTAGTGTAAAATTATTTGAACTAGCTTGTAGAGCTAGTTAAACTCTAGTGTAAAATTATTTGAACTAGCTTGTTGAGCTAGTTCAACTCTAGTGTAAAATTATTTGTACTAGGTTATAGACCTAGTTTAACTCTAGTGTAAAATTATTTGAACTAGCTTGTCCAGCTTGTTTAACTCTAGTGTGAAATTATTTGTACTAGGTTATTAAGAGCTAGTTCAACACTAATGTAAAATTATTTGAACTAGCTTGTAGAGCTACTTCAACACTAGTGTAAAATTATTTGAACTAGCTTGTAGAGCTAGTTCAACTCTAGTGTAAAATTATTTGAACTAGCTTGTAGAGCTAGTTCAAATCTAGTCTGAAATTATGTGTACTATCTTATAGAGCTAGTTCAACTCTAGTGTAAAATAATTTGAACTTGCTTGTAGAGCTAGTTCAACTCTAGTGTAAAATTATTTGAAAACTATCTTGTAGAGCTAGTTCAACTCTAGTGTGGATTTTTTTGTACTAGGTTATTGAGAGCTAGTTTAACACTAGTGTAAAATTATTTGAACTATCTTGTAGAGCTACTTCAACACTAGTGTAAAATTATTTGAACTAGCCTGTAGAGCTAGTTCAACTCTAGTGTAAAATTATTTGAACTATCTTGTAGAGCTAGTTCAACTCTAGTGTAGAATTACATGAACTAGCTTGTAGAGCTAGTTCAAATCTAGTGTGAAATTATGTGTACTATGTTATAGAGCAAGTTCAACTCTAGTGTAAAATTATTTGAACTAGCTTGTAGAGCTAGTTCAACTCTAGTGTAAAATTATTTCTACTAGGTTATAGAGCTAGTTCAACTCTAGTGCAAAATTATTTGTACTAGGTTATAGAGCTAGTTCTACTCTAGTGCATAATTATTTGAACTAGGTTATAGGGCTAGTTCAACTCTAGAGTAAAATAATTTGACCTAGCTTGTCGAGCTAGTTCAACTCTAGTGTAAAATTATTTGTACTAGGATATAGACCTAGTTCTACTCTAGTGTAAAATTATTTGAACTAGCTTGTATAACTAGTTCAACTCTAGTGTGAAATTATTTGTGAACTAGCTTGTAGAGCTAGGTCAACTCTATTGTATTATTTGTACTAGGTTATAGAGCTAGTTCAACTCTACTGTAAAATTATTTGTACTAGGTTATAGAGCTAGTTCTACTCTAGTAGAAAAATATTTAAACTACCTTGTAGAGCTAGTTCAACTCTAGTGTAAAATTATTTGAACTAGCTTGTAGAGCTAGTTCAAATCTAGTGTGAAATTATGTGTACTATCTTATATAGCTAGTTCAACTCTGGTGTAAAATTATTTGAACTAGACTGTATAGCTAGTTCAACTCTAGTGTAAAATTATTTGTCCTAGGTTATGGAGCTAGTTCAACTCTAGTGTAAAACTATTTGAACTAGACTGTAGAGCTAGTTCAACTCTAGTGTAAAATCATTTTTACTAGGTTATAGAGCTAGTTCAACTCTAGTGTAAAATTATCTGTACTAGGTTATAGAGCTGGTTCTACTCTAGTGAAAAATTATTTGAACTAGCTTATAGAGCTTGTTCAACTCTACAAGCTGTATAGCTAGTTCAACTCTAGTGTAAAATTATTTGAACTAGCTTGTAGAGCTAGTTAAACTCTAGTGTAAAATTATTTGAACTAGCTTGTTGAGCTAGTTCAACTCTAGTGTAAAATTATTTGTACTAGGTTATAGACCTAGTTTAACTCTAGTGTAAAATTATTTGAACTAGCTTGTCCAGCTTGTTTAACTCTAGTGTGAAATTATTTGTACTAGGTTATTAAGAGCTAGTTCAACACTAATGTAAAATTATTTGAACTAGCTTGTAGAGCTACTTCAACACTAGTGTAAAATTATTTGAACTAGCCTGTAGAGCTAGTTCAACTCTAGTGTAAAATTATTTGAACTAGCTTGTAGAGCTAGTTCAACTCTAGTGTAAAATTATTTGAACTACCTTGTAGAGCTAGTTCAACTCTAGCGTAAAATTATTTGTACTAGATTATAGAGCTAGTTCAACTCTAGTGTAAAACTATTTGAACTAGACTGTGGAGCTAGTTCAACTCTAGTGTAAAATCATTTGTACTAGGTTATAGAGCTAGTTCAACTCTAGTGTAAATTTATTTGTACTAGTTTATAGAGCATGTTCTACTCTAGTGAAAAATTATTTGAACTAGATTGTAGAGCTTGTTTAAATCTACAAGCTTGCATAGCTAGTTCAACTCTAGTGTAAAATTATTTGAACTAGCTTGTAGAGCTAGTTCAACTCTAATGTAAAATTATTTGAACTAGGTTATAGATCTTGTTCAACTTTAGTGTAAAATTATTTTAACTAGCTTGTAGAGCTAGTTCAACTCTAGTGTAAAATTATTTGAACTAGCTTGTAGAGCTAGTTCAACTCTACTATAAATGATTTGTACTAGGTTATAGAGCTAGTTCAACTCTAGTCTAAAATTGTTTGTACTAGGTTATAGACCTAGTTCTACTCTAGTACAAAAATATTTAAACTACCTTGTAGAGCTAGTTCAACTCTAGTGTAAAATTATTTGAACTAGCTTGTAGAGCTAGTTCAAATCTAGTCTGAAATTATGTGTACTATCTTATAGAGCTAGTTCAACTCTAGTGTAAAATAATTTGAACTATCTTGTAGAGCTAGTTCAACTCTAGTGTAAAATTATTTGAAAACTAGCTTGTAGAGCTAGTTCAACTCTAGTGTGAATTTTTTTGTACTAGGTTATTGAGAGCTAGTTCAACACTAGTGTAAAATTATTTGAACTAGCATGTAGAGCTACTTCAACAGTAGTGTCAAATTATTTGAACTAGCCTATAGAGCTAGTTCAAATCTAATGTAAAATTATTTGAACTATCTTGTAGAGCTAGTTCAACTCTAGTGTAGAATTACATGAACTAGCTTGTAGAGCTAGTTCAAATCTAGTGTGAAATTATGTGTACTATGTTATAGAGCAAGTTCAACTCTAGTGTAAAATTATTTGAACTAGCTTGTAGAGCTAGTTCAACTCTAGTGTAAAATTGTTTCTACTAGGTTATAGAGCTAGTTCAACTCTAGTGTAAAATTATTTGTACTAGGTTATAGAGCTAGTTCTACTCTAGTGCATAATTATTTGAACTAGGTTATAGAGCTAGCTCAACTCTAGTGTAAAATAATTTGACCTAGCTTGTCGAGCTAGTTCAACTCTAGTGTAAAATTATTTGTACTAGGATATAGACCTAGTTCTACTCTAGTGTAAAATTATTTGAACTAGCTTGTATAGCTAGTTCAACTCTAGTGTGAAATTATTTGTGAACTAGCTTGTAGAGCTAGGTCAACTCTATTGTATTATTTGTACTAGGTTATAGAGCTAGTTCAACTCTACTGTAAAATTATTTGTACTAGGTTATAGAGCTAGTTCTACTCTAGTAGAAAAATATTTAAACTACCTTGTAGAGCTAGTTCAACTCTAGTGTAAAATTATTTGAACTAGCTTGTAGAGCTAGTTCAAATCTAGTGTGAAATTATGTGTACTATCTTATAGAGCTAGTTCAACTCTGGTGTAAAATTATTTGAACTAGACTGTA
>NC_041388.1:367874070-367881051 GCF_002162155.2 Triticum dicoccoides | reverse complement strand
AGGTGGGGCTGCGACGTGTTGATCTTCCGAGGCCGGGCATGACCCAGGAAAGTGTGTCCGGCCAAATGGGATCGAGCGTGTTGGGTTATGTGGTGCACCCCTGCAGGGAAGTTAATCTATTCGAATAGCCGTGATCTTCGGTAACAGGACGACTTGGAGTTGTACCTTGACCTTATGACAACTAGAACCGGATACTTAATAAAACACACCCTTCCAAGTGCCAGATACAACCGGTGGTCGCTCTACCTCAGGGAGATGAGGAGGGGATCGCCGGGTAGGATTATGCTATGAGATGCTATTTGGAGATGCTACTTGGAGGACTTCGACCTACCCTCTTCTGCCTGTTGCAAGACGAAGGTGACCAGAAGCGTAGTCTTCGATAGGACTAGCTATCCCCCTTTTATTCTGGCATTCTGCAGTTCAGTCCACCGATATGGCCCTTTACACATATACCCATGCATATGTAGTGTAGTTCCTTGCTTGCGAGTACTTTGGATGAGTACTCACGGTTGCTTTCTCCCCCCTTTTTTCCCCTTCTCCTTCCTTTCTGGTTGTCGCAACCAGATGCTGGAGTCCAGGAGCCAGACGCCACCGTCGACGACGACCCCTACTACACCGGAGGTGCCTACTACTACGTGTTGCCCGCTGACGACGACCTGGAGTAGTTTAGGAGGATCCCAGGCAGGAGGCTTGCGCCTCTTTCGATCTTTATCCCAGTTTGTGCTAGCCTTCTTAAGGCAACTTGTTTAACTTATGTCTGTACTCAGATATTGTTGCTTCCGCTGACTCGTCTATGATCGAGCACTTGTTTTCGAGCCCTCGAGGCCCCTGGCTTGTATTATGATGCTTGTATGACTTAATTTATTTGTAGAGTTGTGTTGTGGTATCTTCCCGTGAGTCCCTGATCTTGATCGTACACATTTGCGTGCATGATTAGTGTACGGTCAAACCGGGGACGTCACAAGTTGGTATCAGAGCCGACTGCCTGTAGGAATCCCCTTTCCAACTCCTTGGCCGAAGTCGAGTCTAGACGTTACAAAAACTTTTACTAACTTGGCTGTGAGCCTTACGGGCCCACGTCGCCATCGGGTGGTACTAGGAGCTATTACTCCTCAACCTTTACTCTGGGACTCTGAACTCTTTTCTACTCGGGTTAAACGAAATTACTAACTCTAACTTTAGGATCCCGTTACCACGTTCACCCCAAAGTTGGATAAGCCATAGTTATTTTGCAGGATAGCATTTTGAATAGTGCTCGTGTTGTCATTTGACTCCATTGAAACATCTTTGTTTTCAGATGGAACCCGCGAGGCAGGTCGTGCGCCACACTGCGGCCATTGGTGCCTCAGGATCACCTGCTGTGCTAGCTGATATGATGACCTATCTGGGTTATCGCTGGCACCCTGAGTACACCGTCTACGAGGAGTACCAGGACTTTAACCAGGAGCAGTACCGTGCCATCGTCCACCTCTACTCTCGGGAGTATGAGTCCACTACCGTGCTGCACACCGCTCATGGTGTTGGAGTGACCATCGAGATGGCAGTCCACGATGCGGCTCATGCTGCTCTGACACGTCTTCGTGGAGAGTATCAGGCATTGGACACTTCCCCTTTCAGGCACATTCCTATCGCATCTGACGTTGGTGCGGAGGGATACTACACTGCCGCCTACTCCACCGTCACCCGAGAGCCGTTCCACCATCAGCGCCTGGTTCTGCATGCTGATGGGCTGGACCGAGCTAACAGAGCTCTTCGCCACGAGTTGTACACCACTCGTCAGCACCTTTACAGGGCTCTGACGCGGTTGCACCCCTTTGTCCGGTCTGGACAGCTGCCGCGTTCTGCGATCTACCCAGCCAGGACCGTGATGCCCCACGGTGTCGGATGGCCAGAGGTGGGAGGCTACTCTCCCGCACTTGGTCCTCTTCTGCCACCTGAGCGTCGGGTTCTACACCAGAGTATCCGCGGCCCCCAGGCCACTGACGTGGAGGACTATCCGTTGCCTCACTACCAGCTGTCAGGTTACAGCTACCTTCACAGTACCTCCTGGGACTGATGTAGTCTTGTTCATTAGTCTTAGATGCACTCGCGAGCCTGCGTGCCGCCTATGATGACTTAATCGATGTACTGAACTTTGTGTACTGAACTCTATGTCCGACCCCTTTTGTAAGTTAGGCCGACTATCTATGTGGTATCTGTCGTGCTCCTTTTATTATGCATGTTTCATCATGAATGACTCTTGTCTATGCAAAATTCTCAATACTAAACTACCCCTGTTATATATTAACAGGATGGTTAGACCAGCTGGTCGTGGTCGTGGTGGCAACTTCCCACCACCGCCTGAGTACATGGCTGGTATGATCCAACAGCTTGAGATGAATCGCCAGTTCATGGAAAACGTGATGGCTCAGTTTCCTCGCCCCAATATGAACCAGCATCCAAACACAACAACTCTACAGGATTTCATACGCCTCAACCCAAGTGTGTACCGCAGCTCAACCCAGCCGCTGGATGCTGATGACTGGCTCCGTGACATCACCTATGAGATGGAGTCTGCTGATGTAGCCCCTGCCAGCTATGTCACTTTTGCTTCCTTCTTCCTGAAGGGACCCGCAGCTCAATGGTGGGACAGCCACAGGCGTACTCTGCCAGTTGGAACAATCATCACCTGGCCAGACTTCCAGGCTGCCTTCCGTGCCCGCTTCATTCCTCAGGGAGTCATGGACCGGAAGAAGCATGAGTTTCGAAACCTCACCCAAGGCAACAAGACTGTTGAAGCTTATCAGCGAGAGTTTCTGGACTTATCCCGCTATGCTGAAGAAGACATTGCAACTGATGCTCGCAGACAGGAGAAGTTCCGTGAAGGCCTTCAAGCTGACATCAAGCTCACACTTCTAGTGCATGACTTTGCCGATTTCGCCACCTTGGTGAACAAGGCCATCAATGTCGAGACTGGTCTGCAAGAACACCAGAGCTCTCAAAGGCGCAACCATGACACGGGCTCATCTTCAGGCCCGCCCTCGCAGAAGCGTAAGATATGGATTCCGAACAGCATGTACCGTCCAACTGCACCTGCCCCAAGGCAGTCTTTTGCTGCACCTCGTCTGCCGACTGCTCCAACTAGGCAGCCGAGGCTTCCAGCTCCACCACCCCAAGCTCCTGTTCCTACCCCCGAGAATGGGTTGTGCTTCAGGTGCGGACAACCAGGGCACCGTGCTAGGGAATGCAACCAGAGACAGAATCAACTGGCCCTTCCAGCAACTGGCCGTGGGAACAACCAGGCCCGCAACAACATTGCCAAGTCTTATGGCCGTGTTCATGCCAACCACATTGATCTGAATGAAGCTCAAGACCAGCCTGCTACTGTGATGGGTACACTCCTCGTAAATTCAGTACCAGCATCCGTTTTATTTGATACAGGTGCATCGCATTCATTCATGTCAGAAGATTTTGCATACAAGCACGATGTTAAATTTGAGCAGATGAACACTTCGGTAGTGGTAAAAACCCCCGCGGGACAATGTCAGACCTCCATGGTTGGCATTGACGTCCCTGTGGAAATCGAAGGGTTGGAGTTTCGTGCCTCGCCCATTATACTGAAATCGTCTAACATCGACCTCATTCTGGGAATGGATTGGTTAAAGGCGCATACTGCTTCTATCGTTTGCGCCACCAAGACCGTCCATCTGCTACACCCTTCTGATGAAATAATTAGCTACGATGCTCATCTGGTTCGGAATGCCGAGGCCAGGCTTTATGCCTTAAACGCATTGAACGTTGCACCACTCAAGGGCATTGAAAACATTCCCGTCGTGCGTGAATTCCTAGACGTCTTTCCTGAAGAACTCCCAGGGATTCCCCCTGCTAGAGCTGTCGAATTCGTCATCGACTTGAAACCAGGCACCACTCCTATAGCCAAGCGACCCTACAAGATGCCGCCGCATGAACTCCTTGAGCTTAAGGAGGAAATCGATAATTCTCTTCGAAGTGGTTTCATTCGCCCAAGTTGCTCTCCTTGGGGAGCACCTTCTCTCTTTGTCAAGAAGAAAGATGGGACAAACCGATTGGTCCAAGACTACCGTCCTATAAATCAAGCTACCATTCAGAACAAGTATCCTCTTCCTCGGATCAATGATCTGTATGATCAATTGGCTGGATCATCAGTGTTCTCTAAACTCGACTTGAGGTTGGGTTACCACCAGATCCGTGTTCGTGAGGAAGATATCCCCAAGACCGCATTCGTGACTCGATACGGATCTTACGAGTACACCGTCATGTCTTTCGGCTTAACCAATGCTCCAGCCACCTTCTCTCGCCTGATGAACTATATATTCATGGATTACCTCGACAAGTTCGTCGTGGTTTATCTGGATGATATTCTGGTATTTTCCAAGAACGAAGAGGAGCATGCTGAACATCTTCGCCTCGTGCTGGAAAAGCTACGAGAGCATCAGCTTTATGCCAAGTTCTCCAAATGTGAATTCTGGCTTCCCGAAGTAACCTATCTAGGGCATGTCATCTCTAAGGATGGTATTGCCGTCAACCCTGAACGAGTTCAGGCTATTCTCGATTGGACTCCTCCGAAGAACGTTAAGCAAGTCAGAAGTTTTCTCGGTCTCGCCAGCTACTGCCGTCGATTCGTCGAGAACTTCTCCAAGATTGCCAGGCCTCTGACTAACCTATTGCATAAGGGCGTCAAGTTCCAATGGACAGATAAATGTCAGGAAAGTTTCCAGGCACTCAAGGGCAAGTTGACTTCTGCCCCAGTACTAGCTCCTCCTGATACTAAGAAGGACTTCGTCATTTACTGCGACGCTTCCCGTCAAGGACTAGGCTGTGTCCTAATGCAAGAGCGCAAAGTGGTTGCTTATGCCTCTCGGCAATTGCGCCCTCACGAGGAGAACTACCCAGTTCACGACCTCGAACTTGCTGCTGTCATCCATGCGCTAAAACAGTGGCGACATTACCTACTCGGTAATCGTTGCGAGATCTTCACTGACCACCAAAGTCTGAAGTATCTGTTTACTCAGCCAGACCTGAACCTCCGTCAGCAGAGATGGATGGAGACTGTTGCAGACTTTGATTTGGGTATTTCCTATACCCCAGGCAAGGCTAATGTAATGGCTGATGCCTTGAGCCGCAAGTCTTACTGCAACCACCTCCAGGTTCACAAGGTCCAGCCCTCACTTGTTGAAGAATTCAGAAAGCTAAACCTCCATATTGTACCTCCGGGTGCACTCGCTCCCCCTCCTCCGGAGTTCCGCAAGATGAATCTCCGTGTTGTTTCCCAGGGTTCCCTCTATACCCTGGCTGTTGAACCCGATCTCGTGGGCACCATAAAGACAATGCAGGGATTTGACTCTGAAGTCTACAAGATTAAGCAAGACCTCAAAGAAGGAAGTTCCTCATCCTTCACTATTGCTGATGATGGCGCCTTGTACTTCAAAGGCCGCCTAGTGGTGCCGTGTAAGAAGGAAAACCTGAACATGACTCAGGAGGTTATGAAAGAAGCTCATGATACGCCTCTATGTATCCATCCTGGTAGTACGAAGATGTATCAAGACATTCGTCAGAGATTCTGGTGGTCTAACATGAGGCAAGACATTGCTCGTTATGTTGCTGAATGTGACGTTTGCCGTCGTATCAAAGCAGAACATCAAAGGCCTGCTGGAACTCTGCAACCTATATCTATTCCTGAATGGAAATGGGACCATGTTGAAATGGACTTCGTCACTGGATTCCCCAAATCGCAGAAAGGCAATGATGCTATTCTTGTCGTCATTGACCGACTTTCTAAAGTTGCACATTTTCTGGCTGTCAAGGAAACGATCACTGCTAGTCAGCTGGCAAACCTCTACTTGACCAGAATTGTCTCGCTTCACGGTATTCCATTGGTTATCAGTTCAGACCGTGGCAGTTTATTCACTTCAAGATTCTGGGCAAGTTTCCAAGAAGCTATGGGCACTCATCTATCTTTCAGCACTGCTTTTCATCCTCAGTCACAAGGGCAAGTTGAACGTGTCAACCAAGTTCTCGAAGACATGCTTCGAGCTTGTGTTATTTCCTTCGGCAAGAAATGGGAGGAATCTCTTCCGTATGCTGAGTTCTCTTATAATAATAGCTACCAAGCTAGTCTGAAGATGGCCCCCTTCGAAGTGTTATATGGACGAAAGTGTCGAACCCCTCTGAACTGGTCAGAAACTGGGGAACGTCCACTCTTTGGTCCGGATATTATCCAACATGCCGAAGATCAAGTCCGCATTATTCACGAGAATCTCAAGACTGCTCAGTCCCGCCAAAAGAGTAATTATGACCGTCATCATAAAGACATGGTCTATCAACCTGGCGAAAAGGCCTATCTTCGCGTTACACCAATGAAGGGTGCTCACCGCTTCGGGATCAAGGGCAAGCTAGCTCCTCGCTATATTGGCCCATTCACTATTCTCGAGAGGTGTGGAAAAGTGGCATATCAACTGGAGCTTCCGTCGAACCTTTCTCAGGTTCACGATGTGTTCCATGTGTCACAACTCCGCCGTTGCTTCAAGGACCCAATCCGAGCTGTGGATCATGAAGTGCAAGAATTGCAACAGGACCTCTCCTATAAAGAGCATCCGGTCCGCATTCTCGACCAAGCTGAACGCCGCACACGCCAGAAGGCGATCAAGTTCCTCAAGGTCCAGTGGTCGAATCACTCTGAAGACGAAGCCACCTGGGAACGCGAGGATCGCCTGCGTGATGAATACCCCGCACTGTTTCCTTCTACCTCCTAAAATCTCGGGACGAGATTTCTTGTAGTGGAGGAGATTTGTAACGCCCGGATGATCTTGCTACAGTAATCCCCGCTAATGGTGCCACGTCACCTCGGTTACTGTGGATAAACTCGCGTTAGTTCGGAACCTAGTTCGAATTTCAAATTTAAAACGAAAACAAACAATAAAAGTTTTCAGAAACGAAAACTAAATTGTTCGGGGGTTGTCTAAA
>NC_041388.1:367752270-367871044 GCF_002162155.2 Triticum dicoccoides | reverse complement strand
AGGTGGGGCTGCGACGTGTTGATCTTCCGAGGCCGGGCATGACCCAGGAAAGTGTGTCCGGCCAAATGGGATCGAGCGTGTTGGGTTATGTGGTGCACCCCTGCAGGGAAGTTAATCTATTCGAATAGCCGTGATCTTCGGTAACAGGACGACTTGGAGTTGTACCTTGACCTTATGACAACTAGAACCGGATACTTAATAAAACACACCCTTCCAAGTGCCAGATACAACCGGTGGTCGCTCTACCTCAGGGAGATGAGGAGGGGATCGCCGGGTAGGATTATGCTATGAGATGCTATTTGGAGATGCTACTTGGAGGACTTCGACCTACCCTCTTCTGCCTGTTGCAAGACGAAGGTGACCAGAAGCGTAGTCTTCGATAGGACTAGCTATCCCCCTTTTATTCTGGCATTCTGCAGTTCAGTCCACCGATATGGCCCTTTACACATATACCCATGCATATGTAGTGTAGTTCCTTGCTTGCAAGTACTTTGGATGAGTACTCACGGTTGCTTTCTCCCCCCTTTTTTCCCCTTCTCCTTCCTTTCTGGTTGTCGCAACCAGATGCTGGAGTCCAGGAGCCAGACGCCACCGTCGACGACGACCCCTACTACACCGGAGGTGCCTACTACTACGTGTTGCCCGCTGACGACGACCTGGAGTAGTTTAGGAGGATCCCGGGCAGGAGGCCTGCGCCTCTTTCGATCTTTATCCCAGTTTGTGCTAGCCTTCTTAAGGCAACTTGTTTAACTTATGTCTGTACTCAGATATTGTTGCTTCCGCTGACTCGTCTATGATCGAGCACTTGTATTCGAGCCCTCGAGGCCCCTGGCTTGTATTATGATGCTTGTATGACTTAATTTATTTGTAGAGTTGTGTTGTGGTATCTTCCCGTGAGTCCCTGATCTTGATCGTACACATTTGCGTGCATGATTAGTGTACGGTCAAACCGGGGACGTCACATCTAACTAGCTTGTAGAGCTACTTCAACAGTAGTGTCAAATTATTTGAACTAGCCTATAGAGCTAGTTCAAATCTAGTGTAAAATTATTTGAACTATCTTGTAGAGCTAGTTCAACTCTAGTGTAGAATTACATGAACTAGCTTGTAGAGCTAGTTCAAATCTAGTGTGAAATTATGTGTACTATGTTATAGAGCAAGTTCAACTCTAGTGTAAAATTATTTGAACTAGCTTGTAGAGCTAGTTCAACTCTAGTGTAAAATTATTTCTACTAGCTTATAGAGCTAGTTCAACTCTAGTGTAAAATTATTTGTACTAGGTTATAGAGCTAGTTCTACTCTAGTGCATAATTATTTGAACTAGGTTATAGAGCTAGTTCAACTCTAGTGTAAAATAATTTGACCTAGCTTGTCGAGCTAGTTCAACTCTAGTGTAAAATTATTTGTACTAGGATATAGACCTAGTTCTACTCTAGTGTAAAATTATTTGAACTAGCTTGTATAGCTAGTTCAACTCTAGTGTGAAATTATTTGTGAACTAGCTAGTAGAGCTAGGTCAACTCTAGTGTAAAATTATTTGTACTAGGTTATAGAGCTAGTTCAACTCTACTGTAAAATTATTTGTACTAGGTTATAGAGCTAGTTCTACTCTAGTAGAAAATTATTTAAACTACCTTGTAGAGCTAGTTCAACTCTAGTGTAAAATTATTTGAACTAGCTTGTAGAGCTAGTTCAAATCTAGTGTGAAATTATGTGTACTATCTTATAGAGCTAGTTCAACTCTGGTGTAAAATTATTTGAACTAGACTGTAGAGCTAGTTCAACTCTAGTGTAAAATTATTTGTCCTATGTTATGGAGCTAGTTCAACTCTAGTGTAAAACTATTTGAACTAGACTGTAGAGCTAGTTCAACTCTAGTGTAAAATCATTTTTACTAGGTTATAGAGCTAGTTCAACTCTAGTATAAAATTATCTGTACTAGGTTATAGAGCTGGTTCTACTCTAGTGAAAAATTATTTGAACTAGCTTATAGAGCTTGTTCAACTCTACAAGCTGTATAGCTAGTTCAACTCTAGTGTAAAATTATTTGAACTAGCTTGTAGAGCTAGTTAAACTCTAGTGTAAAATTATTTGAACTAGCTTGTTGAGCTAGTTCAACTCTAGTGTAAAATTATTTGTACTAGGTTATAGACCTAGTTTAACTCTACTGTAAAATTATTTGAACTAGCTTGTCCAGCTTGTTTAACTCTAGTGTGAAATTATTTGTACTAGGTTATTAAGAGCTAGTTCAACACTAATGTAAAATTATTTGAACTAGCTTGTAGAACTACTTCAACACTAGTGTAAAATTATTTGAACTAGCCTGTAGAGCTAGTTCAACTCTAGTGTAAAATTATTTGAACTAGCTTGTAGAGCTAGTTCAACTCTAGTGTAAAATTATTTGAACTACCTTGTAGAGCTAGTTCAACTCTAGTGTAAAATTATTTGTACTAGATTATAGAGCTAGTTCAACTCTAGTGTAAAAGTATTTGAACTAGACTGTGGAGCTAGTTCAACTCTAGTGTAAAACTATTTGAACTAGACTGTAGAGCTAGTTCAACTCTAGTGTAAAATCATTTGTACTAGGTTATAGAGCTAGTTCAACTCTAGTGTAAAATTATCTGTACTAGGTTATAGAGCTGGTTCTACTCTAGTGAAAAATTATTTGAACTAGCTTATAGAGCTTGTTCAACTCTACAAGTTGTATAGCTAGTTCAACTCTAGTGTAAAATTATTTGAACTAGCTTGTAGAGCTAGTTCAAATCTAGTCTGAAATTATGTGTACTATAGTATAGAGCTAGTTCAACTCTAGTGTAAAATAATTTGAACTAGCTTGTAGAGCTAGTTCAACTCTAGTGTAAAATTATTTGAAAACTAGCTGGTAGAGCTAGTTCAACTCTAGTGTGAATTTTTTTGTACTAGGTTATTGAGAGCTAGTTCAACACTAGTGTAAAATTATTTGAACTAGTTTGTAGAGCTACTTCAACAGTAGTGTAAAATTATTTGAACTAGCCTATAGAGCTAGTTCAAATCTAGTGTAAAATTATTTGAACTATCTTGTAGAGCTAGTTCAACTCTAGTGTAGAATTACATGAACTAGCTTGTAGAGCTAGTTCAAATCTAGTGCGAAATTATGTGTACTATGTTATAGAGCAAGTTCAACTCTAGTGTAAAATTATTTAAACTAGCTTGTAGAGCTAGTTCAACTCTAGTGTAAAATTATTTCTACTAGGTTATAGAGCTAGTTCTACTCTAGTGCAAAATTATTTGAACTAGCTTGTCGAGCTAATTCAACTCTAGTGTAAAATTATTTGTACTAGGATATAGAACTAGTTCAACTCTAGTGTAAAATTATTTGAACTAGTTTGTATAGCTAGTTCTACTCTAGTGTAAATTTATTTGTACTAGGTTATAGCGCTAGTTCAACTCTAGTGTAAAATTATTTGAACTAGCTTGTAGAGCTAGTTCAACTCTACTGTAAAATTGTGTATACTATGTTATAGAGCTACTTCAACTCTAGTAGAAAATTATTTAAACTACCTTGTAAAGCTTGTTCAACTCTAGTGTAAAATTATTTGAACTAGCTTGTAGAGCTAGTTCAAATCTAGTGTGAAATTATGTGTACTATCTTATAGAGCTAGTTCAACTCTAGTGTCAAATTATTTGAACTAGACTGTAGAGCTAGTTTAACTCTAGTGTAAAATTATTTGTCCTAGGTTATGGAGCTAGTTCAACTCTAGTGTAAAACTATTTGAACTAGACTGTAGAGCTAGTTCAACTCTAGTGTAAAATCAGTTCAACTCTAGTGTAAAATTATTTGTACTAGGTTATAGAGCTAGTTCTACTCTTGTGAAAAATTATATGAACTAGCTTATAGAGCTTGTTCAACTCTACAAGCTGTATAGCTAGTTCAACTCTAGTGTAAAATTATTTGAACTAGCTTGTAGAGCTAGTTAAACTCTAGTGTAAAATTATTTGAACTAGCTTGTAGAGCTAGTTCAACTCTAGTATAAAATTATTTGTACTAGGTTATAGCGCTAGTTCAACTATAGTGTAAAACTATTTGAACTAGACTGTAGAGCTAGTTCAACTCTAATGTAAAATTATTTGAACTAGGTTATAGATCTTGTTTAAATTTAGTGTAAAATTATTTGAACTAGCTTGTACAGCTAGTTCAACTCTAGTGTAAAATTATTTGAACTAGCTTGTAGAGCTAGTTCAACTCTACTGTAAAATTATTTGTACTAGGTTATAGAGCTAGTTCAACTCTAGTCTAAAATTATTTGTACTAGGTTATAGAGCTAGTTCTACTCTAGTACAAAAATATTTAAACTACCTTGTAGAGCTAGTTCAACTCTAGTGTAAAATTATTTGAACTAGCTTGTAGAGCTAGTTCAAATCTAGTCAGAAATTATGTGTACTATCTTATAGAGCTAGTTCAACTCTAGTGTAAAATAATTTGAACTAGCTTGTAGAGCTAGTTCAACTCTAGTGTAAAATTATTTGAACTAGCTTGTAGAGCTAGTTCAACTCTAGTGTGAACTTTTTTGTACCAGGTTATTGAGAGCTAGTTCAACAGTAGTGTAAAATTATTTGAACTAGCTTGTAGAGCTACTTCAACACTAGTGTATAATTATTTGAACTAGCCTGTAGAGCTAGTTCAACTCTAGTGTAAAATTATTTGAACTATGTTGTAGAGCTAGTTCAACTCTAGTGTGGAATTACATGAACTAGCTTGTAGAGCTAGTTCAAATCTAATGTGAAGTTATGTGTACTATGTTATAGAGCAAGTTCAACTCTAGTGTAAAATTATTTGAACTAGCTTGTAGAGCTAGTTCAACTCTAGTGTAAAATTATTTGAACTAGACTGTAGAGCTAGTTTAACTCTAGTGTAAAATTATTTGTCCTAGGTTATGGAGCTAGTTCAACTCTAGTGTAAAACTATTTGAACTAGACTGTAGAGCTAGTTCAACTCTAGTGTAAAATCATTTGTACTAGGTTATAGAGCTAGTTCAACTCTAGTGTATAATTATTTGTACTAGGTTATAGAGCTAGTTCTACTCTTGAGAAAAATTAATTGAACTAGCTTATAGAGCTTGTTCAACTCTACAAGTTGTATAGCTAGTTCAACTCTAGTGTAAAATTATTTGAACTAGCTTGTAGAGCTAGTTAAACTCTAGTGTAAAATTATTTGAACTAGCTTGTAGAGCTAGTTCAAGTCTAGTGTAAAATTATTTGTACTAGCTTATAGCGCTAGTTCAACTATAGTGTAAAACTATTTGAACTAGACTGTAGAGCTAGTTCAACTCTAATGTAAAATTATTTGAACTAGGTTATAGATCTTGTTTAAATTTAGTGTAAAATTATTTGAACTAGCTTGTGGAGCTAGTTCAACTCTAGAGTAAAATTATTTGAACTAGCTTGTAGAGCTAGTTCAACTCTACTGTAAATTATTTGTACTAGGTTATAGAGCTAGTTCAACTCTAGTCTAAAATTATTTGTACTAGGTTATAGAGCTAGTTATACTCTAGTACAAAAATATTTAAACTACCTTGTAGAGCTAGTTCAACTCTAGTGTAAAATTATTTGAACTAGCTTGTAGAGCTAGTTCAAATCTAGTCAGAAATTATGTGTACTATCTTATAGAGCTAGTTCAACTCTAGTGTAAAATAATTTGAACTAGCTTGTAGAGCTAGTTCAACTCTAGTGTAAAATTATTTGAACTAGCTTGTAGAGCTAGTTCAACTCTAGTGTGAACTTTTTTGTACCAGGTTATTGAGAGCTAGTTCAACAGTAGTGTAAAATTATTTGAACTAGCTTGTACAGCTACTTCAACACTAGTGTAAAATTATTTGAACTAGCCTATAGAGCTAGTTCAACTCTAGTGTAAAATTATTTGAACTATGTTGTAGAGCTAGTTCAACTCTAGTGTAGAATTACATGAACTAGCTTGTAGAGCTAGTTCAAATCTAGTGTGAAATTATGTGTACTATGTTATAGAGCAAGTTCAACTCTAGTGTAAAATTATTTGAACTAGCTTGTAGAGCTAGTTCAAATCTAGTGTAAAATTATTTCTACTATGTTATAGAGCTAGTTCAACTCTTGTGTAAAACTATTTCAACTAGACTATAGAGCTAGTTCAACTCTTTGTACTAGGTTATAGAGCTAGTTCTACTCTAGTGTAAAATTATTTGTACTAGGTTATAGAGCTAGTTCTACTCTAGTGCAAAATTATTTGAACTAGCTTGTAGAGCTTGTTCATCTCTACAATCTTGTATTGCTAGTTCTACTCTAGTGTAAAATTATTTGAACTAGCTTGTAGAGCTAGTTCAACTCTAGTGTAAAATTATTTGAACTAGCTTGTAGAGCTAGTTCAACTCTAGTGTAAAATTATCCGTACTAGGTTATAGAGCTAGTTCTACTTTAGTGTAAAATTATTTGAACTAGCTTGTATTGCTAGTTCAAATCTAATGTAAAATTATTTGAACTAGCTTGTAGAGCTAGTTCAACTCTAGTGTAAAATTATTTGTTCTATGTTATAGAGCTAGTTCAACTCTAGTGTAAATTTATTTATACTAGGTTATAGAGCTAGTTCAATTCTAGTGTAAAATTATTTGGACTAGCTTGTAGAGCTAGTTCCACTCTAGTGTTAAATTATTTGTACTAGGTTATAGAGTGTGACGCCCGGATAATTAGAGTACAGTAACCCTCCGTTAATGATGCCACGTCACCTCAGTTATTGCTGTTAATCTCACGATAGTTCAAAACGATTCAAATTCAAATTTGAGATAAAGGCCAACCATAAAAGTTTTCAAATACTAAAAATAAAATGTTCAGAGTGAACCAAATAATGCACAGGTAATTAAGGTGGAAGAACCACACTTTTGTAAAATGCTTAAATACTCTAAGATGAATAAAACAGTAACATAAGCAATTTAATAAATGCCTTTTATTACTTATAAAATGTCAAACTATTTTATTCTGGGTGCCAAGTTAATTGTGGTAGTGGCATAATTATTAACGATGTTATAGATACAGCTTTTGTATTTTATAAAAAGCCAGAATTTAATAGAACAGAAAAGCAATAAGAAAAGAAAAGGAAAAGGAAAAGAAAAACAAAACGAACTAAAATGTAACCCCCCATGTCCACTGGGCCGCTAGGCCCATCTGGTCCCAGCCAGACTAGACAGGCCGGCCCACCCGCGCGCCTCTGGTCTACTTAGGCCGACCACCCCCCACTAACCCTAACCCCCACTCCCCCACGTCGCCACTCCCTCTTCCCCCTCCCGATCCAATCTGGATCGGGGCAAAGACCGCCACTTCCCCTCGCTACTCGCTCCCCTCCTCTTGGAGCGCCCGCGCCCGAGGACAGTCGCCGCTCGCCGGCGCCGAGCGCCGCCCTCTGGCCTCCTCCTCGCGGCTTTCCTTCCTCCGCGCCTTCGTCCTCCTCCACGGTGTCGCCTCGCTGGACGCCCACCGCCGACCCCCGTTGCCGAACCCCGTCGTGGATCCCCGCCGCCTCGACGCCGCCCGGCATCGCCCCGCCGCGCCGGACCCCCCCAAACTGCCTCAAGCCCGCTGCCTTCCCCGTGCAGCTCCTCTGTGAGGAACCCCCTCCTATCCTCCTTTCCCTCCTCCCGTATGGTCACCCACTGCCACTCGCGCGCATGTGCCAGCGCGCCCCACGGCGCCCCCTGCTCTAGCCGTCGAGGCCCACACTCGCTGTGGCCTCGCCCTGCACCGTCGCCCCTCACTCCTTGCGCCCGGTCGCGCACCGGCCTCCCCCTGCACGTCACAACCCATGCCCCGACGCCTCCCGTGCTCTCCTGTCATGGCCGCGTCTTGGCAGGTCCCTGCCGCCGCTCTTCTTCCCCCCTGTTGTGTAGCCCCGCTGCTGCTGCTCCGCTACCGGTGCCGCTCGCCATGCGTCCACGTTGTTCCACCACCGCATCGTCGTGCGTCCCTGCACTGTCCCGGCCGCGCCCCCACCTCCAGCCTGCGCTGCCCCGCTCCGATCCGTCGCCGTGGCCGACGCCCCACTGGGCGGCCACGGGTGCACGCCCGGGCGCCCACTGCCCGCGAGTACCCGTGCCCAATAGGCCCCTCTGGGCCACAAACACGTGGGGCCCGTCCCTGTGAGACGTTTAAAAAAGAGATAAAAAAATAGTTAATTAATTAATTAATTAACTAATCTAATTAACTAGTTAGTTTCATTAAATAGTGATAAGATTGGTTAAACCCTAATTAGACTAAACAGTCAATGACGAATGGGACCCACATGTCAGGTTGACCAGGTCAACTGCTAACGTCATGATGACGTCAGCAAACACTGTTTTGGATAATATTGTTTTAAATAATTAAATAAATACTAAAATTGATTTAAATCTTTTAAAATTAATATAAAATAAACCGTAGCTCGGATGGAAAAACTTTGTACATGAAAGTTGCTCAGAACGACGAGACGAATCTGGATACACAGCCCGTTCGTCCGCCACACATTCCTAACCTATCGAACTCGCAACATTCCCCCTCCGGTTCATCTGTCCGAAAACACGAAACACCAGGAATCCTTTCCCGGATGTTTCCCCCTTTTCACCGGTACCCCCTTGTACCGCGTTAGGGCACACCTAGCATCACGTTTTGTCATGTCATGCATCATTATGCATCTGTTTGCATTATATTTATTGTTTCTTCCCCCTCTTCTCTCGCTAGACACCGAGATCGACGCCGCTGCTACCCAGTACGACTACGGTGTTGACGACCCCTCTCTCTTTTGCCAGAGCAACCAGGCAAGCCCCCCCTTGATCACCAGATATCGCCTACTCTCCTCTGTACTGCTTGCATTAGAGTAGTGTAGCATGTTACTGCTTTCCGTTATTCCTATCCTGATGCATAGCCTGTCCTTGCTACTACTGTTGTTACCATTACCTGCTATCCTACTGCTTAGTATAGGATGCTAGTGTTCCATCACTGGCCCTACACTCTTGTCCATCTGCCATGCTATACTACTGGGCCGTGATCACTTCGGGAGGTGATCACGGGCATATACAATATACTTTACACAGTTACCTTACCTGTGATACTGTTCGGAGATGGGGGCTGAAGGGGCAGGTGGCTCCATCCAGGTAGTGGTGGGCCTGGGTTCCCGACGGCCCCCGACTGTTACTTTGTGGCGGAGCGACAGGGCAGGTTGAGACCACCTAGGAGAGAGGTGGGCCTGGCCCTGGTCGGCGTTCGCAGATACTTAACACGTTAAACGAGATCTTGGTATTTGATTGAGTCTGGCTACTGGCCTATACGCACTAACCATCTACGTGGGGACAGTTATGGGCACTCGACGTCGTGGTATCAGCCGAAGCCTTCGTGACATCAGAGACTGAGTGGCGCGTGCCGGATTGGACCGTAAGCCTGCTCTTGTATTAAGGGGGCTAGTTCTGCTTCCGGCCGCGTTTGCAACGTGCAGGTGTGCAAAGGGCGATGGGCCCAGACACCTGCGCCATAGGATTTAGACCGGCGTGCTGACCTCTCTGTTGTGCCTAGGTAGGGCTGCGACGTGTTGATCTTCCGAGGCCGGGCATGACCCAGAAAAGTGTGTCCGGCCAAATGGGATCGAGCGTGTTGGGTTATGTGGTGCACCCCTGCAGGGAAGTTAATCTATTCGAATAGCCGTGATCTTTGGTAACAGGACGACTTGGAGTTGTACCTTGACCTTATGACAACTAGAACCGGATACTTAATAAAACACACCCTTCCAAGTGCCAGATACAACCGGTGATCGCTCTCTCACAGGGCGTCGAGGGGAGGATCATCGGTTAGGGTTATGCTATGCAACGCTAGTTGGAGGACTTCAGTCTACTCTCTTCTACATGCTGCAAGACGGAGGCTGCCAGAAGCGTAGTCTTCGAAAGGACTAGCTATCCCCCTCTTATTCCGGCATTCTGCAGTCCAGTCCACATATAATAGCCTTATTCCAGTTGATACCAATGCATACATATGTAGTGTAGCTCCTTGCTTGCGAGTACTTTGGATGAGTACTCATGGTTGCTTTCTCCCTCTTTTCCCCTATCCCTTCTACCTGGTTGTCGCAACCAAATGTTGGAGCCCAGGAGCCAGACGCCACCTTCGACGACGACTCCTACTACACCGGAGGTGCCTACTACTACGTGCAGCCCGCTGACGGCGACCAGGAGTAGTTTAGGAGGATCCCAGGCAGGAGGCCTGCGCCTCTTTCGATCTGTATCCCAGTTTGTGCTAGCCTTCTTAAGGCAAACTTGTTTACCTTATGTCTATACTCAGATATTGTTTCTTCCGCTGACTCGTCTATGATCGAGCTCTTGTATCCGAGCCTTCGAGGCCCTGGCTTGTAATATGATGCTTGTATGACTTATTTTATTTGTAGAGTTGTGTTGTGATATCTTCCCATGAGTCCCTGATCTTGATCGTACACGTTTGCGTGTATGATTAGTGTACGGTCAAATCGGGGGCGTCACAAGTTGGTATCAGAGCCGACTGCCTGTAGGAATCCCCCTTTCACGCTCCTTGGCCGAAGTTGAGTCTAGACATTGCAAAAACTTTTAGTAACATGGTTGTGTGCCTTACGGGCCCCGTCGCCATTGGGTGGTATTAGGATCTTTTACTCCTTGTCTATACTCTGGGACTTTGATCTCTCTTCTATTCGGTTAGATGAATTTTGCTAAATCTAACATTAGGATCTCGTTATCACTTTCACCCGGAGAGCCCTTATTATTGATGATCGTCTGCTGCACGTGAAGGCCCTGAGGATACTCTCCGCTGTTAACCCGAGAACTTGTGTTCATCGCGTTTGCAATTCCCCTTCCACCGTCAACCCTTATGGATAACTACTTGCAGTTGTTATTCTTACATTCATCCCCAATTGGTCTTGTTATTACAAGATACCCTGAAATACTCGCCGTTGTTTCGATAATCCTTTGAGCTTACTACCTTGCTGTTCTTTGTCACCTGAATACCCCTGCGGATAATTCTCGCACTTATCGAGTATCCTCTCATTCCCCAGTTGTTCATGTATTTCACAAAAGTCTTCGAAATACTATTTGATCTTTCGAAAATCCTCAACAACATGTTGTTCTAGAAATTCTTACTTGCTTGCATTATGGTTAACCCAATAAGTCTACTAATCCTATTGGCATCCTTTGTCACTATAATTTTAAGTCCGTTGATTCTATATGTGTGCGAATGCACGCAATCATCAGTTGATCCTTATAAATTATCTTCCGGCTCAGACGTCTTTCGAACATGAGCTGGTTCTCGGCCAATTAGATTGCCATCGATTTTACCCCTAAGTCTAGTCGACTTATCCATCCTTGATCACAACATTTGCTCCTGATCCCTTGATTTGAATATCATAAGTCCTTGTTATTTAGATGTTGAATTATTCAGATGTTCTACAAATCGATGCATTTGCATTCTTTCTTCCTCTGATTGGGTATCGATACTCACGTCAGCTCCATTGTGGATCGCCATATCCACTGTTGGATTATTATCCGACAGTGTCCTTCATAATTAATCACCTTGTGAGTTCTTTCTCCGATACGTAATGCCTTTGTAAATTGTATCATCTCCTTTTGCCAACCATGCTCTGCTTTCGAGCTGGTGATATTTACTCTTGAAGCTTGTGGTATATGTTCCTAAGAGGCCAAGATGGGTTGAACCAATGCCTTCCCTAATCCGTGCAAACTCGAAAGATTTCACAGGTCCTACTTATCTGGTATTGCACCAGGTAAATCTTTCAACAACTAATGCCATTTCGAAAAGAAACGAGAAGTGAATGAAAGGTTATGCATTGGAGAAGTGGGAGTCGACCTTGAACTTTGTGTTCATGCCCATGGACATGATGTAGAACTTATCGTGGAAGCTGCTCGTAAAAATAATTACCCCCTTGTTAGAAGTTCATCTTGTACCCGTGGTTCGATCATTTATGATTGTGGTTCCGACCATAATTTCTTCCTCTGATTCCACTTCCCAGACAAGTTAAAGCGCTTGTCTTCTATATATCAATACACCCCACTTCAACCTTTCATTTGATATGCCTTCGAGTATTATCCCCCTGGTATCTCGAGGATATCATGCCATTGCACTACTTCTTACGAATTTGTGCTGGAGTAACACCTTTCCCTATCAGAGTCACTCCACGAGTTCTGGGTTGTCGTCAACCGAGAACATCGATAAGTGAATTGATTCCGCACTCTGATTCAGTAACTCTTAGTAATTCTTGTTGCTTACGAGTTTAATAACCCTTCAAGTCATTTCCAAGCCTTATCGGCTATATCATTATCATGCAAACTTTTAACTGTGCTACTTGGTCCTTCTTCCTGTAGCACAATCATCGATGATAAGCTAAGCTTACATCAATTTTCCTCATCATATCATTTCACCTTGAACAGAAAGCTTGATTTCGAGTTTGTGTTGTACCCGTGTTCCAATAACCTTCCGTTTCATCATTCCTTTGACTTGTTGTCGTCGCGGATTGATTACATCTTCAAGAAAACTTTCGACAAATGTGTCGTGATCATCCTCAACGTAAGGAGATCTTCCATGATATCAATCGACTTCCCGATGAGAAATACCATCCTTACCCCTCGATGATTTGTGTTACCATCAACAACACCCTTACCGTTCTTTCATCACAAACTTGTTCTGTTATTGATGCAACCTGCTATCCAGCTTGCATTATATTCTACCTTGAAGTATTACTATCTTTTATGTCAAGGATGTTGTGAGACTTGCTCCACCTCATAACAATTCTTGATGCGGTGATACTTATCGCCGTATCCCTTTGTTTCTTGGTCCCCGTGTTGATTCTAACCGGGATGCAGTCAACGGAACTGCTGTGATTCTGCACTTCTAGCAACCCTAATGCTATGATATTAATGGTCGATATTTCATTCTTGGACCATTGGTTATTGAATCACCATTCTAAATATTGATCATGCTACCTAAGCCCATATTTTGGGTGCACCTTTTAAGCAATGTTTAACTGTGTATGTTTTCCTCAAGCATACATCATTATATCATTAGATCTGACTAATGTTATCTCCTTGTTAACATAATTGTGGAAACCACCTTTTGGAAGTCTCGACGAATTGTCGCTGAGTCCATTAGCCACCTTCTCATCCTCTCCTTGGTTTAATGATGAACTCTTGTTTCGAAACTCGCTTCCGTAGTTTAATTCCCGAAAATCTTACAATGTCATCGCGACAAATTGTGTTGCACCTTTCTTCTCAGGCATCCTGAGTCTGAGTTATCCTGACACCAATCAGATCTGAATCTCGGTCAGATATGATGGTTGGAACATTTTTCCAAGAGTCATAACATTGTTCCTTATATGACCCGGTAAGGTGATGTCATCCTAGCACACCTGGCCGGAGGACCTATTGTTATAGCTTCCTTTTCTGCGGGGTTATCCATTCTTCCATGAGGAAACTTATTCTACAAGTTGTTCCTGATGAATCCTTCATGTATCCAAAGTCTGACCTTTGCTTGAATAGCATGTCAATGCTATCTTGAAGCATGTCTATGGTACTCCGATTTTCAGCAAGAACATTTTTAGCCCACTGCTGAATGCTTCTTGCTCAATTATCCAAACACCATTCTTTGGGTAATGTCATGGAATTGCTCTCCCTTTACCTAAATGATTTTCTACTTTATATCCTGTCTTGGATATCATCCTCTGCTTGACTTTAGGAAGGGTATACCCCTGATATATGTGTTTAAACACATTTTCCTTTCCATTGTTTTGTTCACACTTTCTTATAATCTACTTAACTGAGCCGTGGTAATTCCCTGCTTAGGTAAGCACCTCGTGGTACAACTCTGCCAGTAAGACCCTATTACTATAATTGATGACATTTCGCTAGCCACCGATGGACGAGAACTTTGCCTAATGGTCCGCCTCGTTCAACGAGCAGGAAAATGGTTCTCTTCGCCCCTCGCCCTTGGTATCGACATTGTTGCCAACATAACTGATAGGCTACCCTCTGACATGTCTTGCTATCATGACCGTGCAAGATATCAACGCTTTTCCTACTTTTAACCACATGGTGGGCCCATAACCCACAGTTCCACAGGATCGAAACCTGACTCTCCTGTACACCCCCGGTTTCCAAAGTTATTCCTCGCACTTGACTTCTTATGTAATTCACGAGCCACCTGCCAAGTGATCTATTCGGGTATCAGACGCAATACTTATTCTCGTTGCTCTGGACCCCTTTCACCTTCTGATTAGGCATCGAACGCTTGCCTATCCGTTTGAAACTTCTCATGGTACCTTCTTACTTTGCTCTCGACGTCTTCTTAAGTTTCAATTCGAGAGATACTTATGTTTCTTCCCCTGAGTTAACCGTCTGATGCTCGATCTTGTTAGAATCCGTCCTTATAGGGTTTTCCCTTCTCACCTTTTCGTAAGTATGGTGAAGATCCTGAAGGAAGGACGACAACTTCATCATGATGACCTGAAGCAGAGGACTGAAGACATCAATGTAATGGATCGACCTCTTCAAGAAGAGCAACTATGACCGAAAAGAATCGTTAGAATTTCGTAACTAGATCCCTCCCCCCCTTATAACCGCTCCTAAATCTCGGGACGAGATTTCTTGTAGTGGAGGAGAATTGTGACACCCGGATAATTAGACTACAGTAACCCTCCGTTAATGATGCCACGTCACCTCAGTTATTGCTGTTAATCTCACGATAGTTCAAAACGATTCAAATTCAAATTTGAGATAAAGGCCAACCACAAAAGTTTTCAAATATTAAAAATAAAATGTTCAGAGTGAACCAAATAATGCACAGGTAATTAAGGTGGAAGAACCACACTTTTGTAAAATGCTTAAATACTCTAAGATGAATAAAATAGTAACATAAGCAATTTAATAAATGCCGTTTATTATTTATAAAATGTCAAACTATTTTATTCTGGGTGCCAAGTTAATTGTGGTAGTGGCATAATTATTAACGATGTTATACAGCTTTTGTATTTTATAAAAAGCCAGAATTTAATAGAACAGAAAAGCAATAAGAAAAGAAAAGGAAAAGGAAAAGAAAAACAAAACGAACTAAAATGTAACCCCCCATGTCCACTGGGCCGCTAGGCCCATCTGGTCCCAGCCAGACTAGACAGGCCGGCCCACCCGTGCGCCTCTGGTCTACTTAGGCCGACCACCCCCCAGTAACCCTAACCCCCACTCCCCCCACGTCGCCACTCCCTCTTCCCCCTCCCGATCCAATCTGGATCGGGGTGAAGACCGCCACTTCCCCTCGCTACTCGCTCCCCTCCTCTCGGAGCGCCCGCGCCCGAGGACAGTCGCCGCCCGCCGGCGCCGAGCGCCGCCCTCTGGCCTCCTCCTCGCGGCTTTCCTTCCTCCGCGCCTTCGTCCTCCTCCACGGCGTCGCCTCGCTGGACCGCCGACCCCCGTTGCCGAACCCCGTCGTGGATCCCCGCCGCCTCGACGCCGCCCGGCATCGCCCCGCCGTCGCTGGACCCCCCCAAACTGCCTCGAGCCCGCTGCCTTCCCCCTGCAGCTCCTCTGTGGGGAACCCCCTCCTATCCTCCATTCCCTCCTCCCGTATGGTCACCGACTGCCACTCGCGCGCATGTGCCAGCGCGCCCCACGGCGCCCCCTGCTCTAGCCGTCGAGGACCACACTCGCTGTGGCCTCGCCCTGCACCGTCGCCCCTCACTCCTTGCGCCCGGTCGCGCACCGGCCTCCCCCTGCACGTCACAGCCCATGCCCCAACGCCTCCCGTGCTCTCCTGTCATGGCCGCGTCTTGGCAGGTCCCTGCCGCCGCTCTTCTTCCCCCCTGTTGTGTAGCCCTGCTGCTGCTGCTCCGCTACCGGTGCCGCTCGCCGCGCGTCCACGTTGTTCCGCCACCGCATCGTCGTGCGTCCCTGCACCGGCCCGACCGCGCCCCCACCTCCAGCCTGCGCCGCCCCGCTCCGATCCGTCGCCGTGGCCGACGCCCCACTGGGCGGCCACGGGTGCACGCCCGGGCGCCCACTGCCCGCGAGTACCCACGCCCGATAGGCCCCTCTGGGCTACAAACACGTGGGGCCCGTCCCTGTGAGACGTTTAAAAAAAGAGATAAAAAAATAGTTAATTAATTAACTAATCTAATTAACTAGTTAGTTTCATTAAATAGTAATTAGATTGGTTAAACCCTAATTAGACTAAACAGTCAATGAGGAATGGGACCTGTTGGGGAACGATGCAGAAAACAAAATTTTTCCTACTCGTTTCACCAAGATCATCTAGGAGTTCATCTAGCAACGAGTGATTAGATGCATCTACATACCTTTGTAGATCGCGAGCGGAAGCGTTCAAAAGAACGGTGATGATGTAGTCGTACTCGACGTGATCCAAATCACCGATGACCAGCGCCGAACGGACGGCACCTCCGCGTTCAACACACGTACGGAACAGCCACGTCTCCTCTTCTTGATCCAGCAAGGGAGGGAGGAGAGGTTGAGGGAGATGGCACCAGTAGCAGCACGACGGCGTGGTGTTAATGGAACTGCAGTACTCCGGCAGAGCTTCGCTAAGCACTATGGAGGTGGAGGAGGTGTTGAGGAGGGAGAAGGAGGCAACCAAAGGGCAGGGCCTTCAGCTATGAAGTCCCTCCTCTCCCCCCACTATATATAGGGGTGCCAAGGGGGGTGGCCGGCCCTAGGAGATCCAATCTCCTAGGGGGTGCGGCGGCCAAGGGGGGGTTTCCCTCCCCCCCAAGGCACCTAGGAGGTGCCTTACCCTCCTAGGACTCTTGCCCCCTTGAACCCTAGGCGCATGGGCGTATGTGGGGCTGGTGCCCTTGGCCCATTAGGCCAAGGCGCACCCCCTTACAGCCCATGTGGCCCCCCGGGGCAGGTGGACCCACTCGGTGGACCCCCGGGACCCTTCCGGTGGTCTCGGTACAATACCGATAACCCCGAAACTTGTCCCGATGCCCGAAGCAGGACTTCCCATATATAAATCTTTACCTCCGGACCATTCCGGAACTCCTCGTGACGTCCGGGATCTCATCCGGGACTCCGAACAACATTCGGGTTACTGCATATACATATCCCTACAACCCTAGCGTAACCGAACCTTAAGTGTGTAGACCCTACGGGTTCGGGAGACAAGCAGACATGACCGAGACGACTCTCCGGTCAATAACGAACAGCGGGATCTGGATACCCATGTTGGCTCTCACATGCTCCACGATGATCTCATCGGATGAACCACGATGTCGAGGATTCAATCAACCCCGTACGCTATTCCCTTTGTCTATCGATATGTTACTTGCCCGAGATTCGATCGTCGGTATCCCAATACCTCGTTCAATCTCGTTACCGGCAAGTCACTTTACTCGTACCGTAATGCATGATCCCGTGACCAGACACTTGGTCACTCTGAGCTCATTATATTAGGTCATAGAGCAAGTTCAATTCTAGTGTAAAATTATTTGTACTAGGTTATAGAGCTAGTTCTACTCTAGTACAAAATTATTTGAACTACCTTGTAGAGCTAGTTCAACTCTAGTGTAAAATAATTTGAACTAGCTTGTAGAGCTAGTTCGAATCTAGTGTGAAATTGTGTGTACTATGTTATAGATCTAGTTCAACTCTAGTGTAAAATTATTTGAACTAGCTTGTAGAGCTAGTTGAACTCTAGTGTAAAATTATTTGTCCTATGTTATAGAGCTAGTTGAACTCTAGTGTAAAACTATTTGAACTAGACTGTAGAGCTAGTTCAACTCTAGTGTAAAATCATTTGTACTAGGTTATAGAGCTAGTTCAAGTCTAGTGTAAAATTATTTGTAATAGGTTATAGAGCTAGTTCTACTCTAGTGAAAAATTATTTGAACTAGCTTGTAGAGCTTGTTCAACTCTACAAGCTTGTATAGCTAGTTCAACTCTAGTGTAAAATTATTTGAACTAGCTTGTAGAGCTAGTTCAATTCTAGTGTAAAATTATTTGAACTAGGTTATAGATCTAGGTCATATTTAGTGTAAAATTATTTGAACTAGCTTGTAGAGCTAGTTCAACTCTAGTGTAAAATTATTTGAACTAGCTTGTAGAGCTAGTTCAAATCTTGTGTAAAATTATTTGTACTAGGTTATAGAGCTAGTTCAACTATAGTGTAAAACTATTTGAACTAGAATGTAGAGTTAGTTCAACTCTAGTGTAAAATTATCTGAACTAGCTTGTAGAGCTTGTTCAAATCTAGTGTAAAAAAATTTGTACTAGGTTATAGAGCTAGGCCAACTCTAGTGTAAAATTATTTGAACTAGCTTGTAGAGCTATTTCAACTCTAGTGTAAAATTATTTGAACTAGCTTGTAGACACTACAAAAAAATACACTTCCGTGATGATACGTGTTTGTCACAGTAGGTCGCGTTTTTTGTCATGCATGTACATCCATGACAAATTTATGACAGAATCAAGATAGTCATACCTGTGCTGTCGTAGAAGTGTTCCATGATATTACCAAAATTATCATCAGGGCGCTTTACTTACCGGTTTCCACTTACCAAGAGCGCTTCACTCCCCGGCAACAGCACCAGCAAAGAGTCTTGATGACCCTTAATTATAGGGGGTCACTCGTAGTCCTTTTGATAAGTAAGAGTGTCGAACCCAACGATGAGCAGAAGGAAATTACAAGTGGTTTTTAGCATGGTAATTTCCGCAAGCACTGAAATTGTCGGTAACAGGTAGTTTGATAGCAAGATAATTTGTAACGAGCAAGTAATGGTAACGGTAAATAAGGTGCAATGATATGTCTCCAATGTATCTATAATTTTTTATTATTTCATGCTATTATATTATCAATCTTGGATGTTTTATAATCATTTTATAGTCACTTTATATCATTTTTGGTACTAACCTATTGACATAGTGCTAGTTGCTGTTTTTTGCTTGTTTTCTGCATCGCAGGTAATTAATATCAAACGGAGTCCAAATGTAGCAAAACTTTTTGTGGATTTTTTGTACCAGAAGACAACCAACACTACAAAAAAAAACACTTCCATGATGATACGTGTTTGTCATAGTAGGTCGCTTTTTTTGTCACGCATGTACATCCATGACAAATTTATGACAAAATCAAGATAGTCATACCTTTGCTGTCATAGAAGTGTTCCATGACATTACCAAAATTATCATCACGGAAGTGTCCACTTCCATGATGATAAATCGCGCGTCACAGAAGTGCTTTCGTCAAGGGTGACCGGCACGTGGCATACACCGTAACGGAACACCGTTAAGCTATTGGGTCGGGTTTTGGATTCGACAACCCGTTAACAGCCCCGACCAATGGGGATTTTCCACGTGTAAAATCATCATTGGCTAGAGGAAACACGTGTCGGCTCATCGTTGGGAGAGATGTCATCCACTCATTGGACAGGAGGCGCCTATGATAGGTCGACACGTGGCACGGCCCAACAGTGGCCCATTCCGGTGAAAAAGGCCGGCCCAGTAAAAATTAGCAGGCCGGCCCATATAAGGCCTACTTGAGTTAGGTCCATTTAAGCCCACGGCCCATACGAGATGTGCCAATTCGGCCCGTTAAAGATTTGACACCATTGCAGCCCATCGTTAGTTCGAGCCCGTTAACATCCCGCTATATATTTGGGCTCAATATCGGCCCGATGAGATTTCGGCCTGTTAACGACCCATTTAATGGATGGGCCAATTTTCAGGATGTACATCTTTCGGTCTTTTACCGACCAATTTAAATATTGGGCTAATTTCCGGCCCGGTGTGTCTTTCAGCCTGTTGACGGCCCATAAATCTGATCGGCCATTTGTAGTCGGACCTGAGTTTCGGCCTTTTAGCTGCCCATTTAAGTGTTGGGCCAATTTCTGGCCCAGTGTCACTTTCAGCCTGTCGACGGCCCATAAATCAGTTGGGCCAATTGTAGTCGGACCTGAGTTTTGGCCTTTTAGCGACCCGTTTAAGTGTTGGGCCAATTCCCGGCCAAGTGTGCCTTTCGGCCTGTTAACGGACCATAAATGAGTTGGGCCATTTGTAGTCGGACCTTAGTTTTGGTCTCTTAACGGCCCATGCCCTTCATGGTCCAATACCAGCCCGGTTTCTCTTTCGGCCTGCTAAAGGCCCATAACACAGTTGGGTCATTTACAATACGACCTGACTTTCGGCCTCTTAGCGGCCCGTGCTCTTCATGGTCCAATACAAGCCCGCTGTCTCTTTCGGCCTGCTAAAGGCCTACAGTACAGTTGGGCCATACGTAGCCCAAATTTAGTAATGGCTTGTTAACGGCCCATGAAATAAATTGGGGCCACCTGTTGCCTACTTCAATGTCGGCCTGTTAACGACCCGGGAGGTAAGAGGCCGACCATTAACTTTCGGCCTAGTAACGGCCCATTAACTTAATGGGCCCACTAAAGTTCGTTCATGTCTTTAGGACAAATTAGGTAATTTGAGCCCATTACGACGAGCAAAGGTACGACATACAGGGAATAACGTTGCATATCCAGAATATATTACAGGAAATTACATCCACTGGGCAATCAAAGATTGATGCCAGTGCAAATAAATGAGCAGAACCTAACCATCTACAACGTCACAATCTGAACCTCAGCGCAGATGACGCCCATAAGCACGTGGGCAAGTTCTTGCTGCTTTGCCACACTTTCTCTGTAAACATTGATCAATTGTTGTGTCGCACGACTCTGCACCTCTGATTCATTCACCATTTCCATCATTGCTTCAGCCATTAATTGGTTCACAAACATACATTTATTCCATTGCATTCGAGATAAAAGATACTGAACAGATTCAGATGGCGATTTTGGCAGGCTTGTATTATTGATAGTGGAGAGTGTCTTGACCACTGCATCATAACATAACTTAGGACGGGAACCAAACAGATTAATCATGCGTTATTGCTATACCTGGCCTAGATTTACTGGAAAGAAACAATGGGGTTGCCTTGCTGTTTTCAAAGTTTGTCTTCGTATCTTCAACAGCCTGCACAAAATTAACACACTAGCATTGCTATCATTGGCTAAGTCAGATAATAGGAAAGCAACATTGACACAACGAACGTTTGGGCAACTAGCCTACACCAAATTAACACAATATCACACAGCTATCATCAGCCAGGTAAGGTAATACGAAAGCAACATTGACACAATGAATGAATAGGCAACCAGAGAAGCACTACAATTCAGTAATGCGCGTGATATGAGATAGCACATTCATGCAGCTCAGAACGCAAAACTACCAAGCCTTTTTCCTTACAAAAATCAACATTGGCGACTTTAACATTTTGCTACAACTAATTTTAGATCAGATAAAGGTTAGATTCACGCCGATTAACAAAATACATGCTGATGTAAAAATATAGTGATATACAATAGGTACTTACATCAGCACTGGAGCACAGAGAATTCCCACAAGACATTTTCCTCGAATACTCTGACGCCCCCGATTCAATCGTACATTAATCATACACGCAAACGTGTATGATCAAGATCAGGGACTCACGGGAAGATATCACAACACAACTCTACAAATAAAATAAGTCATACAAGCATCATATTACAAGCCAAGGGCCTCGAGGGCTCGAATACAAAAGCTCGATCATAGACGAGTCAGCGGAAGCAACAATATCTGAGTACAGACATAAGTTAAACAAGTTTGCGTTAAGAAGGCTAGCACAAACTAGGATACAGATCGAAAGAGGCGCATGCCTCCTGCTTGGGATCCTCCTAAACTACTCCTGGTCGCCGTCAGTGGGCTGCACGTAGTAGTAGGCACCTCTCAAGTAGTAGTAGTAGTTGTCGATGGTGGCGTCTGGTTCCTGGGCTCCAACATCTGTCGCAGCAATCGGGTATAGAAAGGGGGAAAAGAGGGAGCAAAGCAACCGTGAGTACTCATCCAAAGTACTCGCAAGCAAGGAGCTACACTACATATGTATGCATTGGTATCAAATGGATTAAAGGTATCATATGTGGAATGAACTGTAGAATGCCGGAATAAGAGGGGGATAGCTAGTCCTATCATAGACTACGCTTCTGGCCACCTCCATCTTGCAGCAGGAGAAGAGAGTAGATGGTAAATTCACCAAGTAGCATTGCATAGCATAATCCTAACCGATGATCCTCCCCTCGTCGCCCTGTGAGAGAGCGATCACCGGTTGTATCTGGCACTTGGAAGGGTGTGCTTTATTAAGTGTCCGGTTCTAGTTGTCATAAGGTCAAGGTACAACTCCAAGTCGTCCTGTTACCAAAGATCACGGCTATTCGAATAGATTAACTTCCGTGCAGGGGTGCACCACATAACCCAACACGCTCGATCCCATTTGGCCGGACACACTTTTCTGGGTCATGCCCGGCCTCGGAAGATCAACACGTCGCAGCCCTACCTAGGCACAACAGAGAGGTCAGCACGCCGGTCTAAATCCTATGGCGCAGGGGTATGGGCCCATCGCCCTTTACACACCTGCACGTTGCGAACGCGGCCGGAAGCAGATCTAGCCTAGCAGGCGTTCCAGTCCAATCCGGCACGCGCCGCTCAGTCGCTGATGTCATGAAGGCTTCGGCTGATACCACGACGTCGAGTTCCCATAACTGTCCCTGCGTAGATGGTTAGTGCGTATAGGCCAGTGGTCAGACTCGGATCAAATACCAAGATCTCGTTAAACGTGTTAAGTATCCGCGAACACCGAACAGGGCCAGGCCCACCTCTCTCCTAGGTGGTCTCAACCTGCCCTGTCGCTCCACCTCAAAGTAACAGTCGGGGGCAGTCGGGAACCCAGGCCCACTTCTACCGGGATGGAGCCACCTGCCCCTTCAGCCCCCATCCCCAAATAGTATCACCAGTAATGTAACAGTGTAAAGTATATAGTATATGCCCGTGATCACCTCCCGAAGTGATCACGGCCCAGTAGTATAGCATGGTAGACGGACAAGAGTGTAGGGCCACTAATGGAACACTAGCAACCTATACTAAGCAGTAGGATAGCAGGTAAAGGTAACAACAGTAGTAGCAAGGACAGGCTATGCAGTAGTATAAGATTAACTGAAAGTAGTAACATGCTACACTACTCCAATGCAAGCAGTAGAGAGAAGAGTAGGTGATATCTGGTGATCAAAGGGGGGGCTTGCCTGGTTGCTCTGGCAAGAGAAAGGGGTCGTCAACACTATAGTCGTACTGGGTAGCCGCGGCGTCGGTCTCGATGTCTAGCGAGAGAAGAGGGGGGAAGAAACAATAAATATTAAGCAAACAGATGCATAGCGATGCATGACATGACAAGTAGCGGTGCTAGGGGTGCCCTAACACGGTAAGAGGTGGTACCGGTGAAGGGGGGAAACATCCAGGAAAATATCCCCAATGTTTCGCGTTTTCGGACAGATGAACCAGAGGGGGAAAGTTGCGTGTTCGCTATGCTAGGGATGCGTGGCGGACGAACGGGCTGCGTATCCGGATTCGTCTCGTCATTCTAAGAAACTTTCATGTACAAAGTATTTTCATCCGAGTTACGGATTATTTTATATTGATTTTAATGGTTTTAAATGCTTACTGGAATTTATTTAATGCAAATTGACCAAGTCAATTTGACTGGTCAAAAGGAGAGTTGGTAGCCCACATGTCATAGGCTATACCTAAACTAATAAAAAAAACTAACTTAATCAAATGGGGCCCATATGTCATAGTATATCAACTAACCTAACTAGTACTAATTAATCCCTAATCTAATTGAATAGGGCCGGCCACAGGCACACAACCGGCCACATCGTGGTGGTGCATGCACGCATAGGCACATGGCCATGGCCGTGGCAACCACCAGCAGCAGTGTCCGGCGGCGGCGACAGAGAGTAGCAACAAGCATCGACAGCACACGCAGCTGCGGTAAAGAGCAGCACAAGCAATAGCAACAGCGGCAGCAGCTAAGGGCAGTAGCTAAGCAGCGGCAAAGCCAGAAGGCAGCAAGTGTGTGCGCGCGGCCGAGAGCAGCAGCCTGCGGCTGCGGGCAAGTGGGCAGGCGCGCGCATGTGCGCGGGGCCGGTGCCGCAAGCAGAGCAGCACAGTAGTGGCGGCGCGGACACGAGCGGGGGCGCAGCGCGCACTAGCGGCGGGTCGCGCAACAAGGAAACTGGAATATCATAAGCAGGGGGCGTGGGCACGTACTATACTGAGCTTACAGGAAGCAACAACCATGGCGGACGAGCATGAGACAACCCAATCGACGGCGGAATCGAATGGAAAAGCGGGGGGATGAGGAGAGGCGCTCACAGCGAAGGTCGTAGGCGAGCTCGATGAGGCCGGGGTGGACCAGAGTGATGGATCGATGGTGAGGTTGTGGCGGGCGAGCACGGAGGAGACGACGATGGCACCGACAACCAAGTGCCTCGGCTTGAGGCGACGCCCGGGACAGATTAAGTCGAGCGCAGTGGAGCTCCTAGACGCCCTCCCGCACGCCGGAGACGCCCGTGGCCATGACAACGACGACGGGCAGCGGTCACTTTGGGATCTCACGAGCTCGATTTGGTCTAGAGAGGAAGGGGAACGATGGACATCGAGGGGGAGACGGTCGACACGGGGGCTAGGGTTCCGGAGGGGCGAGGGGATACTTGTAGGCGCCGGGGGGATGCGGGATGGTCGCCGCGCACGACCACGGCCGGAGGATGGCCACCACGGCCCCCCGTCTCATGTAGCAAGAGGAAGAGGACAAGTGGGGGTGGGCTGGGCCTATTTTTGCTAAATGGGCCAGGGTCCAGTAGCTTAGGTCCCTTTTTCTTTTTACTACTATTTTTCCATTTTCTCATCTGTTTAATTATTTAGCCAATGTTTTGTACTTTCTTTTTGCGTCAAAATACTTTTAAAATGTAAAACCTTGACACATAATTACTATGCATTATTTTGCACTACCACACCCAAAAAAATTGGCTTCAAGATAATTTATTAAGTTCGAGTTTATATTTAAATGGGATAAAAAGGTGTTGCTGGTCCACTGTTTTAATATCCAAGGGAAGTTTAATATTTCTAAAATGTTAATTCTTTCATGAAAAATTGTTAGTGAATATTTCCAACCCACCGAACATTTTTGTTTTACCGTTTGAAGAAATAATAATTTGACTTTATTTTAAATTAGAATTTGAATCGGGTTTGAACTAACGCGAGATTAACAACAGTAACCGAGTGACGTGGCATCATTAGCAGGGTTTACTGTAGCTTGAATATCCGGGCGTCACAATTCTCCTCCACTACAAGAAATCTCGTCACGAGATTTAAGAGGTAGTGAAAGGGGGAAGGTTTGTTAACGAATCTAGCGGGTCTTCTCATTCTGGCTTGCTCGTCTCGAAGAGACCGGTCCAATGCATTGATGTCTTCATTTCTCTTCTTCAGGTCATCATGATGAAGTCGGCATCCTTTCTTCGGGATCTTCATCGTATTTACGAATAGGTAACGGGGCAGGTCGGCAACAACAGAATGCTATAAGGGTAATAATCTGGGATTAACCCATGAATGAGCATATGAGTACCTCTCGAGTTGAACAAATAAAACACATAGAGAGTAAAGTTGGAAGGTACAATAAGAAGTTTCAAGCAGCCAGGCAATCGTTCAATGCCTAGTTAGAAGGTGAAAGGGGTTTCAAAGCAACGAAATAATTATTATGTCTGATGCCAGAATTGAACATCTCATCGGAAGGTGGCTCATGAATTACATATGAGTCCATGCGGGAGGAACAACTTTGGAAACAGGGGGTGTACAGGAAAGTCAGGTTTCAATCCTGTGGAACTATGGGTTATGGGCGCACCATGTGGGTTAAAAGTAGGTAGGACGGAGACGTCTTGCGTGATCATGCAAGCAAGGCATGTTAGAGGATAGAATATCGATTATGTCGGCAACAACATCGGTACCAAGGGCGAGGGATGAAGAGAACCATTTTCCTGCTAGTTGAATGAGGCGGACCAATAGGCAAAGTTCTCGTCCATCGGTGGCTACCAGAATGCTATCAACAAAAGCAACAGGGTCTTACTAACACGGTTGTACACCAATGTGTTTACATAAGAAGAAGAACATTACTGCTTAGATCATATAGGTCATCAGAAAGGGTAAACAAAACAAAGGAAAGGAAAAGGTGATCTTCATATTAAACAGAACAATGGAAAGGGAAATGTGTTTAAACACAAATTTCAAGGGGTATATCCTTCCCAAGGACAAACAGAGCATGATAGCCATGACATGATATAACGTAGAAAACCCTTTAGGAAAGGGGAGAGAAATTTCATGAGATTACCCATACAAGGGTGTTTGGATAATTGATAAAGAGAATTTAGCATTGTGCTTAAAATGCTCTTATTGAAAATCAGAGTACCACAGACATGCTTCGAGATAGCATGGACATGGTCAAGAGGCAAAGGTCGGATTTTGGATACTCAAAGGATCCATCAGGAACATCTTGTAGAATAAGCCTTACAATTTCCTCAGGGAAGAATGGATAACCTTGCTAAAAAGGAAGAACTATAACCATAAGTCCTCCGGCCAGGTGTGCTAGGCATGACATCACCTTACCGGGTCATATAAAGATGTTATAACTCCTGGAAATATGTTCCAACCATCATATCTGACCGAGATTCAGATCTGATTAGTGTCAGGATAACTCAGACTTAGGATGCCTGAGAAGAAAGATGCAACACAAATTGTCGAGATGACACTGTAAGGTTCTCGGGAAATGAACTATGGAAGCGAGTTCCGAACAAGGGTTCACCATTAAATCAAGGAGAGGTGAGGAGGTGACTGATTGACTCAGCGACAATCCATTGAGATTTCCAAAAGATGGATTTCCACAACTATGTGAACAAGGAGATAACATAAGCTAGATCAAATGACTTAATGATGTATGCTCGAGGAAAACATAGACGGTTAAACATTTGTTGAAATGTGCACCCTAAATATGGGCTAGGTAGCACGATCAATGTTCGGATGATGATTCAATAAGCCATAGACTTAGCATGAAACTACAGACCAATAACTTCAAAGCAATAGGGTTGCTAGAAGTTTAGAATTTACACATCACATACCATTTGTCGGTATTCCGATTAGAAACAACACGGGGACCAAGAAAAGAATGGTGATGATGATCATGACAAATACTGTCGAGAGGTTTCATGGAGATGTAATCGGTCGGCGATGACATCAAGTCAAAGGAATGATGAAGCGAAAAGTTATTGGAACCACGAGTACGCCACAAACTCGGAATCCAGCTTCTTGTTCAAGGCAAAAAAGATCTAATGTGGAAAGTCGACGTAAGCTTAGCTCATCATCGAAAGTTGTGCTCCGGGATTAAGGACCAGGTAGCACAGTTAAAATTTAGCACAATAATGATATAGCCGATCAGGCTTGGAATGACTTGAAGGATTATTAAACTCATAAGCAACGAAGATTAATTAGAGTTATCGAACCAGAGTGCGGAATCGGTTCACTTACTGGTGTTCTTGAGCGACTTAACAACTCAGAACCCATGAAAAATTAGAATCGGTGAGAAATAATAGCTGATGGAGACTCATAAGATGCAACACAGTTCTTAGATATACTCAAGATACCAGAGGGTAATACTCGACTGTAGATCAAGGTAGAGGTTGGACTGGTGCATTGACTTGCAAAAGACAAGTGCTTTAACTTGTCCGAGAAATGGGATCAAAGAGAAAATATGGTCGAAACCACGATTGTATAGGATCAGTTCACAGATACCAGATGATATTATATCAACAAAATAGTTATTATTACAAGAAGCTTCTATGGTAGGATCTACATCGTGTCCATGGGCATGAACACAAAGTTCAAGGTCGACTCCCACTTCTCCAATGCATAACCTTTCATTCACTTCTCGCCTTCGACGAAGTTGTAGTGTTCAAGTCTTATCTGACATAACAACAGTAGTGTATGACCTGTAATAGTTTCCGGGTTCACACAGATTCGAAAAGGCATAGGTTCAACCCTTAGGGGCATCTTGGGAACTTATACCACAAGATTCAATGGTAAATAACACAAGCTCGATAGTAGAGCATGGATGACAAAATGAGAGGATACAATTTACCAAAGGCATTATGTATCCAAGGGAAGGCTCACAAGATAATTGAATATGAAGGACGTTGTTGGATAACACACGACAAAGGGTCTGGTGGTCCACAAGGGATCTGATGTGAGCATCAGTACCCAACCAGAGGGACAAAGAATGCAAGGAGATCAGATTATAGAAACAACTGACTAATTCAAAGCTCAAATGTAAAGGAATTATGATTTCTCACCCAGGGACCAGAAGCAAACGCTCTGATTAAGAATGGATAAGTTGAATAGACTTAGGGGTACATTCGATGACAACTTGATTGGTCGAGATCCAGCTCATGTTTAAAATGACGTCTGAGCCGAAAGGATAATTTTCAGGGAATAACTGATGATTGCGTGCATTCGCAACATATCGAATCAAGTGACTCAAAATGATAGTGACAAAGGATGCCAATAGAGATTACTAGAAGTATGGAATTAACCATAATGCAAGTAAGCAAGAATTTCAAGAGCAAAAGGCTCCTGAGGATTTTCGGAAGATCGAATGGTATTTTGAAGACTTTTGTAAAACACATGAACAACTGGGGATGAGCGGACACTTGATAAGTGCGAGAATTATTCGTAGGGGTATTCAGGTGACAAAGAACAACAAGGCACTAAGCTCAAAGGATTCTCGGAACAACAGAGAGAATTTCGGGGTATCTTGCAGTAACAAGATCTACTGGGAAACATTGTATGAATGGCGAGTATACGTGGTTATCCATAGGGGTTTATGGATGGACGGGAATTGCAAAAGCGATGGCACAAAGTATCAAGGGATCATCGAGAGTAACTTCGGAATCTTCTAGTGCATCAGGCGATCACCTGTATTGAGTGGCTCTCCAGGAGGAATTAGTTACGAGAACCTAGAGTTAGATTTAGTAAAATCATTTAACCCGAATAGAAGAGAGATCAGAGTCCCAGAGTATAGACGAGGAGTGAAAGATCATAATACCACCCAATGGCGACGTGGGCCCATGGGCCGCACATCCATGTTAGTAAAATAGTTTCCATCGACTAGACTCGACTTCGGCCAAGGAGTTGGAAAGGGGTGGTTCCTATAGGCAGTCGGCTCTGATACCAACTTGTGACGCCCCCGATTCAATCGTACACTAATCATACATGCAAACGTGTACGATCAAGATCAGGGACTCACGGGAAGATATCACAACACAACTCTACAAATAAAATAAGTCATACAAGCATCATATTACAAGCCAAGGGCCTCGAGGGTTCGAATATAAAAGCTCGATCATAGACGAGTCAGCCGAAGCAACAATATATGAGTACAAACTTGTGACGCCCGCGATTCAATCATACACTAATCATACATGCAAACGTGTACGATCAAGATCAGGGACCCACGGGAAGATATCACAACACAACTCTACAAATAAAATAAGTCATACAAGCATCATATTACAAGCCAAGGGCCTCGAGGGCTCGAACACAAAAGCTCGATCATAGATGAGTCAGCGGAAGCAACAATATATGAGTACAGACATAAGTTAAACAAGTTTGCCTTAAGAAGGCTAGCACAAACTGGGATACAGATCAAAAGAGGCGCAGGCCTCCTGCCTGGGATCCTCCTAAACTACTCCTGGTCGCCGTCAGCGGGCTGCACGTAGTAGTAGGCACCTCCCGAGTAGTAGTAGTCATCGTCGACGGTGGCGTCTGGCTCCTGGGCTCCAACGTCTGGTCGCAACAACCGGGTATAGAAAGGGGGAAAAGAGGGAGCAAAGCAACCGTGAGTACTCATCCAAAGTACTCGCAAGCAAGGAGATACACTACATATGTATGCATTGGTATCAAATGGATTAAGGGTATGATATGTGGACTGAACTGTAGAATGCCGGAATAAGAGGGGGATAGCTAGTCCTATCGTAAACTACGCTTCTGGCCACCTCCATCTTGCAGCAGGAGAAGAGAGTAGATGGTAAGTTCACCAAGTAGCATTGCATAGCATAATCCTAACCGATGATCCTCCCCTCGTCGCCCTGTGAGAGAGCGATCACCGGTTGTATCTGGCACTTGGAAGGGTGTGTTTTATTATGTGTCCGATTCTAGTTGTCATAAGGTCAAGGTACAACTCCAAGTCGTCCTGTTACCGAAGATCACGGCTATTCCAATAGATTAACTTCCCTGCAGGGGTGCACTGCATAACCCAACACGCTCGATCCCATTTGGCCGGACACACTTTTCTGGGTCATGCCCGGCCTCGGAAGATCAACACGTCGCAGCCCTACCTAGGCACAACAGAGAGGTCAGCGCGCCGCCCTAAATTCTATGGCGCAAGGGTCTGGGCCCAGCGCCCTTTGCACACCTGCACGTTGCGAACGCGGCCGGAAGCAGATCTAGCCTAGCAGGCGTTCCAGTCCAATCCGGCGCGCGCCGCTCAGTCGCTGATGTCACGAAGGCTTCGGCTGATACCACGACGTCGAGTGCCCATAACTGTCCCCGCGTAGATGGTTAGTGCGTATAGGCCAGTGGTCAGACTCGGATCAAATACCAAGATCTCGTTAAATGTGTTAAGTATCCGCGAACGCCGACCAGGGCCAGGTCCACCTCTTTCCTAGGTGGTCTCAACCTGCCCTGTCGCTCCGCCTCAAAGTAACAGTCGGGGGCAGTCGGGAACCCAGGCCCACTTCTACCGGGATGGAGCCACCTGCCCCTTCAGCCCCCATCCCCAAGCAGTATCACCGGTAATGTAACAGTGTAAAGTATATAGTATATGCCCGTGATCACCTCCGGAAGTGATCACGGCCCAGTAGTATAGCATGGTAGACGGACAAGAGTGTAGGGCCACTGATGGAACACTAGCATCCTATACTAAGCAGTAGGATAGCAGGTAAAGGTAACAACAGTGGTAGCAAAGACATGCTATGCAGCTGTATAAGATTAACTAAAAGTAGCAACATGCTACACTACTCCAATGCAAGCAGTAGAGAGAAGAGTAGGAGATATCTGGTGATCAAAGGGGGGGCTTGCCTGGTTGCTCTGGCAAGAGAAAGGGGTCGTCAACACTGTAGTCGTACTGGGTAGCCGCGGCGTCGGTCTCGGTGTCTAGCGAGAGAAGAGGGGGGAAGAGACAATAAATATTAAGCAAACAGATGCATAGCGATGCATGACATGACAAGTAGCGGTGCTAGGGGTGCCCTAACAAGGTAAGAGGTGGTACCGGTGAAGGGGGGAAACATCCGGGAAAATATCCCCGGTGTTTCGCGTTTTCGGACAGACGAACCGGAGGGGGAAAGTTGTGTGGTCGCTATGCTAGGGATGCATGGCGGACGAATGGGCTGCGTATCCGGATTCGTCTCGTCGTTCTAAGAAACTTTCATGTACAAAGTATTTTCATCCGAGTTACGGATTATTTTATATTGATTTTAATGGTTTTAAACGCTTTCTAAAATTACTGGAATTTATTTAATCCAAATTGACCAAGTCAATTTGACTGGTCAAAAGGAGAGTTGGTAGCCCACATGTCATAGGCTATACCTAAACTAATAAATAAAAACTAACTTAATCAAATGGGGCCCATATGTCATAGTATATCAACTAACCTAACTAGTACTAATTAATCCCTAATCTAATTGAACAGGGCCGGCCACAGGCACACAACCGGCCACATCATGGTGGTGCATGCACGCGTAGGCACCATGGCCATGGCCACCACCAGCAGCAGTGTTCGGCGGCGGCGACAGAGAGTAGCAACAGGCATCAAGCAGCACACACAGCTGCGGCAAAGAGCAGCACAAGCAATAGCAACAGCGGCAGCAGCTAAGGGCAGTAGCTAAGCAGCGGCAAAGCCAGAAGGCAGCAAGTGTGAGCGCGCAGCCGGGAGCAGCAGCCTGCGGCTGCGGGTAAGTGGGCAGGCGCGCGCATGTGCGCGGGGCCGGTGCCGCAAGCAGAGCAGCATAGTAGCGGCGGCGCGGACACGAGCGGGGGCGCAGCGGCGGCACTAGCGGCGGGTCGCGCAACAAGGAAACTGGAATATCATAAGCAGGGGGTGTGGGCACGTACTGTACTGAGCTTACAGGAAGCAACAGCCATGGCGGACGAGCACGAGACAACCCAATCGACGGTGGAATCGAACAGAAAAGCGGGGGGATGAGGAGAGGCGCTCACAGCGAAGGTCGTAGGCGAGCTCGACGAGGCCGGGGTGGATCGGAGTGATGGATCGACGGTGAGGTTGTGGCGGGCAAGCACGGAGAAGACGATGATGGTGCCGGCAACCAAGTGCCTCGGCTTGAGGTGATGCCCGGGACCAATTAAGTCGCGCGCGGTGGAGCTCCTAGACGCCCTCCCGCATGCCGGAGACGCCTGTGGCCGTGACAACAAGGACGGGCAGCGGTCACTTTGGGATCTCACGAGCTCGATTTTGTCTAGAGAGGAAGGGGAACGATGGGGATCGAGGGGGGAGACGGTCGACACGGGGGCTATGGTTTTGGAGGGGCGAGGGGATACTTGTAGGCGTCGAGGGGATGCGGGATGGTTGCCACGCACGACCACGGCCGGAGGATGGACGCCACGCCCCCTCGTCTCATGTAGCGAGAGGAAGAGGACAAGTGGGGGTGGGCTGGGCCTATTTTTGCTAAATGGGCCACGGTCAAGTAGCTTAGGTCCCTTTTTCTTTTTACTACTATTTTTCCATTTTCTCATCTGTTTAATTATTTAGCCAATGTTTTGTACTTTCTTTTTGCGTCAAAATACTTTTAAAATGTAAAACCTTGACACATAATTACTAGGCATTATTTTGCACTACCACACCCAAAAAAATTGGCTTCAAGATAATTTATTAAGTTCGACTTTATATTTAAATGGGATAAAAAGGTGTTGCTGGTCCACTGTTTTAATATCCAAGGGAAATTTAATATTTCTAAAATGTTAATTCTTTCATGAAAAATTGTTAGTGAATATTTCCAACCCACCGAACATTTTTGTTTTACCGTTTGAAGAAATAATAATTTGACTTTATTTTAAATTAGAATTTGAATCGGGTTTGAACTTACGCGAGATTAACAACAGTAACTGGGTGACGTGGCATCATTAGCAGGGTTTACTGTAGCTTGAATATCCGGGCATCACAAATATGATCCCAATGGAGGAAGTCTTGTATCGTTTAACCTTATTTTCTAAAAGAGAGACGGGTAAGAAACATGTAGAAAATATGATCAGAATGCTATAAAATTTCATGATGCAAGGATACGCACACGCTTCTTAAAATGGAGTTGACATTCTTTTGCTGGACTGGAGCGGACTAGTTCTTTGGCCACTGGAATCTGCTTATTATCAGTGGGAGTTGGGTTTCTCTGTGCTGGAGCAGTATCTATGAAAAATGGAGCTGGTTTATTATCTCCTGGCGTTTGGATCTTTTGCAAAGACCTGGTTTGTAACCTTCAGATTCTAACATAGCCGTCTTCCCCTTGCATGCCTTATATAGAAGAATGGTGATTCAGTTATAAAACATGCTACAACAGAGATGGAATAGGCACTGAAGAATAGAAAGGCATGACATATTGACATGTATTCACTCCATCCGGAAATAAATGGATGGGTCTAGGAGTATTTCAGTTCTAGATACATCTAGTTTTATCCATTTCTGCGATAGTTAATCCGAACGGAGGGAGTATGATGTAAGAGCTAGGGATACGACAGGACAACACAGTAAAAAAACACTGAAAAACCCACTGCGGAACCAAAGTATTCAAACCCACTGATATGAGATAGTACACTCATGCAGCTCAGGATGCAAAACTACCAGGCAGTTTTCCTTGCAAAAATCAACATTCTGGCCTTTAATCATACATTTTGCTACAACTAAATTTAGATCAGATAAAGGTTGGATTCATGTCGATTAACAAAATACATGCTGATGTAAAAATATAGTGATATACAATAGGTACTTACATCTACATTGGAGCACAGAGTATTCCTGCAAGAATCTTTCCTCATAAATGATATCATTGCAGAAAATCTTCTATCTGTTATGCTTCTTTTCTAAAAGAGAGATGGGTAAGAAACATGTAGAAAATATGATCAGCATGCTATAAAATTTCATGATGCAAGGATACGCCCACGCTTCTTAGAATTGAGTTGACATATTTTGCTGGACTGGAACGGACTAGTTCTTTGGCCACTGGAATCTGCTTATTATCAGTAGGAGTTGGGTTTCTCTGTGCTGGAGTAGTATCTATAAAAACTGGAGTTGATTTATTATCTCCTGGCGTTTGGATTTTTTGCAAATGCCTTGTTTGTAACCCTTCAGATTCTAACATAGTCGTCTTCCCCTTGCATGCCTTGTATAGAAGAATGGTGCTTTAATTATAAAACATGTGGCAGCAGAGAGATGGAATAGGTACTAAAGAATAGAAAGGCATGACATATTGACATGTATTCCCTCCATCCGGAAAAAAATGGATGGGTCTAGGCATATTTCAGTTCTAGATACATCCTTTTTTATCCATTTCGGCAACATGTAATCCGTATCGAGGGAGTATGGTGTAAGAGCTAGGGATACGACAGGACAACACAGCAAAAAAACACTAGTTGAATGTAAAACTGTATGCTAGCGGAATACGTACAGAAATAACTAAGGCAACATACACGTGTGTGATTGGGAAAATAAGATGGCATTGCAACAGAGCACTAGAACAGCACTTCAATGTAAAAAAACATGGTATGGTAGACAGATGAAGTACATACTCATGAATAACAATGCATAAGATATTCAGAAGCATGATGTCCAAATTAAGGTGATGGCATTGGGATAGAGTAGAATGACAGTACTTGAATTTGAAAATATGTTATCATGAATGGAGTAGGTACTGAAAAACAGGAAGGCATCACATATTTACATGCATGATCAGCATGCTAAGCACATGGCATTGCAACAGAGTAGATACACTCCAGGACATTATATGCATGTTGTACCCATATCATAGGCCAAGTTAGAGCAAGGACCTTGTGGGGTGAAGAGGATTCATCATCTTTCTGCAAGTCTTTTGAAGAACTGCCTTTACATGTTCCATCATATTGGGTATCATTGACATCAAGTTTATTGGCCTTTACATTGCTTCGCGAGGTTCTTGTGGATATATCAGTGTGTGCAATTATATCTGACATGCATGGAAGACAACTTGTAGTTATATTTATGTAATGAGTGCCTGTAGGAGACGACATAAATAGTAGGACTGGGGTTAACTAGTAGCAACAGGTCTCATAAACTAAAGGGAGAACACAGATGGAAGCTACAGAATATGTTCGTCTGTACTCGAGATTAACTAGATGGCACACAAAATTATTAAAGAACAACATAGGAAATACTAGAAGTGGTATAATACTATAATCACCAGCCTGTGGGATAGCATTGGCTGATGGATGATAACTATGGAACAGTGTTACCTAAAGAACAAGTATCTTAGCTGAACTATGGAACAACGTTAACTCCTGAACAAGACTCGTAAGAGATCAGCATGAATATACAGTGAAATGTGATGATCTATTTTCCATTCTTAGATGAATAACAAAGCCATAAATGTTGCACACAAGTAAGATGAGGGTACAATCTATCTGGCTGCCATCCATAGGAGTGAGCATCATGTGCTGACTTGTCGATGTCCCTGCAGTTGTTGTGGCTGTGCATGTCGGGCACGCGCATTCGATGAAGGGAACTGTTGAGTGGGGACTATAGCTCCCTTCTGGTGTATGCTTCCCTTGTTGGAGCAGCTGCGGTGAGTACGAAGACGGTGTGTCTGAAGATGCAGATAACACATAATGTTAAGAACGACATATCTCTTTGATCTGAAGAAATACAGTAAGAGATCAACAGCAAGGTACGAGAGTGGTCACATGTCTGTTGACTGAAGACTAAATTGGGGTCACGTGATTTTATTTTATTTTGGTACTGTCCGATCTATGCCAGATGGCTGGCCGTCTTGTGCCTCCCGGCTGACACTGTTTGGAATCTTCTCCGAAGAGCCAGCGACCAACGGCAGAGCAGCCTGCTTCCGCCGCCCGTGCCCCGGCGAAAACCCCGCTCCCCGCCCCACTGCACTGCCGTGGTTCCGCCGCCCCCAGGCCAATCCACAAAGACTCCCCATCATCCAGATCCGGTGGCGGCAGTACCTTCAACCCACGCAACTCTAAAACATAGCCATCTAAGCACTGCTTCCGCGGCGAACTTGCGGCCCTGCACCCTTACGTTAGACACCAGCCAACCGGCAGCCTAAGAGCTCCGCCGCCTCGAGGCGTGCTGCTTCCCATTGCAAATCGATTGGACCAGAATAAAAATTCAGACAACTGACACCTAAATAAAGTGATTTGAGATGAGGGTGCGACCTATCTGGCAGCATGGTGAAGTAGGCAGGTCCAGCTGCTGAGTCGGTGAGGCCGGCGCGGTTGCGGTGGCGACCGGTGGCAGGGAAAGAGTGATGTCATGACGGTCGACGGCTACGCCGAAGCAGCGCCAGGACTCTGGAAGGATCCGAAGTTGTAGCCACTCCGGCGCCGTGAACAACGACGGGGGTGAATCGGCTCTGGTACGGTTCACGCGGCCGTCGTCGAGGTAGCACCAGCAGCACGGAGTAAGAGGCACACGGCCCAGTGCACGACGGCAAATGGACAGCGTCTCCGGCATTAGGGAGGAGGGCGGTTGTGAAATTGGTGCGATGGGGGCGCCATGAAGGTGGGGCTGAGGTTTCGCGGCTCGGGAGAAGGGAGCTTCCCAGGGAGAAGGTGATTTGGCGCCCACGAGGTATGAATGGGGGCGGGCGGGGGAAATTGGGAGGGGACTGTAACCATGTCTTACGGGCGCATTTGTCTGAAATGTGAGGGGGAGTTACAGTTCTACCCTTGCCTATTGGCTTCTCGGCTTGGGTCTGTGTACTGAGGGTCGGGGATAGTAGAGTAACTTTGCTTCTCTGGGCGGGAGCGATTTCGGGCTAGGAGGGCGTGTTTTGAACTATAGTGGGCGCGAGCGATTTCGGGCGAGGAGAGCGTGTTTTGAAATAGTGGGCGCGAGCTATTTTGGGTGAGGAGAGCGTGTTTTGCCGACCATGGTTTATGAATTATTTGGCACATGTCATTTCGGCCGAGGAGAAGGCGTGCTTGGATGAAGTTACGAACCTACCCTCAATGTACAACGGGCCAATTGATGCGTGTCCCACATAGGACGGTAATTTCGCGTCTCCCATTTATTTGCTTGGGCGAATTCCACCGAGCAGAGAGGATGTTTAACAGTTCATTCAAATTTTGGGAGAACGAGCATCCACGTCTACCTTACCAAGTCGATTCGGATCAAATTTTGAAATATTAGCTTGCCACTTCTTTTTTAGATGGAGAGATGATGCTCGGGAGTAATGTGTTTTTACATGCTCGTTGCTAGCGATTTACTATATGACAAATAGTTGACCCACTCAAAAACGCGAATCAAACCCAAAATGAAATATCTCGATTCAATGAAATAGCTCGTTCAGTAGGTCAAAATAGTGAACTAAATCCAAGATTGAACACCTCAATCGAGTAGCATGTTGTACATTATTATAGTACTCCATGAACTTGTTGAAAGTCAAATTAATGAACTTGTTTAATATACGCATATATCCGTTCATGTGTGGATTGCAGACAACATGTTCTCCAATTTAAATATTTGAATGCAAGTTTATATCAAAACATGGTTTATATAAGTCTTTGATGCATAAAACGTGACCTCCCCCTCTCCCGGACTCTTGCTCTCTCTCTCTCTCTCTCGCCGACAATCTTCAATTCTGTCGCACGCATCCGACACAAAAACCTTGTTCGTCCCTCTCACTTCCTCTCCATCTCTCTCTCTCTTTGTGTGTGTGTGTGTGGGGGGGGGGTATTTCTAGTTCGCATGCATATATACACCATCTATAGGTCTCTCTCGCACACTATGTATGATACTCTAGCTAGTCCAAGCTAGATATCTTGGGTGCACTCATCGTACGCACACAGATTCCTTGGATCTTTGCCTGTAACTCTCTCACGCACCACTATGTCGTCTCGGAGCTCTTCCCCCCTCTCTCAAACTCTCCATCCACCTGGGTCACACATACACATGCATATCTCACTCACACTCGATAGGCTCATCTAAAACTCTATCTCTCCCCCTCGTTCTCTCTCCATCTCACACGCGCACACACACAACCTCATGCCCAGCTAGCCAAGTATGATGGTCTCTCACTCAATTGTAGGCACACGCAGTCCCCCTATATGTATATGACTAGCTAATCTTAGTCTCCATCACAAACATGTGCATGGTCTATCTCGATTTCTCTCGGGGCATCTTTCTATCACGCACGCACTCCCTCGATCTCCCACCCATATAGTCCCCTCATGATCTCGACGGGATCTCTCTATCAAAAACACACCCTCTCTCCCTCCCCATGTGTCCATGCCATCCATGTGTCCCTCTTGACCTTTGTTCCTTGTTGGCCACACCTCTATTGGACATGTGCTACAGGGGTGTCTCTCTCTGTTGCAAACAATCACACACTAGCTATCTTCGTGTATCTCCTCGCCTCGCTTTTCCATCTCGGAGATGCATGCGTGATATGTTCGCATAAGAAACGAAAAAACACACACTCTCTCTAATTTACATTTGTTGTCACTTTCTCTTTCACACACATACTCTTTTTGCACACTTACTCATTCTCCTTCACACACACTTGATCTGTCTCGACTGAGGCACTCTCCTCGGTCCATAGCATATAGATTTATTGAAAAGTCAAACATCACAAAGTATGACCATGTACGTGGAGAAAAAGAATTACATCTAGTACGGCAAACATATACCATTAGATTCACCATGAGATGTAGTTTTGTATGATGTATCTTTGGTATTGTAGATATAAATAACATTTGCGTAAACCTGATCAAAGTTTCCAAAGTTTGACTTCTAAAAAATTTACATGCACTGCATTATCGAGCGGATGGAATATCTCTTTCCCCCTCTCAGCTATCTGACACACCACTCAGCCTTATCGGGGCTCCTCAATCTATGTCAAACTTTATTGGTCAGTTTGGTTCATGACCTGACCCTCATGCCTTGATGGCCGGTACTGCCTGGTGTGGACGTGAGATGTAAAATACTTCTGCCTGGCCAGGCTTGTGTGGTGCTGAAGCGTTTGGTTCATGCCTGGGCCAGGCAAAGCATCAACGTCCCATCAATCAATCCATGCATCAATTATTTAATGCTAATATCCATCCATGTTGCTGTTAGCCTCATGGCCACACGACCAGGCACGACCGGGCGTTCGAAATCGGTCGCCTAGGCCAGGCTACTTGCAGTGTTTGGAGTTCAGCCAGGCTAATTAAATTGCAAGGGAACCCAGGCCAGGCGGGCTTTCTTTTTCACAGGGTAGCAACCAAACAAGCGTGCATGAAATCCAGCCACAACCCCAGGCCAGGCAAAAGATGCTCAGGACGCAAGCCAAACTGGCCTTATATCTCCCTGGTTCACACATACACATGTCTCGCTCGCGCTATACATATAGACACATCCAACACTCTCCGCCCTTGTTCTCTCTCCATGTGACACGCACCCCCCAAAGTACCATAATCCCTCAATCCATCATAGGCGCAAGCACTCCTCCCCCCTCCTAAGTATGATTATCTCTTACTAGCCATCAGGAACACACGTATTGTCTCGTTCCATCCATACGTCTATCTCGATATCTCTCGGGGCATCTTCTATCGCGCACACACCTTGTCACTCGATCTCCCACCCATGTAGTCCCATCACGATCTCCAGGGGATCTCTCTATGGCAAACATACACTCTCTCCTCCCCATGTCTTCATTTTCTTCGTACGTCTCTCTCGACCTCTCTCCCTTGTTTGTCAGACCCCTCTTGGCCACGTGCTAGGGGTCTTGCTCTCTCGGTTCCAAACAACTACACACTATATCCTCACCTTGCCTCCTTTGTCGAAGATGCATGTGTGATATGTTTGCATAAGACACGCACACTTTTTCTCTACTTTTATCGTGTGTTGTCCATGTATCTTTCACACACGCACACACACTTTTTTCACTCTCTCTCTCTCTCTCTCTCTCTCTTGTTAGGGACTCTATCACGTCCATAAGCATATGGATGTTTTGAAAAGTCAAACCTCGGAAACGTTTGACCAGGTATATGTGGAGAAAAACATTTACATCTGGAACAATCATTAGATTCATCACAACATGTACTTACTTCATACTATCATTTATCTTTGGTATTGTAGATATAAGTAATTTCTTTATAAACTTGGTCAAAGTTTCAAAATTTTGACTTAAAAAAAATGTTGGAACTACATTATCGAATGGAGGGAGTAGCTCTTTCTCTCTCTCTGCTATCTCTCACGGGCCTCCCCTCTCACTCCAACTCTCTATAACGACGGATTATACGCTCACTATGTCAGCGTATAGCTCCGTATATTGTTTAGTTGACCGGTCAACCAATCCACATGCTGCCTTGTCAGCTCGTGTTCTGTATCTTCGTGTGCTGGCCCATGTTGCAGTGGGTGAAAATAAGTAAACTAGAGGCCCATCTGACACACGGTGAAGTAAACAAAGTTGAAACCACTCGGGGTAGCACCCCACACACTAGTAAATTGAGGGCGCATTGAGGACAAACTTCTTGCGCGCGAAGGACACACTCGTGCACAATTCACCACTGTGTGGCGGCATGCACAGAAGGACGCCCTCGCACACACCCAGCACACAACACACACCAGCACACGTGTATACCGGCATCGCCGCCGGTTGAGATGGACGGCAAGGCAGCCAACAAGCGGAGGCGGCTCGAGCCAAAACTGCATCTGGCGAGCCTAGACTTCATCAGCAGCCTCCCCGACGACACGCTGCTCGTCATCATTGGCCTCCTCCCCACCAAATCTGCCGTGCGGACCGCCCTGCTCTCCCGGCGGTGGCGCCCCCTCTGGTGCTGCGTCCCCCTCAACGTCACCGTCGACAGCTTCCTCTGCGACGGGGATTGCAAACGCATGGCCGCAGTCTCCAAGATCCTTTCATCGCACCTTGGGCCAGCCAAACGCCTTGACATCCACATGTTCAGTACGAACTGCAAGCTCCAACCCAAGTTCGACAAGTGGTTCTTATCCCCCGCCCTAGATCAGCTCGAGGAGCTCAGCTTTGAAGCTGGACGATGTCGCTCTCTGCCGCCGTCCGTGCTCTGCCTCACGCCAATGCTACGCCGCGCCAGCTTCATCTCCTGCTATCTTCCCTAGATTAATGCCGCGCCCGCTCTTCTTCTCCCTGAACTCAAGCAGCTCGACCTCTTCGACGTTGTCATCTCAAAGAAGGCTATGGAGCACCTGCTCCGCAGCTATACTACGCTCGAGTACCTTCGTCTTGAGCAGATCCACGGGTTCATTAGCCTCCACATCGCCTCGATGAATCTCCGATGGATTTATGTGTCTTGTTGGCCCTGCAACAAGACATGAATTGGGAAGAGATCACTCCAGCTGTTCCACATTATGGTCATTGAGAATGCGCCTTTCCTCGAGAGATTGCTTGTATCGGATCTAGAAGGTCCAACAAAAATCAGGGTCATTGACGCGCCGAAATTGACAGTGTTGGTGTACTCGTCTGCCAAATTCTCCGAACTCTTTATTGGATCCGTAATCGTTTAGGTACAACACTCATCTTCTTCTCCGTCTTCTTGAAATTCACATTTTTAAATTTCTTCTTGATGTATTTAGGACCGTCTTCCAAAAAATGATTCCCACAAGCTTGACCCAGTCCATGCGCACAGTGAAGATCTTAGCACTAAAATCTATCGGCCCCAATCTGGATCAAGTTGTTGGATTCCTTACATGCTTTCCCTGCACGGAGAAGCTACTCATCGAGGTGAAACTTCTTTCCTATGAGTAAACAGTAATCACAACGTAGCTCAATTTTTTCGTAATTTTCCCAAATTACGATGACAAGTGTAGTGTTCAAAACTGCATCTATGCACTGCACCGAAATAAATGTATTTAGTATTTTTTCTCATGTGATCACCTGCATCGTTTTTATGATGTACTACTATAGTAGCCTAGGCTAGTCATAGTGGAAAGTAACTTAGACTACTCCAGCAACTCTATGGTTACCCTAATAGCAAGTACTACCTCCATCCTGGTTTACTCTTCCAATTTTGTAGTATCAAAATTTGACCATAGATTTAACTGACAAAATGTTAATGCATGTCACTAAGAACTATATCTTTGGATTTGTATTTGAACATAATTTCAAATGGTGAAATTTTTAGTGACATGCATTGTCGGGGAAACTGATCCACCAACACCTATGGGGACGGAGCCCCTTTCGGTTCAGAGGGGGGCGGAGATCGAGCAAAGAGCGGATCGAGGCGTTACACACGAGCAGTTTTACCCAGCTTCGGGCCGCACGGATGCGTAAAACCCTACTGCTTCTTGTTTGTGTGTATTGAATTCTTGCTCAGGAGCGATGGACGCTGCCAGACCGAGCGTGAGGGTGTTTCTGATGTTTCGAATGAGCCGAACCAGCCGAACCCCCTTCTACGTTGCGCTTGGGCCTCCTTTTATACTCTCAAGGGGTCACCGACAGGTGGCAACATAGACTAGAAGGGTAAAAATGGAAAAGGATGCGGTAGGTGCAACTACCTCTACTGTGGATACAGTGCACCCTACCTAATTCTGACGGCAGGGGACAAGGTCATTGAATGCCTGTCTGAGTTGCCTAAACAGTGCAAAAAGTGACCGTTAGGAGCGCCACCGTTTGCCACGATGGCCTTCTCTTCATCTCCGCTTGCCACCACGCACCCCTAGCTGCGCGGCTTCCTGCCACGTGTGCTTAGGAGAGTCCTAGAGCGACACGTTAGCAGGTGTGCTGGAGCACGGGCACGAAGTGGGGGTTTCCCGCGGCAAGCTCCTTGCCGCGGTCGTCGTCTTGTCGAGTCCAGAAGCTTGTCGCTCGCCAGATCTTGCCGGGACGTGTGGTGCGTCGCGGTAAGTTTCTTGTGGCGCCTTGGTTGGCCTTCCCGGCAAGCTCCTCTTGCCGGGGTCTTGTCTCTTCATCTTAAATACTTTGTTCTTGAATGGCTCCAAAGGAACCCACGGAGGACTCTGGCGGTCGTCCGGCAAGCCTTGCCGCGGGGCGCTGCAACTGCCCGTGCACGAGTTCGGGATACTAGGGTACCCCTACTCTAGTACACCGACAGGAGCCCCCGGGCCTGGGCCATACACGGTGCCGAGCGCTGTTGGGCCAGGCCCAAAACAGGGCACGGGCACGCGCGGGCCTGGGGTATGCCGAATCTAACTCCGTATCCACCGCACCCCCTGCAATGGCACGCGTCAATCACGGCGTCGTGTGGGAGATCGTGGGTGGTTCTTTATTCGGAAAGAGCGCAACGTCCGCCCCGTCCTCCTTATAAGCAGGGGAAACAGGGGTATTTCCCCTATCTTCGTCATTCGCTGCTGCAATCTCAGAAACCTCCGCCGCCCTCCTCCGCTTCCAAAGTCGAAAGAGAGCAGCGCTCCGCTCCCGTTGCCGCCGCCACTACCAGCGTCGTCGATCTCCCCCACTGCCTCCGCCATGGCTCCGAACCCCGGAAAGGGGAAGGCCGCGAAAGCTGTGAAGTCGACCGAAGCGCAGCGGCTTGAGGCGCTGCAGAAAGAGCGGGCCACCTTCCTCCCCGAGCTCTCCGCAAAGGATCTGAGGGAGTGGTACTATCTCTTCTGGTCAACGGAGACACGGGCGCATCCGCGCACAAAGGTACTCTCCGCCATCACCTCGCAAGAAGCTCCAGTTGGCGGGTACCCTTTCTTTGCCATGTTCTTCTACTGCGGGCTCTGCCCGCCATTCTCTGATTTCTGCTGTGATATCATGAACACCTACGGGCTCCACCTCCTTGATTTTACCCCCAACGCCGTTCTGACCATGGCAGTTTTCGCCCATCTATGCGAAAACTTTGTCGAAGTCCACCCCAACGTAGCTCTCTTCCGCCATTTCTTTATGCCTCGTGTCGAGAGAGGGGAACCTCTTATCGGCGGGATCGCCTGGATCTCGCGGGCCGGCAAGAATGAGACCTATCTGGAGGGGGAGCTCCGCAGCAAGTGGGACGAGTGGAGAGCAGATTGGTGCTAGGTTGTAGAAGAGAGCCCGCAGCCGTTCACCGCCCTGCGCCAAGCCCCAGCAGTGCGAGGCAATGATTGGAGCGCTCTGTCCGCAGACGATGACAAGTTGAAGATCGCCACCACCCGGATCTTGCGCCTCAGGCTTGCCGGGTTGACTGTAGGAGCTGTCGGCGCAGATTTCCTCCGCCGCTGCATCGCCCCTCTGCAGGCGAAGGGGAGATCTGCCTGGGAATTTGGAGGCCCGGCAGACATCATGAGGTTGCGCCCAGGCCTCAACTTCAATTTCACCGTCATAGAATTGGACGGGATACTTAAGGAAATATTCAAGCACGACCCGCAGCATCCCGAGTGGTTCAGGTTGCCGGCAGGCGTCGTGCCTCTATGTAACAACTCCTCGCGCGACCGCATCTGCGCAATGATGCCGTTGTGTGACTCGCACGGGATCGCTCCAACTTGGCAAGAGCCCACCGGCGACGTCGTGCAGCAGTTCTTCGACAGCCTAGTGGAGGTGGCGGTCAATGCTGACGAGAAGAAGCTCCTCACCCGCGATACCACTGATCAAGAGATGGAGCGCATCGCCACCAGGGCGGAAGAGGCGGCGGCAGCCGCGGCCGCGGGTGAATTCGGGTTCACCGTGGAGGAAGCGGACGCGGCGTTGGCGATGAGTCTTGCCGAACGGGAGCAGCCCGAAGAGGAAGAAGAGCTCGCCGTGCCTGACGCTGAGTCGAACGAGCCCGCCGAGGGTGCGAGCGGCCCGCCGTCTCCGAGGAGCTTGCCGCGAGCAGGGCCCGCAGCGCAGCCAAGGAGGCGCCTCCGCAGGGTCGGCGACGTAGCAGGGCGGCAAGTGGGCCAACAGCCGCAGCATCGCGCGACGCACTCTACCGCGGCAAGTACGGTTGCCGTGGGAGCGCCTCCCGCCGCAGCGACAACTGAAGCAGGGCCGTCTCGGGCTGGCGCCGCAGTCCCCGCCAAGCGGCCAAGGGATCCCACCCCTCCACCTCGTCGCGCCGGGGATGGGCCGAACTTCGACCTCTCCGCGCTCAACTCCGATGAGGAAGAGGAAGAAGAGTAAGATTCCCTTGCTTGTTCTTGTAGTTCTTCAACTTGTCATTCCTGTCTTGCATCTGATCTGACCCACCCAGGACTCTCCCTTTTCAGGACTCTGGCCCAGAGGGCGGCGAAGAGGGCCAAGGCTCAGGTGGTGGTCATCGAGGACGAGCCCACTGCGACGACAGGAGGCGCGCCCGAGACCACCTTGCCGGATCCAACCATCACTTCACAGAGCAGCCCCCAGCGCAGCCCCCAGCGTAAGCATATGGTTTACTTTCTTCTTCTGGGTGCGCGTGGTTGCTCTTTTCCTTTGTTGACATCTGATCACTAGTTTGTTTGTGCAGGAGCAGAACAGCTTCATCAGGAGGGCATGGTGATCTCCTCCGACTAGTCGTCTGCTTCGACTACGCCGCCAAGGGCGGACTCCCCGGCAAGGGAGCGTTCTCCGGCAAGGAAGCGATCTCCGGCAAGGGAGGAGTCTTCGGCAAGGGGGGAGTCTCTGGCAAGGGACAGCGCCAACAATCCCCCGGTGGTGGAGGTCATGACAGCAGATCCTAGCACAGGTAGTCCTCCTTGCCCGAAACTTTCCTTGTAGTCTTCTGCTGATTTCTCTTCTCGGATACTTGTTTGATTTCTCCTTCTTCTCCGATTGTCAGACCCACCCTCCGCGGATCTGATGGAGACCGAAGCGGGCGGCGAGGAGGACGTGCGCGGCAATACTGATGATGCCGCGGCCACCGAAGAAGGAGCTGGCGCTGACGTGCCCGCCGGCGAAGAGGCCGCCAAGGCTGCCGCCGAGGAAGCTGGCGGGGGATCTGGCGATCGCACTGACGGCCCTGAGGCCGCAGGAGCGCCAGGCGCTGCACCGACCGCCGATCCTTCCGCCGCTGCCGCAGCGTCAGGCTCCGAGGAGCCCCAGCCCGGCGCCTATCTGAAGGCTGGCGAGGGCATCTTCATCAAGCTCCCCTGGGCGTCGAGCTCCAGGGCGCCGGTGGAAGGAGAAGCTCTGGATGGGGAGGTGCTTGCCTCCGCCGGGTTGTCGATCATTGACGCATCGGGAAGCAGCAGTGACGAGCCCGAGGAGGAGCGGCTGCTGCGGAGGCTGCTGGCGCTCTATCGCGCCCGCCAAGTCAAGTTGGAGTCCCGGGAATCGCTTGTCGCGAGGGCGAGCATGGACATAGAGAAGCGTGCGGAGGAGCTCCGGGGTCTTCGCCAAGAAACTCTCCGGGCCTTGGCGGAGGAGCGGGAGCAGCTTGCTGAGGAGCGGAAGGCCTTCCTCCTTGAGAAGGCTGAGGCTGAAGAGCAGCAGCGGCTCACCGGCGAGAAGCTGTACGCGCGAGAAGGTGAGCTAACTCAGCGGAAAGTGAACCTCGACAGCCATGAAGAGGAGCTTGCCGCGCGTGAACGGGCACTTGGCGGGACGCTCCAAGAGGCAAAGGATGCGGCTGCGGCTGCCGAGGCCGCCAAGAAAGAATTGGAGGCAAAGGTGGCGCAGCTAGAAGCTGATCTGAAGGTTGGTGGCGAAGAGCTTGCCGCACTCAAGCTAGAGCGCGAGAAGGACGCCCTTGCCCACGGTGAGCTGCAGGGCCGACTCGCCGAGAGGGGCAAGGAACTGAGCGCCGCCAAGGATTCCAACGCAGAACTGACGCTGAAGCTGGCTACCTTGACGGAGACGTTGGACAGCGCCAGGAAACGGGAGGCAGACTTGAAGAAAGACATCAAGGCCAACGATGCGCTGCTGGCGAGGGCCGCCAAAACCCAGAATCTTCTCAGAGATACTGTGGCGCTCTGGACGGAGGGCCTCGTGAACATTGCTGCAGTCATCGAAGAGGAGCTGGTGCAATTGGGGGTGGAAGGCTTCGGGTACTCCTCCGACGAGAACCTCCAACCCAGCGCCAAGCTCACTCTGTTCTTCAAAGGCATGGCGGCGGCGCTCCAGCAACTCTGGGAATGGATCCCAAAGCAGTTGGCCGACGAGTCACGCTCGATTTGTGCCGAAGTTCTGGAGAAGGTGCTGGTGAAGGTGGCCTTCCGCAATCCGGGCCTCAACCTCACCAACGTCCTCAAGAGGCTGCCGGCGGACGCTGATCTTGACGCACTTAAGGCCCTCGTCCCACCCATTGTGGACAGGGTGAACAAGGTCAAAAGGGTTGACGGCGGTCGCGTAGATTAGGCTGTCCGTTTTCTTCTTTTCTTGTCGCTGCCAGTCATGTCATGGGAACACTTTATTAGAGGCACAACAAGTTATTTTTGTAATATAGCTCTATCTTATGGAATGATTGCAATGTTATTCCCTTTACTTGATCCCTCCCTTTGTATGTCTTTTTACCCTACGCTTTTAGGGAACTTGCCGGTGCAGACACCTGGGCCGCGAGCGCTGAGTGCGGGACGTCAGCAGCCTGCTGGCGGTGCTGCTACCGACAAGAAACCTTGTCGCAACTAGTTGCATCTTACTTAAGTTGCTGAGTGAACTCGAAACAAAGTAAGGGCGCTAGCGGCTCACTTAAGTTGCTGAGCGGACTCGAAGCAAAGTAAGGGCGCTAGCAGCTCACTTAAGTTGTTGAGCGGACTCGAAACAAAGTAAAGGCGCAACTAGCTACGAGTTGGTTCCTCCGCGCACAGGTTTTCCATACAAAGTGCGGTCGTTCAAGGGAGATAACTTAAAAAAATAAAATTTGATTGCTCAAACTTTGGCAACTTAGCTTTTCTGTCGTCTGCTTCCCGGCAAGGAGAAACTCTCTTGAACGGCCCGTTCCACACCATTATCTTTTCCTCCCCCCCCCGGCAAACCTTGTGGGCGATGGAACCTTCTTTTCCTTTAGAAGAAAAAGAAAGAAGAGAAAATAATAGTATGGAGCTCTTCGGCTCGTTACTGCTTACCAGGGTCTGGTGCTGCACAAAGTGTCAGATAGCATATGCAAAAAAGGATTATAGCATAAAAAAAGATGACAAGATGTGCGGGGCACATGAACTTTACTGGTGCACGGGGTCTGCGCTCGGCTTTGTACGAAGGATTACATGCAACAGCGGCAAGACTTGTACAAAAGGTGGTTGTCGGAAAAGCTTCCGGCAACCGCGCCCTACGGGTAAAACTTACGAAGATGTTCTATGTTCCAGGAGTTGCTCACCGGAACGCCATCTTCGGTCTCAAGGCGGACAGCGCCAGGCCTCGTGACTCGTCTTACCCGATAAGGGCCTTCCCACTTCGGCGTCAACTTGTTGGAATTCTTGGCGGACTGAACGCGCCGAAGAACAAGGTCACCTTCCTCGAAGCTTCTAGCTTTAACTTTGCGGCTATGGTAGCGACGCAAAGCTTGCTGGTAGCGAGCGGCTCGCACAGCAGCCTGAAGACGGTCTTCCTCAAGGAGCAGCGTGTCATCTTGGCGCAACTGCTCTTGCTCGAGCTCATCATAAGCGAGCACTCGAGGTGACCCGTAAACGAGTTCCGTGGGGAGAACTGCCTCTGCTCCATTGACTAGAGCGAAAGGTGTCTGGCCAGTGGCTCGATTTGGTGTCGTTCTGATTGACCAAAGAACCACCGGCAGCTCCTCGATCCAGTTCTTTCCGCACTCGTGCAGCCTGTCGAAAGTTCTGGTCTTGAGCCCGCGCAGCAGTTCAGCATTTGCCCTCTCTGCTTGACCGTTGCTTCTCGGGTGAGCAACAGAAGCGAAGCAGACCTTGGCCCCAAGGTCTTGGACGTACTGCATGAAGGTGCGGCTCGTGAATTGCGTGCCGTTGTCGGTGATGATCCTGTTAGGGATCCCGAAACGACAAACAATCGACCTGAAGAACTTGACTGCTGACTGTGCTGTCACCTTCCTCACTGGCTGCACTTCCGGCCACTTTGTGAACTTGTCGATTGCGACGTACAAGAACTCAAAGCCCCCGACAGCTCGGGGGAAGGGGCCGAGGGTGTCGAGCCCCCAGACCGAAAATGGCCAGGATAAAGAGATCGTCTGGAGAGCTTGAGCTGGTTGGTGTATCTGCTTGGAATGGAACTGGCACGCTTCACACTTGGTTACTTGTGCAGTTGCATCCTGGAGGGCTGTCGGCCAGAAGAAGCCTTGTCGGAATGCTTTGCCGGCAAGTGCTCTTGTGCCAATGTGGTGACCACATATTCCTCCATGTATCTCTGCCAACAGCTGTTGTCCATCTTCCCGGCGAATGCACTTCAATTTCACACCGCTGAGTCTTATTCTGTACAGTGTGTTGTCGACAAACTTGTACATACTTGACTGCCGGGCTACTCTTTCCGCTTCTTCTTGCTCTTCGGGAAGCTCTCCTGTCTGAAGGAAATGGACAATCTGCTGTGCCCATGCTGGAGCTTGTGGCTCGACAACAAGGACTAAAGGCGTATCTGCTGCTGCGGGAACATCCGCTTCTACGGCAAGGACTTGTGGCCCTACCGGAGCTTGATGTTCCCCGGCAAGCTTGCCGGAGCAAAACTTGTCGGGAGCGTCTGCTTCGACGGAACAAACCATAAGGTTTGCCGGAGCAGACTGCCCCTCAGCACTCTTGGTGTTAATCTTGGGGACTTTCTTGGCGGCGGCTTCGTGGAGCTCTGCCGGAAAGTAGTCACCGGAAACCAACTTCCTCTTCTTGCTTTGTTCAGTTGATGGTGTTATGGATGGTTGAGTCAACTTGAGCACAAAGATCCCTAGTTCCACAGGTACTTTTAGTGCGGCGCACTTTGACAGGCCATCAGCAATGTCATTCTGAGCTCTTGCGATATGCTCCATTTGTAGGCCGTCAAAGTGCTCTTCTAGCTTCCTCACTTCATCAACATATGCTTCCATCAACGGACTCTGGTAATTCTTGTTCACTTGGCGGACGACAAGCTGTGAGTCACCCCTGACAATGAGCTTCTTGATCCCAAGGTCTGCTGCGATTCTGAGACCGGCAAGCAATCCTTCATACTCTGCAGTATTGTTGGTTGCTTGCTCTTTGGGAAAGTGCATCTGGACTACGTACTTGAGGTGCTCTCCGGTGGGTGCGACAAGCAGCATGCCTGCACTGGCGCCTTTCAGCGAGAAGGCACCATCAAAGTACATCAGCCACTCCTTGCTTGTCACTTTGACGGGGATGCTTGTCTCTGGAATTTCTTCGTCTGGGGTTGGCATCCACTCTGCTATGAACTCTGCCAATGCTCTGCTTTGGATAGTTGAAGTGCTCTCAAACTTTAGGCCAAAACTTGAAAGTTCCAGCGCCCACTCGACAATCCTGCCTGTTCCTTCTGGATTTTGCAGTATCCTTTTCAGCGGAAAGCGAGTGACGACTGTGATCTCATGTGCTTGGAAGTAATGGCGCAGCTTTCTCGAGGCCATGAGGAGGCCGAAAAGCAACTTCTGCACTCCAGAGTACCTTGATCTGGCTCCCTGCAGAAGGGAACTGACAAAGTAAACTGGGCACTGCACCATTTTCTTCTGCACCTCGTTGTGTGTCTGCGCAGATCCATCTTTGTCGGGACAAGAGCTTGCCGGACCAGAGCTTGTCGGTGAAGCCCCCTGCTTGTCGCTGGATGGAACTGCCGTGGTTGCTGGCTCATCATCTGCCTCCCTCTCTGCCACTAACGCAGCACTAACCACTTGGTTGGTTGCCGCTATATATAGCAGTAACTTCTCTTGCGGCTTAGGTGCGACAAGCGTTGGAGTGGAGGACAGGTATCTCTTCAAGTCCTGCAGCGCAGCCTCCGCTTCCGGAGTCCATTTCATTGGACCTGCCTTTTTCAAAATTTTGAAAAATGGCAGGGCGCGCTCAGCAGATCTGGAGATAAACCTGCTGAGAGCAGCCACGCAACCGGCAAGCCTTCGCACATCCTTGACGCGCTTCGGTGCTTCAATCTGCTCGATGGCCTTGATCTTGTCGGGGTTGGCTTCAATTCCCCGCTGAGACACAAAGAACCCGAGAAGCTTGCCGGAAGGGACTCCGAACACGCACTTCTCGGGATTGAGCTTGAGGTTGATCCTGCGCAGATTTGCAAAAGTTTCTTCTAAATCTTGGATCAGGGTAGCCTTGTCCTTGCTCTTGACCACTATATTATCCATGTAGGCTTCCACATTCCTGTGTATCTGTGGCTCAAAAGCGACATGGACTACCCTTACAAATGTTGAACCAGCATTCTTCAACCCAAAGGGCATCCGTACAAAACAGTATGTGCCGCAAGGGGTGATAAATGCGGTTTTTTCCTCATCCTCTTCTGCCATGAAGATTTGATGGTATCCTGAATATGCATCAAGAAATGAAAGCAAATCACATCCAGCTGTGGAGTCAACAATCTGGTCAATGCGCGGCAAGGGAAATGGATCTTTGGGACAAGCTTTATTGACATCAGTGAAGTCTATACAAAGCCTCCATTTCCCGTTCGCCTTGCGCACGACTACAGGATTGGCCAACCACGTGGGATGGAGCACTCCTCTGACAAGGCCTGCTGCTTCCAATTTCCTGATCTCTTCTGCAATGAACTCTTGGCGCTCCACTGCTTGCTTCCTGACTCTCTGCTTGACGGGCCGCGCATGAGGACAGATGGCAAGGTGGTGCTCAATTACTTTCCTGGGAACACCGGGGATATCAGACGGTTGCCATGCAAACACGTCGACATTCGCCCGCAGGAAAGCAATGAGCGCGCTTTCCTATTTGTGGTCAAGCGTGGCACTGATGATGAAGGTACCACCAATGCCGTCCTCCTTGGCAGACACCTTCTTGGTCTCGGGTGGAGCTGCCATCGTCTTCTTGCACTTGCCGGTGGAGCTCGATGGTGCGTCCTTGATGGTAGCGGAGCACTCCGAAGAGGTGCGCTTGCCGGAGTAGGCATCAGAGCTCTTGCCGGACTTTGTCTTCTTCTTCCCCCCGGGAGCTTCAGCGGCAAGTGTGTTGTGATCAGCTGCGGCTGCTGCTTCCCAGTAGATCTTGTCTGCGCAGATAAGGGCATCCTTCTTGTCGCCGGGGACAGAGATGCCACTTATCAGGCCTGGCATCTTGAGCATGTTGTATGCATAGTGAGAGGCTGCCATAAACTTGGCGAGCGCTGGACGGCCAAGGATCCCATTGTAAGGCAATGGAAAATCGGCAACGTCAAATGTGACCCTCTCAGTTCTGAAGTTCAGCTCGCTGCCAAATGTGACCGGCAGCGTGACCTTTCCCTTCGGCTTGCTTCTTCCCGGGCTGATTCCTTGGAATGTGCCGGTCTCTTCGAGCTCGCTGTTAGGGATCTAGAGTTTCTGAAGGACCGCGGAGGAGATCAGATTCAAGCCGGCCCCGCCGTCAACTAGCATCTTCGTGACCTTGAGGTTGCGGATAGTTGGTGAAACCAACATCGGCAAGCACCCGACCGCAGTTACGCGATCAGGATGATCCTCAATGTCAAAGATGATAGGCGTGCTGGACCATTTCAGGGGCTTGCGTGACTCTATGGATGGCTCTGCTGCATTCACTTCTCGCATCCACTGTTTGAGTTGGCTGTGCGAAGTATGCAGAGAAGCACCACCGTCAACGCACAGAACCTCTGTAGCTTTCTGAAATTCCTGCTCATCGGCCTCCTCATCATCCATGTCTTCGTCGTCGTCGTCATCTTCATCCTTGTCACGGCCGCGGGGAGGTCTGTCTCCTTGCTGCTGCTTGGCCTTGCCGCGGCGTCCTCCTCGGCCGGGACGTTTCTTGCCGGATCCACCAGTTCCTTCCTGGGCCTTCTCCTTGTCGCGCCGCTCGTACTCAGCTTTCTGTTGCTCAACAAACTGTTCGACTTTCTTGCAGTTCTGGAGATCGTGACCCTTGGTGCGGTGAATCTTACAATACTGCTTGCCGGAGCTGTCCTGCTTGTCGGCGGCCGCCGCAGGCTGGGCCTCCTTGCCGGAGCCACCATCCTTAGTTTCCTTGGCGCCACCTTCGTTGCCGGTCTGCTCGACAGCTAGCACTTCCTTGCCCTTTTTCCTTCTGTTGTTCCGCCGCCGGCCTTTCTTTGTCGGGGCGGCGTCCTCACTGTCGGATCCTCCTGCTCCTGTACACTCTCCGGGGAGCCTCCTCCCCTCTTCAGCGCGTGCACACTTGTCGGCCAGGGCGTAAAGCTCGCTGACGTCTCTGATCTTACACATCGCCATCTCCTCCCTCATCCTTCGGTTTCGCACGTTCTGATGGAACACGCTGATGATCGCGGCGGGGTGGACCTCTGGGATGTTGTGCTGTACACGGCTGAATCTCTGAATGTACTTGCGCAGTGGCTCCCCTTCCTTCTGGGCGAGCAGATGAAGATCGCTCTCTTGGCCATGTGGCTTGTGGCCGCCTGTAAAGGCGCCGACAAACTGATGGCATAAATCTGCCCAAGAGGAGATGGAATTGTCCGGCAAGTGCATGAGCCAGGACCTGACGTTGGGCTTGAGTACCAGTGGGAAGTAGTTGGCAAGGATCTTGTCGTCCCGTCCCCCGGCAGCCTGCACCGCGATGGTGTAGATGCTGAGAAACTTCGACGGATGCGTCTTGCCGTCGTACTTCTCTGGTACGTCTGGTTTGAAATTCTTTGTGCTGGGCCACTGGACTTGCCGCAGCTCACGAGTGAACGCAGGACAACCTACCGCGTACGGCAGATCACCTGGTTCCCCTGGCGCATGCATGTCAACAAAGGGCCCAACGCGCTTGTCGGATTGACGTCGCGCTTCTCTTCGGCGCTCGATGCGGGTTCGAGCGTCTTCTTGTTGTCGTTCATGGAGAACTTGGCGCTGGTCGCGACAAGCTCGTGGGTCCGACGACGCGGTGGAGCCGCTGTCAGGGTGGACCCGGCGAGTCGGCGATTTTGGCCTTCGTAGTGGAGAGTGCATGGAAGTCGCACCCCCATCATTCTTGTCGCCACCGGCCCGCGTCCGGCAGTCTTGCCGCGGCAGAGAATTGCTTGGTTGCCGCGCAGTGTCGCCGTTGGCGAAGCCGATGAGGCTCTGGATAGTGGCCCTCCATTCGTCGGTCTTGTCCGCCGTCGGAGGATAGTCTAGGAGCAGTTGAGCTCGCGCCAAGGCTTCTGCTGGAGTGGTGGGCGGCGGAGGTGAACGGTGTGAGGAGTGCGGCATGCTCGGACTCCTAACCAAGTTAGAAGGAGCAGCGTCCCGTCCAGGCGACCGCACCTCGCTGGGGCCAGCATGCTGGCGTGCATGCTGGTCTTGAACGCCACGCGAACCACCAGCTTGATCTTGGGCCAGCGGACGTATGGTGCTGCGAACGCTATGACGCTGCTGGTCCCGCCCTTCCTGAGATGGGCGCGGTGGGCGTATGGACGCCGAGGTCTGCGTGGCCTTGTCCTTGGACTTGGCAGCGCTGTGGGCACCCTCGTTGATGTCCATTCTTCCGCCGGCGTCCACTCCACCGTCCGCCTGCTCCGGAGGTGGTGGAAGCGACGCAGACAGGGCTGTTGCCCCCGAAGCCTTCTTCTTCGGTGGCATGTTGACGAAGATGATGAAGATTTAGCTCGCGTGCATGCCGGATCGGGTTCGCACAATCTCAACGCCCCCTACCTGGCGCGCCAAAGATGTTGGGGAAACTGATCCACCAACACCTATGGGGACGGAGCCCCTTTCGGTTCGGAGGGGGGCGGAGATCGAGCAAAGAGCGGATCGAGGCGGTACACACGAGCAGTTTTACCCAGCTTCGGGCCGCACAGATGCGTAAAACCCTACTGCTGCTTGTTTGTGTGTATTGAATTCTTGCTCAGGAGCGATGGACGCTGCCAGACCGAGCGTGAGGGTGTTTCTGATGTTTCGAATGAGCCGAACCAGCCGAACCCCCTTCTACGTTGCGCTTGGGCCTCCTTTTATACTCTCAAGGGGTCACCGACAGGTGGCAATGTAGACTAGAAGGGTAAAAATGGAAAAGGATGCGGTAGGTGCAGCTACCGCTACTGTGGATACAGTGCACCCTACCTAATTCTGACGGCAGGGGACAAGGTCATTGAATGCCTGTCTGAGTTGGCTAAACAGTGCAAAAAGTGACCGTTAGGAGCGCCACCGTTTGCCACGATGGCCTTCTCTTCATCTCCGCTTGCCACCGCGCACCCCTAGCTACGCGGCCTCCTGCCACGTGTGCTTGGGAGAGTCCTAGAGCGACACGTTAGCAGGTGTGCTGGAGCGCTGGCACGAAGTGAGGGTTTCCCGCGGCAAGCTCCTTGCCGCGGTCGTCGTCTTGTCGAGTCCAGAAGCTTGTCGCTCGCCAGATCTTGCCGGGACGTGTGGTGCGTCGTGGTAAGTTTCTTGTGGCGCCTTGGTTGGCCTTCCCGGCAAGCTCCTCTTGCCGGGGTCTTGTCTCTTCATCTTAAATACTTTGTTCTTGAATGGCTCCAAAGGAACCCACGGAGGACTCTGGCGGTCGTCCGGCAAGCCTTGCCGCGGGGCGCTGCAACTGCCCGTGCACGAGTTCGGGATACTAGGGTACCCCTACTCTAGTACACTGACATGCATTGGCATTTTCTTAGGTTAATCTATGGTCAAAATTTTATACTAAATACGAGGTAGTATTACAAAAGTGGGCTATGTAGGCCAAAACATGTGCCAAATTCACTTGTGATGCATTTGGCATCGATGCCCCTCCATTGCTCACCTGGTGTCCCAATCGGGATCACCTACTTTGCTCCAGTGCCAAATTAACTCACGCAATGAAAAAACACAGCGTGGGAGAGAGAGGGGACTGAGGCAATAAAAAACACTTGTTTGGGAGAGTGAGAGGCTGGTGTAGTTGGTTTTATTGATTCGTTTATACATGTGGGTCTGTGTGCACAGCAGTGCCAACTCTCTCACATCACGAGAGCGGTGCCAAAATCTTTTGATTTGACATCGATGCGTATTATGTGGCATACTTTTGCGAAATATGGCATCGGCCACATAGTGGAAGGCAACAAATGCCCAAGCTCTTCACGTGCTCCTAGTTAAATGAGAGGAAACAGAAAGAGAGAGAGAGAGAGAGAGAGAGAGAGAGAGAGAGTGAAAAAATATCACTAGCTAGCCAACCCTATCGTATGAGCGAATGATATTAGTACCTCTTGATGACATGGCAATCTTATGCAGCCAGCTGCTCTAACATGTTCTCTTCTTTTGCAGATAAAAAAAGACCCGAAAGTGAAAAATGTGCTGCACTATAACAATCTCATCGAATGCCTTGATCTCCATCTTATAGAAATTGATTTGATCGACTACCAAGGCAACACATCTGAGACTAAATTGGCCAGGTTCTTTGTTCTGGAGGCAAGTGTGCTCAAGGTAATGAGGTTTGGCATTCTCTAGCACAACAATGAATGGCGTGCTGATCACCGCAAGCGTCTAAGCCTAAATGACAAAGTCTCCGCAGAAGCTGAATTTGTTTTTGAAACATCAAGTGGCCAGAGACTCGAAAACTTATTTTCCCATTAGTGACTTGTCAGGGTGGTGGATTTTAGTTTGTACGATAATGTTGCATCTACCTAAAGTAACGAAAGTTCTTACGTAAACTTCCTAGTAATTCCCTCTTCGTAGGTGCAGCATTACTCCTAACATTTATAATATCAGTTTGAAACTTGTAATATTGCTGTGTCCTATTCCTGCGTTTTCAAAATCCTGCGAATCAAACAGGTCCTGAGTTGGTGATGATGTTGTGCCTCCCATCTTTCACCAATAGCCATCGGATCTAGCTCTGACGCATACAAACCAAGCTTCTCCATTTTTGCAAAAAGATGCCCGCACTTGTTCCCTATTTACAAACAACTCCTTGTCTCTCACAATCAGCCTCATCTCCTCCCCACCACATCTAGGAGTAGAAGGCCGTGGAAAAAATTGGCGCGATGGCCGTTGCCGGAGCCGTCCACCCCAAATCTTGGTGTTCCGTGCAATGCACGGGCATCTACGCACGGGAAATTATGTCGAACAAGGCTAGTTGTAAGCAGGCTAGATCTACAGCCATGATGATAGTGACTGCAGACGGTGAGGCTGACTATGGTATGCCGAACACGGCGCTTATACTCAGGTGTCATCTCCGGCGCAGGGTCTTGTCACTTCACTATGAGGAGTAGCACGTAATAATTTGACCAACGGGTAGTACAGTGCTAGTACTCCTACTACTACATTGGTAGTACTACTACTAGTACTAGTAGCACCACCGTCTGGATTGAGGAGTACTACCACGTCCATCTGGATTTTAGTATTTGACTAGCAATATCTAGTAATGCATGTCACCAAAAATGTACTACTCCCTCTGTAAATAAATACATGGTGTTTTATTCCTATCGGTGAGAGAACTTAATGTTTTTTTGCTACTCCTAACTAGAGTACTAATAGGATTACATGCAATGAACTAAACACTGCATGCCATGTTTGGTAGTCTCAAGTAACTGAAATCATGCACGGCCCACATCTCTCATTGGTTGATATGTCAAGAAATAGAAAAAAGTATAGATAACCCCCATAACTATTCCATTTGGATCACATAACCCCCTCATCTTTAAAACATGGTTCTTAATCCCCTAAACTATCACAAACCGGAAAAATCACCCCCTGGCTTTCACTTTAGCGGTATGGGACGGTGGTTTTGCATATGTGGCGTCTGGGTTGGGCCCACCGGCTGGCCACATAGGACAGGGGTTGCTGGGTGCGGTCTAAAACGACGCCCCCGAGCCGGTTCGACCCAAACCCAGCCTGTTCGCCTCCCTTCTCTTCATCTCCAACATGATCTCCTTCTTTGAGAGACGCCGGCGACGAGGTTTAGGGATGATGGTCGGTGCATGAAGTGAGCATTGGACAGCGGTGCGGCGAGCAGGTCAGTCACCGAAGATGGATTCCCAAACATGTGTTGCCACACCTTTGTATTTTCTCTGTTTTAGGTTGGGGTTTCCAGGGTTTTGGGGATTTCATGGATTTTGGTTCCAGATTATCTTACGTCTGTCATGTATGGAATTATTGATTTGGTTTACTGCCACCATGATATGTATGATTAACTGATTGTTGTACACTCAAATTATTTGATATGTATGACCAAACATGACATTCCTTTGCAGTTCAATGCTCTTATCTTAAATCTGAAAATCAGTAGAAATCTCACACAGCATTGCATTCCAGTACAAAAGCTACAAAAGCTCACACCCCTCAAACTCAGTCTCTGTAATGACAGTATTTTGTTCTGAAGTACAAGCTTTTCACTCTCTTTCTTCTTGTATTAAACAACATCAGGAAGGCTCTTGTCCCAAACAACATCAGGAAGGCATCCACCAATGCTTGGTTTATCCAACCAGTGGAAGAAGAAATCTCGTACAGGAACAAGCATCCACGAACGCCTCCAATCTTGCAAACAAAGAGCAGAGTATCCATCTAACATCCAAACAGAAAACAATCAAATTTGATTCAGAGAACGGAAAATTACTAATCAATGGCTGCACTTGTGATGTCTCATTCCTATATTGTTGTCGCTCCATGGAATCCAGCGCGGTGTCTCCAGCTCGCCGTCGTACGACAGCTACCTGTACGAGACGGAGGAACCAAAAGACGGCGGCCTCAACTGAATGCAGAAGCCCGCGACGAGCCCTAGCTGTCTGTGCTCATAGCCATGACGCGTGCATGGGAGGAGGAGCAGAAAACTTGGCGGCGGCAGAAGAAAGGAAAAGCGATAGCAGCCGTGGAAGAAAGGAAAAGCGGCGGCGGCGGCTGATTTGGGTCGAACCGGCTAGGGGGTCATTTTAGACCGCACCCAGCAGCCCCTGTCCGACGTGGCCAGCCGGTGAGCCCAAGCCAGACGCGACGCATGCAAAACCACCATAATATACCGCTAAAGTGGAGGCTGGGGGTGATTTGTCCGGTTTACGATAGTCTAGGGGATTAAGAACCCTATTTTAAACATGAGGGGGTTATATGATTCAAATGGAATAGTTGTGGGGGTTATCTATACTTTTTTCCAAGAAATAAGAAACAAGGAGGGAGTTAATGCACCGTGCCTAAGTATTTTGGGATTATTTGGTTTTCATAGTGACTTACACAACATTTTTTTACATGCATTAACATTTTATTAGTTAAATAAAAGGTCAAAACTTGGCGCAAAATGCAAAGGGGACCAATAAACCAGTAAACATCAAACTTCTCTCGTTTGGCCCCAACTAGAGGTCCGGTGAGATGACTATACTGCACCGACATGGAGGGGGACGCGGCTTCATTGACTTACGGCAACTGCCTGTGGGTGAATGACATGTGGCCCCAGGGGGTGGTTGGCCCACATATCATATAGCCAAAGGCAGGTGCAGTAGAGGGCCGAGGAGTAGTACGAAATCCTACGCACCTATGCACGCTAACCAAGGGCTGAGTGATCACTCGGATCGCAAGATCTGTTGACTAGAAGCTACACTAGACCCATGGAGGCGATGAGCGCGAGCATCAGCCAGCTGTGCCAGATGGTCCACGACGCCGGCCTGCGGCCCGACACCGAGGAACATCTCCAGGTAGTATTGCTTGAGGCTGCCAGGGCGAGGGGCCGCTTGGACGACAACTTCGTCTCTTTGTTCGACGAGGTCCTTGTCAGTTTCCTCGACAAGTTCACCATCATCAAGAAGCTTGCGGACGACTTTGACGTAAGCCTCCAGCTGACGCGCCCAGGCTCTGCGATGCCCGCCACCCTCAACGGCCACTATGGTAACAACCTCTTCGACGCACTGGTGGCCCTACGACTGCCTGCCGTCGCGCCAGAGAATGTCCACCTCGAGGTCGCGCTCACCGCGCAGCGCTTGGCACGGCAAGACACCATCGACATAATCACCCATGTCTATGCGCAAATCGTCCACAAGGACTACTACATGCAAGAGGAGGACGATAGGACGCTGGCCTTCTTGGAGCGCAGGGCAACCTTGGACGGCACTGTTCAGAAGCATGTTGAGCTCGCCGCAAACGCCGCTGCTCGTCACACGTCGGTTGGTGACCCGGCGCACTAGGGCGTGAGGATGTCGTTGAACGTTGATGGATCTGTATGTATTTTTACCTTCCGTCAAATCCATGTAGTAGTATATGAGACTACAGTAATTATCTTACCTTTCGCATCAACTTCATAATTTTCGTACATACTCCATGCATGAACGGCGCCAGAACTAAACTTCTCATTACTCTAGGCAAAATCGTTATTTTCTATCTATCGGTCGCGCCATGGAGCAGAACCAAATTTTACAAGTTACGAGTTCAAAAGAAAAAGCCTACCGTGTTCGCGTCGGACCCCCCAACGGTTGGTCCGGCACGCCGCTCAAGCAGGAATGCGTGTGGTGTTGCATTTTCACTTACAAGTGGGACCGCAGTTGAGCAAACCGACTATCGGCAAACCCACACCCCGCCCACCGCGCGATGGCTGAGAAAACAGGAGGGAGAAGAGATGGCTATAGCATGGACTGCAAGAAAATTGGTGTCGGACGGGACTCGTGTGGGTGGCGTGTGCCGTACTACTAGATGTGAATGCTAGTTATGGCCCATGCCACCCACTATATCGAGCCTATATCGAGGTACGTAGAACAAATTTCCTGTAGTCCGTTCTCAGCCCTCCTCTATCTCTCTTCTCAGCCAGCCAGCGGACGCGCGGAGCCCATTGTCTGTTTGCTCACATGCGGCCCCACATGTCAGTGAAAACGCAACAGAACCCTGTCGGTGTCAAAACCGGCAGATCTCAGGTAGGGGGTCCCGAACTGTGCGTATAGGATCGATGGTAACAGGAGGCGGGGGACACGATGTTTACCCAGGTTCGGGCCCTCTTGATGGAGGTAATACCCTACGTCCTGCTTGATTGATATTGATGATATGAGTATTACAAGAGTTGATCTACCACGAGATCATAGAGGCTAAACCCTAGAAGCTAGCCTATGGTATGATTGTTGTATCTATTCTCTATCGACTAGCCTGGCCTCGGTTTATATAATGCACCAAATTCCTAGGATAACAAGAGTCCTAGCCGAATACGTCGGTGGGGAGGAGTCCTTGTCTTGATCACCAAGTCTTGTCGAATCTTCCATGTATGCGGCTGCTGTCCGAATTGGCCCATGAGTATACGGCCATGTTGGTCCTCGGCCCAATCTAACAGATTGGGAGATGACGTGGTGAGTACCCTCTAGTCCAGGACACCGTCAGTAGCCCCCTGAACCGGTCTTCAAGTTAGGGACACTCCTCGATTCTTCCGTACTGTTCTTCATCTTTGGTCGTCGGTCTTGAAAACTGGTTCAACAAATCTTCTCATCTTCGATCTTGAGGATCGCCGAAATGCATTCGACGAGTTTATACATCAGGTATCTAAGGAGCCCCTTTAAGTTTACGGCCTTTATCAATGCCTTGTTATTTTTATGCCACACCTTGGGTTTGAAGTTGTTCCCTGGAGGCAGTGTCCTCTTGCGTTCGAGCTCTAATTGCCGGACTGCATTCGGGGTATCTTTTTCAGCCGAACACCAATGCCGGACTGCTTCCGAGCTCTAACGCCGAAATGTATCCAAGCTCCAACGCCGGACTGTGTCCAAGCTCCAACGCCGGACTATATCCAAGATGTCATAGATCATCTTGGTCCAAAAAAGTTGAAGGAGTTTAGCCGAGCTTAATGCTGGAAATGCCCTCTATGGAGCCACCCACTAGCGCCCGAGCTTTATGCCAGACTACTTCCGAGGTGGTGCACCACCCCGACTGTGGGCCGATTTTTTGTCAATATTTTTTATCGGTGCAATTTATTCTCTACCGAGATATATAGCCAGTAGCCCTCAAGGTGTGTATCGGTCTAAAACCCGACATGCACCTGAAGGATGACGTAAGACTGCTGATCCCAGTAGCCGCTGAGACTCAGGTTGATTTGCAAAATAGGCCTGAGGATCAAGTCCTAGCTCAGCAGAATACTTCGGGACACAAAAAGCAGCATGCTCAGTCCTTGAGACTCAGGTTGGGTGCGGCCGACCAACCTGGGGATCAAAATCTCCTCGGAAACTATATTGCACTTAAAATTTTATGCATTGGACAGGTAATGCAGTAGCCCCCGAGACACTGGTCGGGTGGCAACACCAGATCAGGGGATCGATGTGCCCCTTTAATATTTGTAAATAATAAGCCCGAAGCCCAATAGCCCCCGAGCCTTAATGCGGGCACGGGTGGCCGAATTAAGGATCAATATCCATAGTAAAAATCACAAATTATGTGTAATGACTCTATGTATCGAAGTACTTTATGTCATTAATGCTCGGATCCGCATTGTACAAAACTTTGTTGACCGACCATCAGCTTCAACCTTCTCAGCCAGTAGCCGAGGAGTGTTTGTCCTACTTTATAAAGCCTTTATGAGGGCAAAGATTTAGGACAAACAAGGCAAACTGTCCATACGGTTTTATAAACAAAGGCACGCAGAGAGATATGTTATATTATTGTTTAACATAAGAAATGTCTTCCAAAGAAAATAGTCCTGCTAGCGGTTCCTTTCTTTGGGTTGTCATGCTAAGTATGATCATGAAACCTCAGCTCTAATGTAAGAGCAAAATATTGAGGATTTAGTTTGGGAGGCCAGTTACTAGCCCCCAGTAGTGTTCGGCGACAGTCGAGGTCAAGTCGTAAATACTTCGGCCAATGTTATGAATGGCCCATGGTATAACACAGTCATCGGATCGCTGACCAGTTTACGCTTATTGTGAAAGTCAGTTTTTGGCTTTCTCCACTGAGGTGCTTAATGATGCGAGCTGGAAGCACAATCGCAGTGGTTCTCCCTTTGCACACCTAGCCGAACAAAGCTGAATGTAGGAGGCAAGCGCAGGAGCCGGGCAACCCAACTATTGACCGAAGACACAATTCGAAACCGATGCATATATAGCAATATCCAAGAATGTTTTTGCCGAATCTCTAAAGGTGTCCGGCGTTGCACTACAAGACTTGTGCTGAAAACACACAAACAGTCAAAAAGTGCCAAAAGCTTGGAAAACCAAAAAACGTCAGTAAAAACATGACGTCCGAACAAGATCAAGTGTTCAGTGCCAATCTAAAAATTGGTCTTAGAAAAAAAGAGTGCTTCTGTCATGCTTTAACATGACACATCCTATCTGAAGACTTCAAGCGGGTCAGCCTACGGCTTCAACCTCCTATCTCGAAGGCGGATTACTTCTCATTAGGCCAGTTTAGCAAGCTAAACTCTAGCGGCTTTGAGAGAGAAATTAGGCTCCTCGGCTAGTGACCACACACTCGTGTCGAAAAAAGGAGTGATGAATAATAATAGTAATAAAAACTTTGCAACGACTAAGAAGGAGAACACTTATTATAAAACGGCTCATATAAATTTAAGAGCCCCCAAGTGACTTGGGTAAAAGAATTTTACGTATAATGATTGTATGTACCGAAGTACTAATATCATATGTTTGTTCACCCGAACTTTAAACGCGTCTTAACCGACCGTCAGCTTCTCCCCCTTCGGTCAAGGACCAAAAAGTGTTATGTACTCCACCTGTCGAGAATATCGACAGTGTTTCCGATAACCAGACAACCGGGCCAAAAGGCTGTAACAGACAAAGCGCGCTTAGGGAACTTATGCTATATTACAGACGAAGTGTAAGAAGCATCTTCGAAGAAAATAGTACCCCAACCGATACCTTTCTTCGGTGCTCATTATTACTATGAGACTTGTGCAATAGATTTTTTGTACTCATGAGTTCCGTTGTGTGCTGACCATGATTGAAAACAATAAGAGCGCTAGCTTTCGGCTTCACCCAGTCTGAGGTCAGAGCTCGGAGGACCCGGTCATGACAATTGCAGAGGTGCTCCCTTTACTCCCTAGCCGAACAATCGGGAACGTAGGGGTAAGCACAGGAGCTAGGCAACCCAGCTTGCAAATCGCTTAAGTCAATATGGTGCATATTGTGGCGTAATACACGAACAAGGAACGAAGCCGTACAAGTATAATCATATGCAAGAGGAAAAGCTTAAGGAAGCCCCCAAATAAATGGGGTATTTGAATTTGTGCATCAAAAACAAAGTTTGGACAAGGAAATATTTTACAAGCAACTTTTTTCCAAAAAAGTATAATGCTTGGTCGAACCGAACACAAGTTAAAAATTTAAAACTTTGAGCATGAAGGCAACTTAGCTGGTTAATGTGTTCGATGTTGATGACGCAGGCTGAGATTGTGGCGGGACGAGATCCCAGCCCCCAAGCCGGTCCCGAGATGTCCGAGTAAAGAAATCGGCTTGATGAAGTGGTGGCACAACATAGTCGATGGGCGAGGTGAAAACCCCAGTCCGACCGCGGCGATGGAGCAGGGCGGCAGTGTGACGCCGAAGCCCCCAACATGTGTTAATGAAGTGACGACGAGGCTCCCGGTCAGCCGAGGTGACGTGGTACATCGGTACACCGCGGTGACAGCGCTGCCCGGATTATCTACCTATGCACAGAAAATAGTGCAAGCCGGAGATAATAGGAATAATAAAAAAATGTTGCATAATCAATAATTCATGCAAAGTGAGTAATAAAAGAAATATGGCCTATGCGCCGAACCCTCGATGAGGTAGAGCTCTCTTGGCGATGCCAACGTCCTCGAGCCAACCGAACACGTCGGTATGGCAATACGACCAACAAGGTGATCACACGAGCCGATTTACGCCGATTAGGATGACGACGTTGGCTTGTCGAAGAGACCACGTGACGCGGTCGAAGTCGATCACCTACACACATAAAATAGTGCGGTCCAAAAAGGATAATTGCTTTTCGCAAAAATAATTTATTAAACGAGATGTGGCCTGGCGTCGAAGTCATGTCGATGCAGGGCGTCGGCGTGACGCGATGAAGGCGTGGGCAAGCCCGAATTCGCAGGCCGGTCTGAGTTCCGGATGCGGCATTCGCCGAACTGTATACGGAAACTGACCGAACCACCACGCCACCGTCGTTAATACAGCCACCATTTGATAGACCTATGTATAGATGATGAAACAAACCGGAGTAATAATTCCTTGGGAAAAATAAACCCAATCAAGAAAAAAATACTAGGATTAATAGCACCTGGTTTATCTATTGTAGCAATATGGAGAAAGGTTACTCCCAAAATTAGGGCTCGATCCGCACACCCATTGCCTGATGGGTGATGAAGCGGTGGCATGGCGATTCTAGCAAAGGTTGGCTCACCGAGGAAAAGCCCGTGGTCCAGCTAATGTGATGAAGCTGGTCGGCTGGTGACGCCGAATTCTCTGAAGTAAGTTGATGAAGATATGGTGAAGCCCTCGGTCTAGACAAGGAGACGGAGCAGGTCGGTAAGGAGATGTTGCAGCTGCCGTGTCAGCCGAGGTGTTGAAGCAGTTCGGCGTGATGGACATCGTCTTGAAGAAGCAACAGTGAGGCCATGCCGACGCAGGTCGTAACTTGTGACATGGTCAATGCCGGTTTGATGAAGTGACCATGCGGCGATGCGTGTGTTCCCACTCCGTGTAATCCGTGGGGCGGCGATGTTGGTGATGATTTATCCTTGGTGATTCCGAACTCTTGTACGCTCACCGATATGATGATCTGAAGAAGTTGAGCTTGGCTCAAAAGGCAATGACGAGTCTAGCGCAGGTCGGCAGCCGTGGAGCAGTATTGCCGGACTGGTTTGACACCAGCATGATAGTGAACATTACCTCAGAGGAGGCTTAGAATTTTATGGGCACGTGTTTAGAAACAATGCACAATACCCTAAGAGAAAATTCCTTTAAGAAGGTTGTCCCATATCAGGTTCATAAAGAAACATGAATTTGGGTCAGATCCGTATTCGCGCAGAAAACAGATCCGAAAAGTGAGGCACCAATCGGAAGGTTCCCGGAGTTTGGACAGTCTGATGAATCTAAAATTTGGAGGGGTGGTAGATATAGGAATTCCGCAGCCGATCAATGGTTAGATCTTCCAAAGGATGTCCAAGCTAGGTGCTGGAGGCCACGCCCTAAACTCGTCCAGATTCCCATCCAGATTTGACAGGGCTCCGGTATACCGTAGATTGCCGGAGATTCCTCCATCGGAACTCGACAAAATTCTGCATGGTTGTTGTAGGATTAATTCCGCACAATTCCACCAAAGGAATCGTCAAAGCGATGCTCGAGGAGGCGGTGGCAGCGGATACAAGTTCACTGTTCAAAAAATAACAGCACGGTCGCCCGAGGGCAATGTTGACGTTGAGCCCCCGAGCACCATGGATGATTCCTCCATGATCTTGATAGAGATCGGAGTTGATGTTGATGAAGGCCCCCGTCCAAACACCACGATCGGAGATGGAGCGCGGTCCCCGGTCGAGCCAAGGTGACCAGTCGAGCCGGCGATGAAGATGCCGGCGTCGCATTTGATCTACGGGCGAGCCATTGATCCTATGCCGATCACACAGCCGAACTCTCAATGAAAGCACCAATGTCGGTGTCAAAACCGGCGGATCTCGGGTAGGCGGTCCCGAACTGTGCGTCTAGGATCGATGGTAACAGGAGGCGGGGGACACGATGTTTACCCAGGTTCGGGCCTTCTTGATGGAGGTAATACCCTACATCCTGCTTGATTGATATTGATGATATGAGTATTACAAGAGTTGATCTACCACGAGATCATAGAGGCTAAACCCTAGAAGCTAGCCTATGGTATGATTGTTGTATATATTCTCTATCGACTAGCCTGGCCTCGGTTTATATAATGCGCCAAAGGCCTAGGATAACAAGAGTCCTAGCCGAATACGCCAGTGGGGAGGAGTCCTTGTCTTGATCACCAAGTCTTGTGGAATCTTCCATGTATGCGGCAGCTGTCCGAACTGGCCCATGAGTATACGGCCATGGGGGTCCTCGGCCCAATCTAACAGATCGGTAGATGACGTGGTGAGTACCCTCTAGTCTAGGACACCGTCAGACCCACTGAACCTGCACATCTTTCACCTCGACGTGTTGGTGATGAAAAAAAATCCAATTAAGATCTTCGCTGGCCGCTTTTGGAGTTACTCAAGAGTAGTAAGATTCTATTTATAGTTTAACCCAAGATGCACATCTCGTGGCATCAACTACCACTCTATTTTCTTTCATGACACGACCTGGATGCTGGATGTCCCACGTGTCGGCAAAAGGAGGAAGAACCCGACCAAATCTTCGGTTCTGCTCTCAGATTAGACTAGTTGTGCTAACTTAAAATTTTTATTGTGTACTCCCTTCGTTCCAAAATACTTGACTTCCATTTGTCCAAACATGGATGTACCTATATACTAAGATATGTCTAGATACATATATATTTTGACAAATAGAAGGCATGTATTGTGCAACAGAGGGAGTAGAATGGATGCAAGTTTTTGTATTGGGAAGAAGAGTACATTCATATATTGATAGAGCGCAATTTAGTAGATGTTCTATCACTTTTAGCTAGCACAGACACAAGATCGAGCCTCCGCAGATCAACAATGAATGCATCGAGAAGGCACTAATCCAACTTACAGGAGTAGTAAAATGTATTCTTGTGGTTCTTGTTTTCTTTGGTCTTGCTTTTCTAGTCAAAATTATCGTTGGAGTTCGTGCAAAACGGAGGTGCGTTTGGGGTCGAGCGTTGGAGTTGGCCTTACAAGTGGGACCGCAATTAAGGAAACCGACTATCAGCAAACCCCCACCTCGCCTGCCACGCGATGGCTGAAGTTAGAGAAACAACGAGGTTGAAGAGATTGCTCTAGCACGAACTCCAAGAAATAATATGGTGTCAGATGGATGTCGTGGTGGTGGCATGTGCCGTACTCCTGGACGTGAATGCTTGTTCTGTCCCATGCCACCCTACTACTCCTACTACTTACTCCTACTATATAGTACTAGTATCGAGGATTCGAGGTGCTGGTTACGTACAGCGAATACATTAACATATGGCTACAGTAAAAACAACCGCCCGACGCGCGAAGCATGTGAAGCTAGTACAAATAGTGTACTACTATTATTGATTGGCCTCATCTGATAACCTGTTGCAATGCACGTACAATTATGTATTCGGAAAATATTTTTTTGCCTCGTCGCACCACTCACTCAGAGAAGCGACTCGAAAGCCATTCATAAATTTAGTAAGTTTATCACAGGCATATCATTTTATTACATACAATAGGTCATCAACCCACATTGACAATGAGGATACATTATAAATACTAAAGTTTTCACCACACAACAAATAACAAGCAACGAAATGAACTTCAACTCAACCATTCCTCGGCATTGGAAACGCTTGCTTTGAACCACAAGTGATTCTCTGGGACGGGCCATCGATTGTCGATCTAGAAACCAACGCATGAATGATCATCCAGGCTGAAGCGGCCTACTATATCAGTACCAGGGTAGGGAACCACCCAGATGTCTGAGGTATATACATATTTGCTTCTCATAAATGGTACTGTTAACGTTGTGTCAACAACAGTTGGATCGCCTTTCACCATCATCGAACAGTTTTGTCCAAGGAAGCGCGAGTTTTCTCCAAGACTATCAATTCTGTACCAGGGAGAAGGACTTGGCGCTAGCACACTAGCATCCATCCCGAATACCATGCAATGGGTGTTGGAATAGGTACGGAGAGTGCGACCATGGGAGACTACACCTGCTTCCTTAGTAGTAACATCATCAGTGGGCTGTATACACACAAGAAGAGGTGATCCATCGAAATTAGTTGCCAGGCGCCACTGACTATATGGGTTCTGCTCGTCCTCATGCTCGTGATCATCACCATCGTCATATCCCCCTTGGTTATAAAAATTTTCAAGTATAGATGGTGGGATGTTCACAGGACCTTGGAAACACAAGAAGAAGGTTAATTAGTAAAGGGAAACTTGCTAACATGCATGCATGTGGATGAAACAATTATAATTACGGTGGAAGACAAACGTACTGAAACTACGAGGATCCCATGCAAAAACAGTGCCACGAGTGGTGGCAGCAAACACAAGGCCCTCGTATTGAATTGTATCACAGTACTCATCCGTGTACAGAAACTGATTTTTGAGCAATATCCATTGAGTCGAACCACGAAGGATGGCAACAAGCTTGTAGAAGATAGCAACAACTTGATAGTTGTTGTAATTCCAAGAGCGGTTGGGAACTCGACAAATTGCTATCTTCCGTAGAAGACAGTCACCATGATCGTATTTGAACGTGCGTACAATACCGGTTTGCTCAACCTCTGGGCAGTCTGCTGAGATTTTTGGAAGTGGAACCCGGTCACGAGTGTACACATTCACAAGTTCCCACTCGCAATTGGACCCAATGTAAACAACCCAATCTCCATTTGCGCCCGCCCAAGCCTTGCCCTCAAGAGATGGCATCTTAACATCATACGTATCATTATCAAGCGGCATCAACTGGCACAGGGCGAGGCCTCCGTCGTGCCGGCGCCAGTCATCAGGGTCATGGCGAAGAAGATAGGGGAGATAAAACCACTCCTTGACTCTTGGGTTCTTTGTAATGATGTTATTAGTTGAGTCGAGAATGGGCTTGAACGAACCTGCCATGCTAGCCGAGGTGATGATGTCGCACCGATCAATGAGTTCCTCCACCACGTCATCTTTTAGATCGGGGCAAGAATAACGGGGTCGTTTCCGGCCTGTTACCTCCATGGAGAAGACGATCGAACAATGGCAGAAGAAAGGGTGAAGGGCTAAAGGAAAATGGAGGAGGGAGAGGAAGAGCGTGCGACAACAGTTCCAAATCGAGAGGGAAAGGCCAAGAGTCGGTGGATGGTTGCGAGTTTGCCACGGTTCACGAAGAGGCGCCCCGGCCTACACGTCTGTTCGGAAATACTCCTACTACTCCTCGTCGTCTCACTGATATGTTGGAACGGGACCACATGTCAACGAAACATGGTGTGTAATTTCTCATGCAAAATCTGATCTGGCCGTGTTGGCCCGAGGTGCCGCATTAGTTATCGACCTTTATTTTTTTAATGGCGTGCCGATCAGTTTTGAAGCACGACTAACTGGTACTGTACGCAGAGAAAATATAAACTACTCTACCACTACTCCACCTCCAGTACTAGTAGTATAAAAAAGATATATAGGCTGGAGCTTGAGCTCTTTCTTTCTAAGGGCTGCCCACTTGCTTCTCACACTACCACCCTCTCTCCAGATCTAAAAAAGACGGCCCCTCTCTCCTTCCTCACCGATGGTCATAGATCCGCCAGGGAAGAAAAGGACGTGCAGCGTTGACGCACTTGTCGTCGGTGAGTGAGGTCACGCACTGACGACAAGGCCGTCCTCTCAGACCTAGCGCCCGTGCGGGATGGCCTCCGTCCCCAAGCTTGTTACCGTAGTGTGTGCGGAGGACGACGATCATGAGCGAAGCCACTTCCCGCCGACCCTCCGGTATGCTACCTCTTTTCGAACCATAACCTTATTCTGTTGCCCCATCTGCCACGTCGTTGCATGTGGATCTTTTTCCACTCTACCATCTTCCCAATTTGCTATCCTCTGCTCTGCTGGCCACGCAGACGAAAACCATAATTTGCACTATTAAAGGAAACCCTACTTCATGCAGACTAATCCATGTCTGGGTTGAATAAGGAAAGGAAGGGAGACTGTACTGTCCAAGAGAGTAGGCATCGAACCCGCATCTAGGTTGAAAAGGGGAAAATCAGTAGCTAAGGAACGAGTCTCATGTCTCTTGGTTGAAGAAGGGTAGAAAGGCTTGACAACGCAATAGAGAATGACCAGGTCGATCGGTTTGTTGTCCTCGCATAGGAAAAAGGTGGCTAAAGAGAACAAAAATGGTAAGTAATCCACATATGCTGCCTGGATATTTGTTGCTCTGGGCAACCATACCTCCCTCACCACTCTGCGTCCGTGGAGGTACATCATACTGGTGCGTCCACTGTCCGAATGGGCCTCCCATGCTCTTATTGCCACTTCTTTTGCTGTTAGTATAACGCCAGCAGTCAAGTCAAGCAATGCTACTGCTAAAGTGATGCCACATTTAACTAATGCCGCTCTCAGTCTAATGCCACCCATAAATTTAAGCAATGCCATTTAATGTCACTGTATTATTTCAGGGTTAGCTGTTGATTGTGGATGTATTAAAGATTTTTCAGCTAAGGCATTCTAATGCTGTTGCACAACTAGTATACCAACGGTGAAACTTGTTACTACCTTCAGATTTTTGCACTGTTAATGCTTATAGATTACATACCTCACTTTCATGAGATAAGTTAAATTTTTTTGTATAGTGTCACCAAAATGCCAAGGCGCTGATGTCATTTTATTTTGGTTAAACTGCATAGACAATTATGAAGACAAGAGGAAAGGTCAAGAGTGGGCACCTCCTCCGGCTGTTCTCTTGAGGAGGTCTATATGTTTGTCTCTAATGCCTGTCGACTACATACCTGACATCATGATGTAATGTTAAGTCATTTCCTTTTGTACAGTGTCACTGAATTGTCAAGGCGGTGATGGCATTTTATTTTAGTAAAACTGCACAAAATTTGGTTAAAAGAAGAGGAAAGGTCAGGAATGGCTCACTTTTCCAGAAAAAACTATGTATGCCTTCCAAACATTAGCCGCTGTTGCTTTATTTATTCCTTCAAACAGGTGGTTAGAAACAGTCATGCTACCTTTTCCCATTAAGAAATTGGAATGCTTATATTTGTGAGTCTATGCTTCAACTAGTGCCACTTTTAGAGTAACCACACTTTCAATATCTATGCAAACAGGGATGCTCGATTTTAGTGGAACTGCACAAAAAGTCCAACTGGTTCAACATTAGGAGCAGGTTTTTTTCCAAACCTTTATATCGAATTGGTGGCACTATGAGCTATTCATTACGAAGGTACCTGGTTTGCTACTATCTTGCTACTCTTTTTGTAATGTCATTAGATAGTAATACTAGCGGTTTGCATGTGAATTTATTGGCAGGGTGGACCTACATTGGAGGTGTAGGACAGGATTCAATGATTGGATGCTCAATTTCGATTGTATCGATTTCACCCCTTCCATCACTGCGAACATGGATATCCTTGGTCTAATGAAGAATAGGCGCTATATTTCTGCTCTGAACCAGCAAATCAATTCAGTATGAAATTCTCTAGGGCAAAACATAATTGTATCATATTGTCCAGTGCAGAACATGACAGATCCTAAGCGGAAGAGACATGTTTAAACCGAAAATACAAGGTGTGGTATATGTTTACTAGCTGCTTGATATTTGTGCAGACAGAGATGTTTGCCTGTTGCTATTTGGCAAACAAACAAAGTGCCCGCAATTTTGGTTGAACTGCACAAGAGAATAGTATAGTCACTACATGCAGTGCCTTTGAAAATAGACACAGAAAGATTGGATAGTCACTTCATGGACTGTAGAAAAGTAGTATTGTACTATTTATTGGCCAACACTAGGTGCTTCATTGCTTTGTTCTGATTATACAATGGGCATCATTTTGCCTAAGTTAAAGTTTGTATTCCGAAAATAGTCTCGCCATGTGATCGAGAGAATACCAAATCATATTGCAGTGGATGTTCCTCCATAATGTGTGGTTCATTCTCATGGTTCCAGCTATTGGTGAAACCACTTACGTTTGCAAGAGGAATTGTAGACTTCACAAACAAATTTGTCTTTCAGTCTGTACTGAATGTTGGCCAAGAGAAGCATCCATGTTAGTAGGAAGAACAAATGTTTTTTCTAGATCTTTGCTTTTGGAGCTACATATTTGTATATGATCTGTGAATCATTGAGATGCATTAACATGTTGATCTTATGTATGGCAATCGTACTAGTTAGTTTTAGTTGCGACGCAAGATTCGAAGTGGCTGATCTTTGCTTTTGGAGCTACATATTTGTATATGATATGTGAATCATTGAGATGAATTAACAGTTACTTATTTCTGTTTTCTCAGTGTTTACGAGTTACTAATCAATCACTAGCTAGCCTACAAATGCGCTCCTGGCAGTTTTATTTGCGACGCAAGATATGAAGTGGCAGTTTTTTTGAATAAAAATGCCTACCTCTGAAGAAACTGACAGGCTACACTATCGATCCTACATGGATAAAAATGCCTACCTCTGAAGAAACTGACAAGCTACACTATCGATCCTACACGGATAAATAGCGGATCACGCACGTACTACCTCCTTTCCGGTTTGCAGGGCTCAATTCAAGAAACGACCTACTCGATCCTACACGAATAAATAGCGGATCACGCACGTACTAGTACCTCCTTTCCGGCTTGCAGGGCTTAATTCAAACCTCTCACCAACAAAGGGACTCCCTCCGTTCGGGATTTATTAGTCCCGTGAGAAAAGCAGCAAGACCAAGGCATGGCAATAATTAACGGCATGCAGAAGTTTAAGCCTAATTAATTCTAGCGATTTAAGTGGCTGCATGCGTGCCCTCGGCAGCGACTCGTTGCATGCTGCTTCACATACTGCCTGCGAGCGATTCTGAGTGCCTGCATGCAGCCAGCCATAATTAAGGTAGCTAACTGATGCGAAAAAAGATACGCTTTAAATCCATGGAATCATTATTGTCAAGGAGGGAGATGATTCGAGTGCACTCGTTTGACCGCCATGCCGACGTGCGACCCAGACGGGATGGGACGGCACAGTCATAATTTCAGTTTCTCTAGTTTTCCACGGCAAGCTGGCACGCTAAGCCAATATGCATTGAATTCCGATGACCATTGCGCTACCTTCCGCCTATAAGTACCGTTTCTCGGCCTTCTTAGGTGCCACCGTGACCCAACTCGCCATATCCTCATAAGCCCCCACCGGCCCAACGTCGCTCGCCACGTCCGCCATGCCCCCTCCCATCCGTGGTAGGCGACGCCGAAGGCGGTCACCGCCGGAACTAGTGTTCGGGTTTTCACCGGAAGGCAGACAGAGGGAGGAGGCATTCTATCTGTCTTTAAATGGCAATGCGTAGATCGAGGAGTTATTGGAGCGCGACCGCATGGCGGAGGTGCAGGAGTTGTTGGAGCGCGACCGCCTGGTGGAGGAGCAGCATATCGCCGATTTGCGCCGCCAGCGGGACATGGAGCAGCAACGCACCAACGCTCTAAGTCGCGAGTAGATCGCTCACAACTGGGCCGACTACGTGGAGGCCGGCGCCCGGCAAATAGCCCTGGAGGCTGTCGGGCACGGACGCGTTCGCGACGCCGATTTTTACTACCAGCTCGTCAAGTGGGTTTCCCGCTTGGAAGCCGAAGCTTCGGTGGACTACACCGGCATGGAAAGGGCCAACGCGCGCGAGCAACACGCCCTATCACACCTCTGGCAAGTCTGAGGCAAGGTGGAGGACGCCGGTGCCGGCGTTTAGCATGGACAGCAGATGGCGGCCTGCATCGTCTAGTTAGCTAAGAGTAAGTTAGTACTTGTATGCTACTAGAGTGTTAGTGGGAGTAGATAGTTAACTTGGCTATGATGGTTGTCAACGTGGAAGTTCAGTACTCTATATGTGGATCAGACCTGTTTACTTTGCTCTGAATGTTGAACTTTTCGTTTGAACGTATGGAATGGGATGTTATTTTTTTAAATGGGTTGTATTTGTCCTCCACGGTTTAGAGGCTGACTTGTGGGCCTAGCAAGTTGACGCGTAAACAATCAGGAGATGATTGTACATGGAGAGGATGACAACAGGGACCCGCCAAGGTCATGGCAGTACGCAAGCAAGTGCCTCCTTATTTCAAGCCAATATAAAAAATGGCTCCTCCTAGTGGATTTCTGACATCTGGGTCCCATGCCATCGTCAACGTAGTCAATAAACGAGAGAATTGCACAACGAGCGGCTAACACCAGGGACCTAGCAGCTCGACTAGTTATTTTTGTTTTGGGTTAATTTGATAAATGCCACTCCAAATCTGGTGTATCCGAGAAATGCCACTGCAATTTCCAAACTTTGAAAAATGCCATTTCTAGTGGCATTTTTCGATGTCTGGAGTGGCGTTTTTCCAAGTTTGCGAACTGAAGTGGCGTTTTTCAAAGTTTGCAAAATTTGCAGTGGCATTTTTCAAAGCTTGGAAATTGCAGTGACATTTTTATGAATCGCCATAATTGGAGTGGCATTTATCTAATTTATTTTTGAGACGGAAGCAGGGTGTCAACTGGGCTGTGCGGGACACTCTGGCCTGTCTAGACAGCCTTTTCTTTTATGTTTACCACAGACCAGCCCAGTAGTTTTTTTTCTTTCTGAAAATGGCTAGCCCAGTTCTTTTGAGATTTGTCAAGTAAGTTGCTTTATCAGGCCTGTTGGGCTGCAAATCTTTCAAGACGAGGAGAGCTTCATTCGGCTGGCCGAGAAAATGGCCTATCAGTAATGAGAAATGGGCTGTACATTTTTAAAACACATCAAACCGGCAATTATTTTCAAATATCTTTTTTTTCATTTCGAGATTTTCAATTGCATTGGTTTTTATGTGTGGACAATTTATTGGATTTTATATTGATATACATTTATTTTCAAAATTAGTCTGAATGTGACTCGAAATTTCGGGATTAAAGATAGTTCAGACCGCACCGACATATGCAAAATTTTGTATAATTTTTTAACCGTGGCCACAATATGGGCTGTAATGCTAACATAAAGAATATGGGCTCTAAAAAACCCGTAAGAATTAGCAAATGGGCTGTAAATTATTTGAAATAATGGAAGATGGGATGTATGCTGTTTTCCACAGATTTGAGGCTTTCCACAGATGGCCTGTATACTGTTGGATGTCCATCCAATGGCCGTCGTGCTTCTTCAATCTCTGCTCTTCCTGCTCCAGCCGCCCAAACAAGCACCGGCGGGACTGCCTGCTCCCTCCTCCCCGCGGCCGGCTGTGCTGCCGCGCAGGCCTCACCGCCCCACCGTACTCCCATCGCTGGCCTAGCCATCCCTCTACTCACCCACACCTGTTGTTATTCTCCAGCGATGGCAGACGAACCAGTAAACCCTCGTACAGTCGTACTCCCCTCCGTGTGGGAAACAAAAACAACGTCCAAGTCTTCCCTACCTCCATGTCATTCCCTTCCTAGGCCTCACCGTCGTCCACCGCCCTAGTGCTCTCGGCGTGGCGTGGTTAGCGTGGTCAACGACCGACATGCATCTAAAGTGGACTGTACGTGGAGAGGCTGACAGCTCGGTCCATGGCCGCATGCAAGGAAATGCCTCCTTATTACGCGCAAAATAATGATTTCCTCCACCTGACATCTGGGACCCACCGAAACAGCCTCTGTATTTCGTGAAAAAACGTTACTGCCACTGACAGCTCAGACCCACCAGCTATATCTTCGCACGCAAGGAAGTGCCTCCTTATTACGCACAAAAAAATGAATACTCCCCCTGCTAGCTGGGACCCAGTATAGTGGGCCTACTAAGTTGACAGGGACGAAGGGCTTTGTCAACTTAGTCAATATGCACGATTCTAGCTCGACTAACCGTACGATGTCCATCCAACGACCGTAGTGCTTCTTCAACCTCTAGTCTTCTTGCTCCAGCCGCCCAAAGCAGCGCTGGTCGTGCCGCCTGCTCCTACCTCCTGTGGCCGGCTGTGCTGCCGCGGAGGCCTCACCGCCCCCATACTACTCCCACCGCTGGCCAGGGCATCCCTCCACTCCACTCACCCACACCCCCTGTTATTCTGCGGCGACGGCAGCGCAGCCGAACCAGTGAACCCTCATACTCCTCTCCGCGTGGGCATCCACTGCCGCATCTTCCCCGGCTCCACGTCGTCCCCTTCCCAGGCCTCACCGTCTTCCACCGCCGTGGTGCTGTGGGCGCGGCATGGTCAATGTGGTCAACGACCGAATTCCATCGGAAGAATACTGTACATGGAGAGGCTGACAGCTGGGTCCACGGCAGCCGCAAGGAAGTGCCTCCTTATTACGCCGAAAATAATTATTCCTCCACCTGACAGCAAGGACCCACCGGACGCCCACCAGTATATCGCGAAAAAAACGTTTGCCCCTGACTGCTGGGACCCACCCGATGGGCCACCGTATTTCGTGAAAAAAACGTTCCCCCTGCTATCAGCGCGGACCCACCGGAAGTGCCTCCTTATTACGCACAAAAAATGAATACCCCCTGCTAGCTGGGACCCACCTTGGTGGGAGGCTGACTTGTGGGCCTACTAAGTTCACGGGGACGGAGGGCTTTGTCAACTTAGTCAATATGCACGATTCTAGCTCAAGTGACTGTACGATGTCCATCCAACGGCCGTAGTGCTTCTTCAACCTCTGGTCTTGTTGCTCCAGCCGCCCAAACCAGCGACGGACATGCCTCGTGCTCCTGCCTCCCGTGGCCGGCTGCGATGCGGCGGAGGCCTCACCGCCCCTACTACTCCCACCGCTGGCCAGGCCATCCCTCTACTCACCCACACCCCCTGTTATTCTTCAGCGATGGCAGCCTCACACCACAGCGAACCAGTGAACCCTCGTACTCCTCTACGCGTGGGCATCCACTGCCGCGTCTTCACCGGCTCCGCGTCATCCCCTTCCTAGGCCTCGCCGTCGTCCACTGCCCTGGTGCTCTCGGCACGGTGTGGTCAACGTGGTCAAGGAACGGCTTCCATCGGACATGGACTGTACGTGGAGAGGCCGATAGCTGGGTCCACGACCGCAGCAAGGAAGTGCCTCCTTATTACGTGCAAAATAATTATTCCACCACCTGACAGCGGGGACCCACCAGACGGGCCACCGTATTTTGCAAAAAAAAACGTTTGCCCCTGACTGCTGGGACCCACCAGCTACATCTTCGCACGCAAGGAAGTGCCTGACAGTCGGGACCCACCTAGTTGAAGTGTACGTAGCATTGTCATTCTGGTTGTGAACGTGTACGTACATATATACTAGTGGATGTAGAGGCGCGCACGTGTCGTAGTAGAGGCGCACACGTAGCATGTACACGTACGTACAGTGGCCAGGGTGCAAGAAAGAAAATACGTCCACGTATGTGTACATACGGGCGGGGTCTCGAACGTCTACTCGCGCATACGTACGGCCAGGGCTCGTGTACATGGCTGGGTCAGAACGGAGAAACAGCATCGTCGTCGTGTTCATGGGGAGGCAACAAAATGTGTCGTGTTCATGGGGAGGCAACGGGATGCGTCGTGTTCATCGGGAGGGCTTGGACGGAATATGCGATGGAAACGAGGCCTGGCGTACCATAGATCGGAGGAAACGGCCTTGTGTTCGACCGGCCATGTTCGAAACAGGATCCCGTTGATCGGGAGGGGTCTGGCATACCGCAAAACGAAGGAAACGGACCTCCTACGGTCGAAACGGGGGTCCTGTTCATCGGGAGGGGTGTGGCGTACCGTAAAACGGAGGAAACGGACTGGTGTTAGTGCACTACGGTCGAAACGGGGGTCCTGTTCATCAGCAGGGGTGTGGCGTACCGCAAAACAGAACTCCACGGAATACTGTTCATCTCCACCGTCGACCCCCTCCAGCCTCCACGAGCTACTGTTCATCCACCGTCGACCTCCTCCAGCCTCCACCTGCGACTGTTCATCCACGGGCTCCTGTTCATCCAGCCTCCACCAGGCGCTACTCCACCGACTACTGTTCAACCAGCCCTCTCCACGGGCTCCTATTCAACCACCCCTCCACGGGCTACTATTCATCCCGCCCTCCACCATCTACTGTTCATCCTGCCCTCCACGGGGTGGTCCTGTTCATCCAGCCCTCCACGGGGTCCTGTTCATCCAGCCCCAACCGGCTCGATCGATCGGGGTCCTGTTCATCCAGAGGCAACACCATGGGGTCCGTTCATCCACCCCCACCGGGAACTGTTCATCCAACCCCCCCTCCCCACAACACTCACTTTTCATCCAGAGGCAGCGTCAATCGGCTTCAGTTAGCAGCAGTAGCAAAGGAATCGCTCGATCGGGTTCAGTTAACAGCCATCGATCGATCGCTCGGGTTCAGTAATGCGTAGCCTGCAGTGCAATCACTCGGGTTCAGTTAGAGCCCAACGCCTCGCTCGGGTTCAGTTAGAGCCAACACCTCGCACACACGCACGTACGTGTACGAGAGAAGCGCGCATCGCTCGGCCCTCGACCTCCCACCGTAACCGGGAACTCCCCCAAATTTTCCTCTCCCTCGCTTCTACCACGGTTTTTTCTGTCATGGACGGCCCAAAGAATGTCATGCAGCTGCATCTCCGGCCCGCCCAGGATGAAAAGCCCATTTTCTGTCGTGATTTTTCGTCATAGAAGTAGGAGCCCACCACATCTATGATGATATCGGGTTTTGTCACAATTATCATCATAGAAGTGTCATATGTATGACAGAAAAAAATTTCGTTCGGCCCAAAATGTCACGGATGTGTCTTTTTTGTAGTGAGAGCTAGTTCAACTCTAGTCTAAAATTATTTGTACTAGGTTATAGAGCTAGTTCAACTCTAGTGTAAAACTATTTGAACTAGACTGTAGAGCTAGTTCACCTCTAGTGTAAAATTATTCGTACTAGGTTATAGAGCTAGTTCTACTCTAGTGCAAAATTATTTGAACTAGCTTGTAGAGCTTGTTCAACTCTACAAGCTTGTATGGCTAGTTCAACTCTAGTGTAAAATTATTTCAACTATCTTGTACAGCTAGTTCAACTCTAGTGTCAAAATATTTGAACTAGGTTATAGATCTATTTCATCTTTTGTGTACAATTATTTGAACTAGCTTGTAGAGCTAGTTCAACTCTAGTGTAAAATTACTTGAACTAGCTCTCAACTCTAGTGTAAAATTATTTGTACTAGGTTATAGAGCTAGTTCAACTATAGTGTAAAACTATTTGAACTAGACTGTAGAGCTAGTTCAACTCTAGTGTAAAATTATTTGAACTAGCTTGTAGAGCTAGTTCAACTCTAGTGTAAAACTATTTGTACTAGGTTATAGAGCTAGATCAACTCTAGTGTAAAATTATTTGTACTAGGTTATAGAGCTAGTTCAACTCTAGTTTAAAATTATTTGTACTAGGTTATAGAGCTAGTTCAACTATAGTGTAAAACTATTTGAACTAGACTGTAGAGCTAGTTCTACTCTAGTGTAAAATTATTTGAACTAGCTTGTAGAGCTAGTTCAACTCTAGTGTAAAACTATTTGTACTAGGTTATAGAGCTAGTTCAACTCTAGTGTAAAATTATTTGTACTAGGTTATAGAGATAGTTCAACTCTAGTGTAAAATTATTTGTATTAGGTTATAGAGCTAGTTCTACTCTAGTACAAAATTATTTGAACTACATTGTAGAGCTAGTTCAATTCTATTGTAAAATTATTTGAACTAGCTTGTAGAGCAAGTTCAAATCTAGTGTGAAATTATGTGTACTATGTTATAGATCTAGTTCAACTCTAGTGTAAAATTATTTGAACTAGCTTGTAGAGCTAGTTCAACTCTAGTGTAAAAAAATTTTTACTAGGTTATAGAGCTAGTGCAACTCTAGTGTAAAACTATTTGAACTAGACTATAGAGCTAGTTCAACTCTAGTGTAAAATCATTTGTACTAGGTTATAGAGCTAGTTCAACTCTAGTGTAAAATTATTTGTACTAGGTTATAGAGCTAATTCTACTCTAATGAAAAATTATTTGAACTAGCTTGTAGAGCTAGTTCAACTCTAGTGTAAAATTATTTGAACTAGGTTATAGATCAAGTTCAACTTTAGTGCAAAATTATTTGAACTAGTTTTTAGAGCTAGTTCAACTCTAGTGTAAAATTATTTGAACTAGCTTGTAGAGCTGGTTCAACTCTAGTGCAAAATTATTTGTACTAGGTTATAGAGCTAGTTCAACTATAGTGTAAACTATTTGAACAAGACTGTAGAGCTAGTTCAACTCTAGTGTAAAATTATTTGAACTAGCTTGTAGAGCTAGTTCAACTCTAGTGTAAAACTATTTGTACTTGGTTATAGAGCTAGTTCAACTCTAGTGTAAAATTATTTGTATAAGGTTATAGAGCTAGTTCAACTCTAATGTAAAATTATTTGTACTAGGTTATAGAGCTAGTTCTACTCTAGTACAAAATTATTTGAACTACATTGTAGAGCTAGTTCAACCCTAGTGTAAAATTATTTGAACTAGCTTGTAGAGCTAGTTCAAATCTAGTGTGAAATTATGTGTACTATGTTATAGAGCTAGTTCAACTCTAGTGTAAAATTATTTGTACTAGGTTATAGAGCTAGTGCAACTCTAGTGTAAAACTATTTGAACTAGACTGTAGAGCTTGTTCAACTCTAGTGTAAAATCATGTGTACTAGGTTATAGAGCTAGTTCAACTCTAGTGTAAAATTATTTGTACCAGGTTATAGAGCTAGTTCAACTCTAGTGAAAAATTATTTGAACTAGCTTGTAGAGTTAGTTCAACTCTAGTGTAAAATTATTTGAACTAGGTTATAGATCTAGTCCAACACTAGTGTAAAATTATTTGAACTAGTTTGTAGAGCTAGTTCAACTCTAGTGTAAAATTATTTGAACTAGCTTGTAGAGCTAGTTCAACTCTAGTGTAAAATTTTTTGTACTAGGTTATAGAGCTAGTTCAACTATAGTGTAAAACTATTTGAACTACACTATAGAGCTAGTTCCACTCTAGTGTAAAATTATTTGAACTAGCTTGTAGAGCTAGTTCAACTCTAGTATAAAACTATTTGTACTAGGTTATAGAGCTAGGTCAACTCTAGTGTAAAATTATTTGAACTGGCTTGTAGAGGTATTTCTACTCTAGTGTAAAATTATTTGAACTAGGTTGTCGAGCTAGTTCAACTCTAGTGTAAAATTATTTGTACTAGGTTATAGAGTGTGACACCCTCGATTCAATCATACACTAATCATACATGCAAATGTGTATGATCAAGATCAAGGACTCATGGGGAGATATCACAACACAACTCTAGACACAAATCAAAATAATACAAGATTTATATTACAAGCCAGGGCCTCGAGGGCTCGAATACATAATTTCGAATACACAAGAGTCAGTGGAAGCAACAATATCTGAGTACAGACATAAGTTAAACAAAATTGCCTTAAGAAGGCTAGCAAAAAAGCAACAACGATCGAAAAGGCAAGGCCTCCTGCCTGGGAGCCTCCTAACTACTCCTAGTCGTCTGCGGTCTTCACGTAGTAGTAAGCATCCTCCGGGTAGTAGTAGTCATCAGTGGCATCGTCTGGGTCCTGGGATCCGTCATCTGGTTGCAACAATCAGGTATGGGGAAAAAGGAGTAGCAAAGCAACCATGAGTACTCATCCAAAGTACTCGCAAGACTTACATCAGATCTAAACTAAGTATGCATCTGTATCAAAGGAATGGGTTGTATCTATGGACTAAACTGCAGAATGCCAGAAGGGAAGGGGAAAGCATAGCCTATCGAAGAATAGCATCTTCTGGAAACCACCATCTTGCAGCAACAGGAGGGTGTAGAGTAGCATAAGTAAAGTAGCAGTAATGTTATCAAACTCGGCTAGAGATCCTTTCTCGACTCCCTGCGAGAAAGCAATCCCAGAGCCATACTATCCAGTTATCATCTCATATCCAAGTCTCATATCCATGTCTCATCTCAAGTATCTAGTTCTAGTTGTATCGATCAGGATACAACTCCAAGTGTCCGTTACCGTAGTGCAGGCTATCGATAGATGTTTTCTTCCCTGCACGGGTGCACCAACTTACCCACCACGCTTGATTAACTCCGGCCGGACACACTTTCCTGGGTCATGCTCGGCCTCGGGCAAACAATACGCCGCAACCCGACCTAGGCTTAATAGAGAGGCCAGCATGCCGGACTAAACCTATGCCCCCATGATGGTTAGTGCTATCAGGCCAGAGGCCCCTCGGATCAAATATCCAAATCATAGTGGATTAGGAATGCCCGGTAACGAGCAGAGACTCACGATCGATGTGACCTTGTCGCCCCGTCTCGAGTACTCGCGGCAAGGGCGAAGAATGCCCGGCCACGCCTCGTAGTTATCTTGCGGGCACCTTCCAGGTCAACCCGACTCCACATCACTCGCTAATAAGCTCACGCGGATACCCCTCAGGGCCGACCCGTCTTTAGTAATATGGTTCAGTGTAAAGTCATAGTAACCATAGTAACTGTGTGTCTAACACCAAGGGGAAAACCCGACGAATCACCCCAGGTGAATCCCACTCGATGTTATCATCAAGGTGAACGTAAGAGGATCCACCCTCGAGGTTCACACTTGAGGGGTTGCACGACAGAGCGGTAACGGAAGTGGTTAAGGAGGAAATCACCCTCGATGACCTCGACCGTATAGCTACACTATAGAGATCTCATCAGGAGTGATGTAAGAGGTTCCACCTTCGGCACTCGATGGTAACTCTGTGGAGTCGTACAACTAGGGGGGGTGATGTGCGGTGTCGGGGCCTGGACGTCGATCATGTTGATCGAGTCATCAAACATAAAGCGAGGCAACTGGGACAAGGTGGGGGTTACTGATGGATCTCTAACCAACCAATACTAAGCAGTTTAGGATAAGTAGGTAAGGTATAAAAGCAGGTAACAACAACAGGCTATGCATCAGAGTAGGATCATACAGAAAGCAGTAGCAGTTCTAATGCAAGCATGAGAGGAAAAGAAATAGGCGATATCGAAATGCTCAAGGGGGGTTTGCTTGCCTGGTTGCTCAGACAAGAAGAAGAGGTCGTCGGTGACGTAATCGATCACAACGGCATCATCGGTCTCGGGGTCTACCGGAGAGAAGAGGGGGAAGAAATAGTAAATACAGAGCAAACAATGCATCACAAGGCATAACATGACGACGGGCAGAGCTAGGGTTGCCCTAACGTAGCACTACACGTTGCAGACGGAGGGGATAAACATCCGAGGATGAATTCCCGGTGTTAGGCGGATTCCGGACAGATGGAAGAGAGGGGACGGTTCCATGTCCAGCATGTTAGGGGCATGTGATAGGTGATTGGACTGCACATTTGGATTCGTTGGATTTTCCTGAGCAACTTTCATGTAGAAAACATTTTCATTCGAGCTACGGTTTAATTTCTATGGATTTTCAAAGATTTAAGCATTTTATGGAATTATTAACATTAACAGAAAAGGAATTATGATGTCAGCAAAGTGTCAGCATGACATCAGCAGGTCAACAGACCGGCTGACTGGTCAAATTGGCCAATGGGTCCCACCTGTCATTGGAAGTGGGCTAACAGCAGTTCATTTTAATTTAAACAGAATAATTAGTGACTGGACCCCACTTGCCAGTGACTGATTAGGATAACTAAATAGTTTTAATTATTAAAATGTTTTAATTAGTTTAATTACGCGGTGGGGTCCGCATGTAAGTGACACTGCGTGCCTAGTCAGCATAGTTGACCACGGTCAACGTGGTCAACTGGGGCCATGGGGCCCAGAGGCAGTGACCCAGAGGCCGGCCCCGCTGGTGCCAGGTCAGCACCGGCGCCGGAGCTACGCCGGTGAGGCCATCCGCGGCAGATCTGCGCCGGAGTTGGCCGGAATTCACGCACAGGGCGCGAGAGGTGGTGTGTCCTAGTGCGTTCGATCGGGCGTCCGACGCCGCATCGATCTACGGCGGTCCCATGGGCTAACTCGGCCGGAGTGGAGCGCTAAATCGACGGCGGCGGGCGGCGCGTTCAGACGGAGTTCGGGATCGGCGCTACAGAGCGCGTGCGAGCGAAGTAAAGGGCTAGGCAAGGTCTATGGCGCTCCAGGAGCTCGTCGGAGCTACTAGCTCAAGCGGAGGAGCTCGGTGGCGAGCCCTACGACGGCAATGGCGGACGGCGGAGCTCGGCTTGCGGGCGAGCTAGCTACGGCGAAAGGCACGGCGCGAGGAGAGGAAAGAAGGAAGGAAGGAGAGCTCCCCGCAGAGCACAAGGAGGCTCGGTGGCGGTTTAGGAGTTGCAGGGGCGGTGCCGGAGACGAAGAAGATCAACGGCAGCCGGAGATGGGGACGAGGACGAACAGCAGATGCGGTGCTTCCCAGCTCCACCTGAGGGCACCAGACGATGGAGTCGACCCCGGCGGAGCTTCATGACAAGACGGCGGAGCGGGGCGGTGGCTGTGGCTGCGGTGACGACGAAGGACGGCGGCGACCACGCTCGGGTGGTGGCTCTGAGAAGGAGGCGAGGCGACAGAGCAAACGGGGAGAGGGGATAGGGACTGGCGTGAGTGGGGGCGGTAGGGCAAATGGGAGGGGAGAGGGGAGCCTGAGGCGTCGGGGGTCTTATTCCTCGTCGTCGACGCCTACAAGGCGGCTCGGTGGCGACCGTGGGCACGGTCGGAGGAACAGGGAGGGGGGAAGGGCGACTATGGGAGGTGGGCCACCTAGGATGGGGGGAGTTGGGCCGGCCCAGGGGGGTTCGGTCCAGGGAGGGGCACTTCCCTCTCTCTCTCCTTTCCTTTTCCCTTTTCCTTTTTTTTTGCTTTTCTGTTTTAGCCATTTTAGGCCACCTTCACATTTTGCAAAAATGTTGGTTCACCACCAATATTACTAGAAGAATAATATCCACATGATGAACATTTTAGTTTTCATGTTTGATCAATTTTGAAATTCACCTAGATTTTGAATTTGAATTCAACTAGAATTTCAAACAACATGAGACAATAATGATCAGGCACATGATTAGCAAAAAGATTAATTAACCCCAGGGGTTACTGTAGCATCATTACACCGGGTGTTACATAGAGCTAGTTCAACTCTAGTGTAAAACTATTTGAACTAGATTGTAGAGCTAGTTCAACTCTAATGTAAAATTATTTTTACTAGGTTATAGAGCTAGTTCTACTCTAGTGCAAAATTATTTGAACTAGCTTGTAGAGCTTGTTCAACTCTACAAGCTTGTAGAGCTAGCTCAACTCTAGTGTAAAATAATTTGAACTAGGTTATAGATCTAGTTCAACTTGAGTGTAAAACTATTTGTACTAGGTTATAGAGCTAGTTCAACTCTAGTGTAAATTTATTTGAACTCGCTTGTAGAGCTATTTCAACTCTAGTGTAAAATTATTTGAACTAGCTTGTAGAGCTACTTCAACTCTAGTGTAAAATTATTTGTACTAACTATAGTGTAAAACTATTTGAACTATACTGTAGAGCTAGTTTAACTCTAGTGCAAAATTATTTGAACTAGCTTGTAAAGCTAGTTCATCTCTAGTGTAGAACTATTTGTACTAGGTTATAGAGCTACGTCAACTCTAGTGTAAAATTATTTGAACTAGCTTGTAGAGCTAGGTCAACTCTAGTGTAAAATTATTTGTACTAGGTTATAGCGCTAGTTCAACTCTAGTGTAAAATTATTTGTACTAGGTTATAGAGCAAGTTCTACTCTAGTACAAAATTATTTGAACTACCTTGTAGAGCTAGTTCAACTCTACTGTAAAATTATATGAACTAGCTTGTAGAACTAGTTCAAATCTAGTGCAAAATTATGTGTACTAGGTTATAGAGCTAGTTCAACTCTAATGTAAAATTATTTGAACAAGCTTGTAGAGCTTGTTCAACTCTAGTGTGAAATTATTTGTACTAGGTTATTGAGAGCTAGTTCAACACTAGTGTAAAATTACTTGAACTAGCTTGTAGAGCTACCTCAACACTAGTGTAAAATTGTTGGAACTAGCTTGTATAGCTAGTTCAAATCTAGTGTAAAATTATTTGAACTTGATTGTAGAGCTAGTTCAACTCTAGTGTAAAATTATTTGTACTAGGTTATAGAGCTAGTGCAACTCTAGTGTAAAATTATTTGAACTAGTTTGTAGAGCTAGTCCAACTCTAGTGTAAAATTATTTGAACTAGCTTGTAGAGCTAGTTCAACTCTAGTGTAAAATTATTTGTACTAGGTTATAGAGCTAGTTCAACTATAGAGTAAAACTATTTGAACTAGACTATAGAGCTAGTTCCTCTCTAGTGTAAAATTATTTGAAACTAGCTTGTAGAGCTAGTTCAACTCTAGTGTAAAACTATTTGTACGAGGTTATAGAGCTAGGTCTACTCTAGTGTAAAATTATTTGAACTTGCTTGTAGAGCTATTTCAACTCTAGTGTAAAATTATTTGAACTAGCTTGTAGAGCTAGTTCAACTCTAGTGTAGAATTATTTGTACTAGGTTATAGAGCTAGTTCAACTCTAGTGTAAAACTATTTGAACTAGATTGTAGAGCTAGTTCAGCTCTAGTGTAAAATTATTTTTACCTGGTTATAGAGCTAGTTCTACTCTAGTGCAAAATTATTTGAACTAGCTTGTAGAGCTAGTTCAACTATACAAGCTTGTAGAGCTAGTTCAACTCTAGTGTAAAATTATTTGAACTAGCTTGCAGAGCTAGTTCAACTCTAGTGTAAAATTAATTAAACTAGGTTATAGATCAAGTTCAACTTTAGTGTAAAATTATTGGAACTAGCTTGTAGAGCTAGTTCAACTCTAGTGTAAAATTATTTGAACTAGCTTTTAGAGCTAGTTCAACTTTATTGTGAAATTATTTGAACTAGTTTGGAGAGCTAGTTCAACTCTAGTGTAAAATTATTTGAACTACCTTGTAGAGCTAGTTCAACTCTAGTGTAAAATTATTTGTACTAGGTTATAGGGCTAGTTCAACTATAGTGTAAAACTATTTGAACTAGACTATAGAGCTAGTTCCACTCTAGTGGAAAATTATTTGAACTAGCTTGTAGAGCTAGTTCAACTCTAGTGTAAACCTATTTGTACTAGGTTATAGAGGTAGGTCAACTCTAGTGTAAAATTATTTTAACTGGCTTGTAGAGCTATTTCAACTCTAGTGTAAAATTATTTGAACTAGCTTGTAGAGCTAGTTCAACTCCAGTGTAAAATTATTTGTACTAGGTTATAGAGCTAGTTCAACTCTAGTGTAAAACTATTTGAACTAGATTGCAGAGCTAGTTCAACTCTAGTGTAAAATTATTTTTACTAGGTTATAGAGCTAGTTCTACTCTAGTGCAAAATTATTTGAACTAGCTTGTAGAGCTTATTCAAATCTACAAGCTTGTAGAGCTAGTTCAACTCTAGTGTAAAATTATTTGAACTAGCTTGTAGAGCTAGTGCAACTCTAGTGTAAAATTATTTGAACTAGGTTATAGATCTAGTTCATCTTTAGTGTAAAATTATTTGAACAAGCTTGTAGAGCTAGTTCAACTCTAGTGTAAATTTATTTGAACTAGCTTGTAGAGCTACTTCAACTCTCATGTAAAATTATTTGTACTAGGATATAGAGCTAGTTCAACTATAGTGTAAAACTATTTGAACTATACTGTAGAGCTAGTTCAACTCTAGTGTAAAATTATTTGAACTAGCTTGTAGAGCTAGTTCATCTCTAGTGTAAAACTATTTGTACTAGGTTATAGAGCTAGGTCAACTCTAGTTTAAAATTATTTGAACTAGCTTGTAGAGCTAGGTCAACTCTAGTGTAAAATTATTTGTACTAGGTTATAGAGCTAGTTCAACTCTAGTGTAAAATTATTTGTACTAGATTATAGAGCTAGTTCTACTCTAGTACAAAATTATTTGAAATACCTTGTAGAGCTAGTTCAAGTCTACTGTAAAATTACTTGAACTAGCTTGTAGAGCTAGTTCAAATATAGTGTGAAATTATGTGTACTAGGTTATAGAGCTAGTTCAATTCTAATGTAAAATTATTAGAACTAGCTTGTAGAGCTTGTTGAACTCTAGTGTGAAATTATTTGTACTAGGTTATTGAGAGCTAGTTCAACACTAGTGTAAAATTATTTGAACTAGCCTGTAGAGCTAGTTCAACTCTAGTGTAGAATTGTTTGAACTAGCTTGTAGAGCTAGTTTAACTCTAGTGTAAAATTATTTGTACAGGGTTATAGAGATAGTTCTACTCTAGTGTAAAATTATTTGAACTAACTTGTATAGCTAGTTCAAATCTAGTGTAATATTATTTGAACTAGCTTGTAGAGCTAGTTCAACTCTTGCTAAAAATTATTTGTACTAGGTTATAGAGCTAGTGCAACTGTAGTGTAAAACTATTTGAACTAGACTGTAGAGCTAGTTAAACTCTAGTGTAAAATTATGTGTACTATGTTATAGAGCTAGTTCTACTCTAGTGAAAAATTATTTGAACTAGCTTGTAGAGCTAGTTCAACTCTAGTGTAAAATTTTTGAACTAGGTTATAGATCTAGTTCAACTTTAGTGTAAAATTATTTGAACTAGTTTCTAGAGCTAGTTCAACTCTAGTGTAAAATTATTTGAACTAGCTTGTAGAGCTAGTTCAGCTCTAGTGTAAAATTATTTGTACAAGGTTATAGGACTAGTTCAACTATAGTGTAAAACTATTTGAACTAGACTATAGAGCTAGTTCAACTCTAGTGTAAAATTATTTGAACTAGGTTATAGATCTAGTTCAACTTGAGTGTAAAACTATTTGTACTAGGTTATAGAGCTAGTTCAACTCTAGTGTAAATTTATTTGAACTTGCTTGTTGAGCTATTTCAACTCTAGTGTAAAATTATTTGAACTAGCTTGTAGAGCTAGTTCAACTCTAGTGTAAAATTATTTGTACTAGGTTATACAGCTAGTTCAACTCTAGTGTAAAACTATTTGAACTAGATTGTAGAGCTAGTTCAACTCTAGTGTAAAATTATTTTTACTAGGTTATAGAGCTAGTTCTACTCTATTGCAAAATTATTTGAACTAGCTTGTAGAGCTTGTTCAACTCTACAAGCTTGTATAGCTAGTTCAACTCTAGTGTAAAATTATTTGAACTAGCTTGTAGAGCTAGTTCAACTCTAGTGTAAAATTATTTGAACTAGGTTATAGAGCTAGGTCAACTCTAGTGTAAAATTATTTGAACTTGCTTGTAGAGCTATTTCAACTCTAGTGTAAAATTATTTGAACTAGCTTGTAGAGCTAGTTCAACTCTAGTGTAAAATTATTTGTACTAGGTTATAGAGCTAGTTCAACTCTAGTGTAAAACTATTTGAACTGTACTGTAGAGCTAGTTCAACTCTAGCGTAAAATTATTTTTACCTGGTTATAGAGCTAGTTCTACTCTAGTGCAAAATTATTTGAACTAGCTTGTAGAGCTTGTTCAACTCTACAAGCTTGTAGAGCTAGTTCAACTCTAGTGTAAATTATGTGAACTAGCTTGTAGAGCTAGTTCAACTCTAGTATAAATTAATTGAACTAGGTTAGAGATTTAGTTCAACTTTAGTGTAAAATTATTTGAACTAGCTTGTAGAGCTAGTTCAACTCTAGTGTAAAATTATTTGAACTAGCTTTTAGAGCTAGTTCAACTCTAGTGTAAAATTATTTGTACTAGGTTATAGAGCTAGTTCAACTATAGTGTAAAACTATTTGAACTAGACTATAGAGCTAGTTCCACTCTAGTGGAAAATTATTTGAACTAGCTTGTAGAGCTAGTTCAACTCTAGTGTAAAACTATTTGTACTAGGTAATAGAGCTAGTTCAACTCTAGTGTAAAACTATTTGTACTAGGTTATAGAGCTAGGTCAACTCTAGTGTAAAATTATTTGAACTGTCTTGTAGAGATAGTGCAACTCTAGTGTAAAATTATTTGAACTAGCTTGTAAAGCTAGTTCAACTCTAGTGTAAAATTATTTGTACTAGGTTATAGAGCTAGTTCAACACTAGTGTAAAACTATTTGAACTAGATTGTAGAGCTAGTTCAACTCTAGTGTTAAATTATTTTTACTAGTTTATAGAGCTAGTTCTACTCTAGTGCAAAATTCTTTGAACTAGCTTGTAGAGCTTATTCAAATCTACAAGCTTGTAGAGCTAGTTAAACTCTCGTGTAAAATTATTTGAACTAGCTTGTAGAGCTAGTTCAACTCAAGTGTAAAATTATTTGAACTAGGTTATAGATCTAGTTCAACTTGAGTGTAAAATTATTTGTACTAGATTATAGAGCTAGTTCAACTCTAGTGTAAATTTATTTGAACTTGCTTGTAGAGCTAGTTCAACTCTAGTGTAAAATTATTTTTACTAGGTTATAGAGCTAGTTCTACTCTAGTGTAAAATTATTTGAACTAGGTCATAGAGCTAGGTCAACTCTAGTGTAAAATTATTTGAACTTGCTTGTAGAGCTATTTCAACTCTAGTGTAAAATTATTTGAACTAGCTTGTAGAGCTACTTCAACTCTCGTGTAAAATTATTTTACTAGGATATAGAGCTAGTTCAACTATAGTGAAAAACTATTTGAACTGTACTGTAGAGCTAGTTCAACTCTAGTGTAAAATTATTTGAACTAGCTTGTAGAGCTAGTTCATCTCTAGTGTAAAACTATTTGTACTAGGTTATAGAGCTAGGTCAACTCTAGTGTAAAATTATTTGAACTAGCTTGTAGAGCTAGGTCAACTCTAGTGTAAAATTATTTGTACTAGGTTATAGAGCTAGTTCAACTCTAGTGTAAAATTATTTGTACTAGATTATAGAGCTAGTTCTACTCTAGTACAAAATTATTTGAAATACCTTGTAGACCTAGTTCAACTCTATTGTAAAATTATTTGAACTAGCTTGTAGAGCTAGTTCAAATATAGTGTGAAATTATGTGTACTACGTTATAGAGCTAGTTCAATTCTAATGTAAAATTATTAGAACTAGCTTGTAGAGCTTGTTGAACTCTAGTGTGAAATTATTTCTACTAGGTTATTGAGAGATAGTTCAACACTAGTGTAAAATTACTTGAACTAGCTTGTAGAGCTACTTCAACACTAGTGTAAAATTATTTGAACTAGCCTGTAGAGCTAGTTCAACTCTAGTGTAAAATTGTTTGAACTAGCTTGTAGAGCTAGTTTATCTCTATTGTAAAATTATTTGTATTGGGTTATAGAGCTAGTTCTACTCTAGTGTAAAATTATTTGAACTAACTTGTATAGCTAGTTCAAATCTAGTGTAAAATTATTTGAACTAGCTTGTAGAGCTAGTTCAACTCTTGCGTAAAATTATTTGTACTAGGTTATAGAGCTAGTGCAACTCTAGTGTAAAACTATTTGAACTAGACTGTAGAGCTAGTTAAACTCTAGTGTAAAATATGTGTACTAGGTTATAGAGCTAGTTCTACTCTAGTGAAAAATTATTTGAACTAGCTTGTAGAGCTAGTTCAACTCTAGTGTAAATTTTTTGAATTAGGTTATAGATCTAGTTCAACTTTAGTGTAAAATTATTTGAACTAGTTTGTAGAGCTAGTTCAACTCTAGTGTAAAATTATTTGAACTAGCTTGTAGAGCTAGTTCAACTCCAGTGTAAAATTATTTGTACTAGGTTATAGGGCTAGTTCAACTATAGTGTAAAACTATTTGAACTATACTATAGAGCTAGTTCCACTCTAGTGTAAAATTATTTGAACTAGCTTGTAGAGCTAGTTCAACTCTAGTGTAAAACTATTTGTACTAGGTTATAGAGCTAGTTTAACTCTAGTGTAAAATTATTTGAACTTGCTTGTAGAGCTATTTAACCTCTAGTGTAAAATTATTTGAACTAGCTTGTAGAGCTAGTTCAACACTAGTGTAAAATTATTTGTACTAGGTTATAGAGCTAGTTCAACTCTAGTGTAAAACTATTTGAACTAGATTGTAGAGCTAGTTTAACACTAGTGTAAAATTATTTTTACTAGATTATAGAGCTAGTTCTACTCTAGTGAAAAATTATTTGAACTAGCTTGTAGAGCTTGTTCAACTCTACAAGCTTGTAGACCTAGTTCAACTCTAGTGTAAAATTATTTGAACTAGCTTGTAGAGCTAGTTCAACTCTAGTGTAAAATTATTTGAACTAGGTTATAGAGCTAGGTCAACTCTAGTGTAAAATTATTTGAACTTCCTTGTAGAGCTATTTCAACTCTAGTGTAAAATTATTTGAACTAGCTTGTAGAGCTAGTTCAACTCTAGTGTAAAATTATTTCTACTAGGTTATAGAGCTAGTTCAACTCTAATGTAAAACTATTTGAACTAGATTGTAGAGCTAGTTCAACTCTAACGTAAAATTATTTTTACTTGGTTATAGAGCTAGTTCTACTCTAGTGCAAAATTATTTGAACTAGCTTGTAGAGCTTGTTCAACTCTACAAGCTTGTAGAGCTAGTTCAACTCTAGTGTAAAATTATTTAAACTAGCTTGTAGAGCTAGTTCAACTCTAGTATAAATTAATTGAACTACGTTATAGATTTAGTTCAACTTTAGTGTAAAATTATTTGAACTAGCTTGTAGAGCTAGTTCAACTCTAGTGTAAAATTATTTGAACTAGCTTTTAGAGCTAGTTCAACTCTAGTGTAAAATTATTTGTACTAGGTAATAGAGCTAGTTCAACTATAGTGTAAAACTATTTGAACTAGACTATAGAGCTAGTTCCACTCTAGTGGAAAGTTATTTGAACTAGCTTGTAGAGCTAGTTCAACGCTAGTGTAAAACTATTTGTACTAGGTTATAGAGCTAGGTCAACTCTAGTGTAAAATTATTTGAACTGGCTTGTAGAGCTAGTTCAACTCTAGTGTAAAATTATTTGAACTAGCTTCTAAAGCTAGTTCAACTCTAGTGTAAAATTATTTGTACTAGATTGTAGAGCTAGTTCAACTCTAGTGTAAAATAATTTTTACTAGGTTATAGAGCTAGTTCTACTCTAGTGCAAAATTATTTGAACTAGCTTGTAGAGCTTATTCAAATCTACAAGCTTGTAGAGCTAGTTCAACTCTAGTGTAAAATTATTTGAACTAGCTTGTAGAGCTAGTTCAACTCTAGTGTAAGATTATTTGAACTAGGTTATAGATCTAGTTCAACTTGAGTGTAAAATTATTTGTACTAGATTATAGAGCTAGTTCAACTCTAGTGTAAAACTATTTGTACTAGGTTATAGAGCTAGTGCAACTCTAGTGTAAAACTATTTGAACTAGACTGTAGAGCTAGTTATTTGAACCAGCTTGTAGAGCTAGTTCATCTCTAGTGTAAAATTATTTGAACCAGCTTGTAGAGCTAGTTCAACTCTAGTGTAAAATTATTTTAACCAGGTTATTGATCTAGTTCAACTTTAGTGTAAAATTATTTGAACTAGCTTGTAGAGATAGTTCAACTCCAGTGTAAAATTATTTGACCTAGCTTGTAGACCTAGCTCAAGTCTAGTGTAAAATCATTTGTTCTATGTTATAGAGCTAGTTCAACTCTAGTGTAAATTTATTTGTACTAGGTTATAGAGCTAGTTCTACTCTAGTGCAAAATTATTTGAACTAGCTTGTAGAGCTACTTCAACTCTAGTGTAAAACTATTTGAACTAGCTTGTAGATCTAGTTCAAATCTAGTCTGAAATTATGTGTACTATGTTATAGAGCTAGGTCAACTCTAGTGTAAAATTATTAGAAATGGCTTGTAGAGCTGGTTCAACTCTATTGTAAAATTATTTGTTCTATGTTATAGAGCTAGTTCAACTCTAGTGTAAAACTATTTGAACTAGCTTGTAGATCTAGTTCAACACTAGTGTAAATTTATTTGTACTAGGTTATAGAGCTAGTTCTACTCTAGTGCTAAATTATTTGAACTAGCTTGTAGAGCTAGTTCAACTCTAGTGTAAAATTATTTGTACTAGGATATAGAGCTAGTTCAACTATAGTGTAAAACTATTTGAACTAGACTGTAGAGCTAGTTCAACTCTAGTGTAAAATTATTTGAACTAGCTTGTAGAGCTAGTTCAACTCTAGTGTAAAATTATTTGTACTAGGTTATAGTGCTAGTGCAACTGTAGTGTAAAACTATTTGAACTAGATTGTACAGCTAGTTCAACTCTAGTGTAAAATCATTTGTACTAGGTTATAGAGCTAGTTCAACTCTAGTGTAAAATTATTTGTACTAGGTTATAGAGCTAATTCTACTCAAGTGAAAAATTATTTGAACTAGCTTGTAGAGCTAGTTCAACTCTAGTGTAAAATTTTTGAACTAGGTTATAGATCTAGTTCAACTTTAGTGTAAAATTATTTGAACTAGTTTGTAGAGCTAGTTCAACTCTAGTGTAAAATTATTTGAACTAGCTTGTAGAGCTAGTTCAAATCTAGTGTAAAATTATTTCTACTAGGTTATAGAGCTAGTTCAACTATAGTGTAAAACTATTTGAACTAGACTATAGAGCTAGTTCCTCTCTAGTGTAAAATTATTTCAACTAGCTTGTAGAGCTAGTTCAACTCTAGTGTAAAACTATTTGTACTAGGTTATAGAGCTAGGTCTACTCTAGTGTAAAATAATTTGAACTTGCTTGTAGAGCTATTTCAACTCTAGTGTTAAATTATTTGAACTAGCTTGTAGAGCTAGTTCGACTCTAGTGTAAAATTATTTGAACTAGGTTATAGAGCTAGTTCAACTCTAGTGTAAAACTATTTGAACTAGACTATAGAGCTAGTTCCACTCTAGTGGAAAATTATTTGAACTAGCTTGTAGAGCTAGTTCAACTCTAGTGTAAAACTATTTGTACTAGGTAATAGAGCTAGGTCAACTCTAGTGTAAAATTATTTGAACAGGCTTGTAGAGCTATTTCAACTCTAGTGTAAAATTATTTGAACTAGCTTGTAGAGCTAGTTTAACTCTAGTGTAAAATTATTTGTACTAGGTTATAGAGCTAGTTCAACTCTAATGTAAAACTATTTGAACTAGATTGTAGAGCTAGTTCAACTCTAGTGTAAAATTATTTTTACTAGGTTATAGAGCTAGTTCTACTCTAGTGCAAAATTATTTGAACTAGCTTGTAGAGCTTGTTCAACTCTACAAGCTTGTAGAGCTAGTTTAACTCTAGTGTAAAACTATTTGTACTAGGTTATAGAGCTAGGTCAACTCTAGTGTAAAATTATTTGAACTGGCTTGTAGAGCTATTTCAACTCTAGTGTAAAATTATTTCAACTAGCTTGTAGAGCTAGTTTAACTCTAATGTAAAACTATTTGAACTAGATTGTAGAGTGTCGGGGAGGCTGATCCATGAACACCTATGGGGCCGGCGGACCGGGCCCCTTTCGGTTCGGCGGGGGGCGGAGATCGCACGAAGAGCAGATCGAGGCGAAGCACACGAGCAGTTTACCCAGCTTCGGAGCTCTCCGGAGAGATAACACTCCTACTGCTGCTTGTCTGGTTGTATTATGTTCTTGCTCGCGAGAGCTAAGTGTTTTCTGGCTTACGATTGAATCGAACCTCGCGAACCGAACCCTGTCTAACCTTCCAACCTTCTAACCTTCTAACCCCGTCTACGTTGCGCATGGGCCTCCTTTTATACGCTAAAGGGGTCACCGACAGGTGGCAACGCAGAGAAGGGTACAAATGTAAAAAGCGAGGTGGTTGGTACAGTTACTTGTACAGTGAACCCTACCTAACCCTGACGGCAGGGGACAAGGGCATTAAATGCCCGTCTAAGTCGCCCAAACAGTGCAGAAAAGGACCATTAGGGGCGCCACCATTCGCCACGATGGCGATCTTGTCAGCTTCGCATGCCACTGCGCACCGCTGGCTGCACAGCCTCCCGCCACGCGCGCCTGGAGAGGCCACCAGAGCGACACGTTGGTGGATGCGCTGGAGCGTGGGCACAGAGTGACCGCCTGCCGCGGCAAGCGCCTTGCCGTTGTTGTTATCTTGTCGGGTCCGGAAGCTTGTTGCTCACCGGGCCTCGAGGTACCTTGGTTGGTCTTCCCGGCAAGCTCCTCTTGCCGGGGCCTTGTTGCCTTGCCGGAGCACGTGGCGCGTCGCGGCAAGTTCCTTGGAGTGCCTTGGTTGGCCTTCCCGGCAAGCTCCTCTTGCCGGGGCCTTGTCTCCTGAACTTAAATACTTTTTTCTTGAATGGCTTCAAGGGAACCACGGAGGATCTTGGCGCTCGCCCGGCAAGCCTTGCCGCGGGGTGCTGCAACTGCCCGTGCACAAGTTCGGGGTACTAGGGTACCCCTATTCTAGTACACCGACAGGAGCCCCCGGGCCTGGGCCAGACACGGTGCTGAGCGCTGTTGGGCCAGGCCCAAGACAGGGCACGGGCACACGCGGACTGGGCCACGCCGAATCTTGCTCCGTATCCACCGCGCTCTCCCCTAACGGCACGCGTTGAATGCGGCGTCGTGGGAGAGATCGTGGGTGGTTCTTTATTCGGAATGGCGAAACGTCCGCCCCGTCCCTCTTTATAAGCAGAGGAAACAGGGGCTGTTCGTTCCCCCTTGCTGGTTGCTACTACTCCATCTTCACGAACCTCCGCTGCTCCCCCCCCCTTCTTCTCGAAGCCGAGAGAGCAGCGCTCCGCCCCCATTGCCACCAGCATCACCAACACCGTCGACCTCCCCCACCACCTCCGCCATGGCTCCGAAAGCCGACAAGGGAAAGGGCGTGAAGTCGGCCGAGGCGCAGCGGCTCGCGGCGCTGCGGAAGGAGCGGGCGATCTTCTCCCCCCAGCTCGGCGTGAAGGAGCTAAGGGAGTACTTCTACCTCTTTTGGGCGACGGAGATGCGGGCGCATCCGCGCACGAGGGTACTCCCGGCCGCTGCTTCGGAACTGGCTCCAAACGGGTACCCATTCTTCGCGCTGTTCTTCTATTGCGGGCTCTACCCGCCCTTCTCGGAGTTCTTCTGCGATATCATGAACCCCTACGGCATCCGCCTCCTTGATTTCACCCCCCAACGCCGTTCTGACTATGGCTGTTTTCGCACATTTGTGCGAAAACTTTGTCGGAGTCCACCCCAATGTTGCCCTTTTCCGCCACTTCTTCATACCTCGGGTAGAGAGAGGAGAGCCGCTTGCCGGAGGGATCGCGTGGATCTCGAGGGTCGGCAAGAAGGAGGCGTACTTGGAGGGTGAGCTCCGTAGCAAGTGGGATGAGTGGAGAGCGGAGTGGTGCTAGATCATCGAGGAGAATCCGCAGCCCTTCACCGCTGTGCGCCAAGCTCCAATAGTGCGCGGCAATGACTGGAGCAACGTGGCCCCGGAAGACGAGAGGCTGAAGATCGCCATTACTAGGATCCTTCGCCTCAGGCTTGCCGGGCTCACTGTAGGTGCTGTAGGCGCAGATTTCCTCCGCCGCCGCATCGCCCCCCTGCAGGAGTGGGGGAGGCCCGCCTGGGAATTCAAGAACTCGGCGGACATCATGAGGCTGCGGCCGGGCCTCTACTACAACTTCACTGTCTTGGAGCTGGATGCAATGCTCCTGGAGTTGTTCAAACGCGATCCCCAGCACCCATTCACGCTGCCGAGGGGCGTCGTTCCATTGTGCAATAATTCTTCGCTTAACCGGATCCGCGCCATGATGCCGTTGTGCGATTCACACAGAATCGTTCCAACTTGGCAAGAGCCTACGGATGACATCGTGCAAGCGTTCTTCGACAACTTGGAAGAAGTGCCGGTCCGCGCTGACGAGCAGAAGAGCCTTACCCGTGACACCACCGACGAGGAGCTGCAGCGCATCGCCACTAGGGCGGAAGAGGCTGCGGCCGCAGCTGCCGCGGGCACGTTCGGGTTCACTGTGGAGGAGGCGGAGGCGGCAGAGGCGGCAAACCTTGCCGAGCGCGCGGAGTTTATTGGTGAGGAAGAGCCTGCCGGTTCTGATGCTGAGCCGAGCGAGGCCGGCGAGGAAGAGCCCGAGCCTTCAGAAAACTTGCCGCAGGCGGAGCCCCGGCCCCGCCAAGAAGGCGTCTTCGCAGGGCCGCGGACGTAGCGGGGCGGCAGCCGGGTCAACAGCCGCCGAGCCGTGCGACACGCTCGGGAGCGCCTCACGTAGCAGCGGCAACTGGAGCATGATCTTCCCGGGCCACCGCCAGTGCCCCCGCCAAGCGGGCAAGGGATCCTACTCCTCCGCCTCGCCGCACCGGAGGGGAGCCGGACTTCGATCTTTCCGCGCTCAGCTCCGACGAGGAGGAAGAAGAGTAAGTTTCTTTGGTGCTCTTGTAGTTCTTCAATTTTGCTGTTTTTATCTTGTATCTGACTTGCTTCAATCTGGACTTCTTTCTTTTCAGGACGCTGGCCCAGAGAGCGGTGAAGAGGGCCAAGGCCGCGGTGATTGTCATCGAAGATGACCCCACCGTGTCAGCAGGGGGTGGGTCCGAGACCACCTTGACGGACCCGGCAACCACTCCTCAAAACAGCCCCCAACGCAGCCCCCAGCGTAAGTTCATAGTTAGCTTTCTGCTATCAGGCGCGCATGAGTGCTTTTTCCTTTGTTGATATCTTGCTTGTTGACTTGCGTAGGAGCAGAGCAGCCATATCAGGAGCGCCCGGAAGCTGGTCCCGAAGTGCCATCTGCTTCGACTACACCGTCAAGGGATGAGTTCCCAGTAAGGGAGCACTCTCCGGCAAGGGACAACACCGTCGATCCTGCGGCGGCCGAGACCGCAACTGCAGATCTTGGCACAGATAATTCACTTGTCAAAAAACTTTCCCTTGGGTCCTTCTTCTTCTGATTTTCTTGGATTTTTGATTGTTTTTTCTCCCTTCTTCGTTCTTCAGTCCCATCTGCTGCTGAGCCAATGGAGACAGAGGGCGCCGGCGAGGAAGGGGCCGGTGCTGATGAGACCGCCGGCGAGGAGGCCGCCAAGGCCGCCGCCGCAGAAGCCGGCGAGGGGTCGGGCGATTGCACTGACGACCCTGAGGACGCTGGAGCGCCAGGCGCTGCACCGACCGTCGATCCCTCTGCCGCTGCTGCGGAGCCCGGCGCCTACTTGAAGGCCGGCGACGATATCTTCATCAAGCTACCCTGGGCGTCGAGCTCCAGGGCGCCGGTCGAGGGGGAAACTTTTGATGAGGAGGTGCTCGCCTCCACTGGACTGTCGTTGCTCGACGTGCCCAGCAGCAGCAGTGGCGAGCCTGAGGAGGAGCAGTTGCTGCGGAAGCTGCTGTCACTCTACCGCGCGCGGCAAGCCAAGCTGGCTTCCCGGGAAGCGCTTGTCGCGAAGGCGGGAGTTGATATGGAGAAGCGCGCGGAGGAGCTCCGGGGCCACAATCAAGAAGCTCTCCGGTCCCTGGCACAGGAGCGGGAGCGGCTCGACGAGGAGCGCACGGCCTTCCTTCTCGAGAAGGCCGAAGCTGAGGAGGAACAAAGTCTGGCCGCTGAGAAGCAATCCGCGCGAGAAGGCGAATTGGTGCAGCGGAAGGCCAACCTCGACAGCTACGAGGAGGAGAAGGTGGCGCAGCTGGAGGCCAACATTGGGAAGAGCGGCGAGGAGCTTGCTGCGCTCAAGCGTGAGCGTGAGAAGGATGCTGCCGCCCATGGTGAGCTGCAAGGTCTTCTCGCTGAGAGGGGCAAGGAGCTCAGTGCCGCCAAGGATTCCAATGCGGACCTGGAGTTGAAGTTGGCCACGCTGATGCAGACGCTGGAGGCCGCCAAGGAGTGGGAGAAGACCTTGTCAGAGAAGGTCAAAGCCAACAAGGCGCTGCTGGAGAGCATCGCAGTTACCCAGAACTCGTTCAGAGATTCTGTGGAGCACTGGACCGAGGGTCTGGTGAATATTGCCGCAGTCATCGACGAGGAGCTGGCGCAGCTGGGGATGGAGGACTTTGGGTATCCCTCCAATGAGAATCTCCAACCCAGCGCCAAGCTCAACCTGTTCTTCAAGGGCGTGGCGACGGCACTCCAGCGGCTCCGGGAGGGGATCCCAAAGCAGCTGGCCGACGAGTCGCGCAAAATCTGCGCCGGGGTTCTCCAGAAGGTGCTGATGAAGGTGGCCTTCCGCAATCCGGGCCTCAGCTTCACCAACGTCCTCAAGTCCTTGCCGCCAGACGCCGATCGAGACGCACTCAAGGCCCTTGTCGCACCCATTGTGGACAAGGTGAGCGAGATCAAGAGGGTTGAGGGCGACCGCGTAGACTAGGCCGCCCATTCCTTCTTTTCCCTTGTCGCTGCTAATCATGTTATGAAAACAGTCTGTTAGAGCTGCGACAAGTTATCTTGTAATATAACTTTATTTCTGTTATCAACTGCTATGTTATTTCCTCTACTAGATTCCTTCCTTTGTATGTTTTACCCTACGCTTCTAGGGAACTTGTCGGCGCAGGCACCCGAGCCGTGAGCGCTGAGTGCGGAACGTCAGCAGCCTGCTGGCGGCGCCGCTTCCGACAAGAAACCTTGTCGCGACTAGATGCAGCACACTTAAGTTGTTGAGCGGACTCGAAACAAAGTAAGGGCGCAACTAGCCACGAGTTGGTTCCTCCGCGCACAGGTTTTCCATACAAAGCAGGGTCGTTCGAGGAAGATAACTCAAAAATTTAAAAACTGATTGCTCAAACTTTGGCAACTTAGCTTTTCTGTCGTTTGCATCCCGGCAAGGCAAAACTTTGCTTGAACGACGCCTGGTCCATACCACAATCTTCTCCTTCCCCCCGGGAAACTTGTGTGCGAGGGAACCTTCTTTTCCTTTGTTGAAAAGAAGAAAGAAGAGAAAATAATAATATGGAGCCCTTCGGCTCGTTATTGCTTACCGGATGTAGGTGCTGCACAAAGTGTCAGATAACACATGCAAGAAAGAAACTAATGCATGAAATGGACAAGTTGTGCAGAGCACATGGGGTTTTACTTATGCACGGGATCTGCGCCCGGCTTTGTACAAAGGATTACATGCAACAGCGGCAAGACTTGTACAAAAGGTGGTTGCCGGAACGGGTTCCGGCAACCGCGCCCTACGGGAAAAACTTACGAAGATGTTCTATGTTCCAGGAGTTGCTCACCGGAATGCCATCTTCGGTCTCAAGGCGGACAGCGCCGGGCCTTGTGACTCGTTTCACCCGATAAGGGCCTTCCCACTTCGGCGTCAACTTGTTGGAATTCTTGGCGGACTAAACGCGCCGAAGAACAAGGTCACCTTCCTCGAAGCTTCTGGCATTAAATTTGCGGCTATGATAGCGGCGCAAAGCTTGCTGGTATCGAGCAACTCGTACAGCAGCCTGAAGACGATCTTCCTCAAGGAGCAGCGCGTCGTCTGGTCGCAGCTGTTCTTGCTCAAGCTCATCATAAGCGAGCACTCGAGGCGATCCGTATATGAGTTCCGTGGGGAGAACTGCCTCTGCTCCATAGACTAGAGCGAAAGGCGTCTGGCCAGTGGCTCAATTTGGCGTCGTTCTGATCGACCAAAGAACAACCGGCAGCTCCTCGATCCAGTTTCTTCCGCACTTGCGCAGCCTGTCGAAAGTTCTGGTCTTGAGCCCGCGTAGCACTTCAGCATTTGCCCTCTCTGCTTGACCGTTGCTTCTCGGATGAGCAACAGAAGCGAAGCAGACCTTGGCGCCAAGGTCTTGGACGTATTGCATGAAGGTGCGGCTCGTGAATTGCATGCCGTTGTCGGTGATGATCCTGTTAGGGATCCCAAAACAGCAAACAATTGACCTGAAGAACTTGACTGCTGACTGTGCTGTCACCTTCCTCACTGGCTGCACTTCTGGCCACTTTGTGAACTTGTCAATTGCGACGTACAAGTACTCAAAGCCCCCGACAGCTCGGGGGAAAGGGCCGAGGATATCGAGCCCCCAAACCGAAAATGGCCAGGATAAAGGGATCGTCTGGAGAGTTTGAGCTGGCTGGTGTATCTGTTTGGAGTGGAACTGGCACGCTTCACACTTGGTTACTTGTGCAGTTGCATCCTGGAGGGCTGTCGGCCAAAAGAAACCTTGCCGGAAAGCTTTGCCGGCAAGTGCTCTTGCGCCAATGTGGTGGCCACATATGCCTCCATGTATCTCTGCCAACAGCTTTTGTCCATCTTCCCGGCAAATACACTTCAATTTCACACCGTTGAGTCTTCTTCTGTATAGTATGCTATCGACAAAATGGTATATACTTGACTGCCGGGCTACTTTTTCCGCTTCTTCTTGCTCTTCGGGAAGTTCTCCTATCTGAAGGAAATGGACAATCTGCTGTGCCCATGCTGGAGCTTGTGGCTCGACAACAAGGACTAAAGGCACATCTGCTGCTGCGGGAACATCCACTTCTACGGCAAGGACTTGCGGCCCTGCCGGAGCTTGATGTTCCCCGGCAAGCTTGCCGGAGCAAAACTTGTCGGGAGCGTCTGCTTCAACGGAACAAACCATAAGGCTTGCCGGAGCAGACTGCCCCTCAGCATCCTTGGTGTTGATCTTGGGGACTTTCTTGGCAGCGGCTTCGGGGAGCTCTGCCGAAAAGTAGTCACCAGAAACCAACTTCCTCTTCTTGCTTTGTCAAGTTGATGGTGTTACGGATGGTTGAGTCAACTTGAGCACAAAGATCCCTGGTTCCACAGGTAACTTTAGTGCGGCGCGCTTTGACAGGCCATCAGCAATGTCATTTTGAGCTCTTGGGATATGCTCCACCTGTAGTCCGTCAAAGTGCTCTTCTAGTTTCCTCACTTCATCAATATATGCTTCCATCAATGGACTCTGGTAGTTCTTGTTCACTTGGCGGACGACAAGCTGTGAGTCACCCCTGACAATGAGCTTCTTGATCCCAAGGTCTGCTGCGATTCTGAGACCGGCAAGCAATCCTTCATACTCTGCAGTATTGTTGGTTGCTTGCTCCTTGGGAAAGTGCATCTGGACTACGTACTTGAGGTGCTCTCTGGTGGGCGCGACAAGCAGCACGCCTGCATCGGCACCTTGCAGCAAGAAGGCACCATCAAAGTACATCAGCCACTCTTTGCTTGCCTCTTTGACGGGGATGCTCGTCTCTGGAATTTCTTCATCTGGTGTTGGCGTCCATTCTGCTATGAACTCTGCCAATGCTCTGCTTTGGATAGTTGAAGTGCTCTCAAACTTGAAGCCAAAGCTTGACAGTTCGAGCGCCCACTCGACAATCCTGCCTGTCGCTTCTGGATTTTGCAGTATCCTCTTCAGCAGAAAGCGAGTGATGACTGTGATCTCATGTGCTTGGAAGTAATGGCGCAGCTTTCTCGAGGCCATGAGGAGGCCGAAAAGCAACTTCTGCACACCAGAGTACCTTGATCTAGCTCCCTGCAGAAGAGAACTAACAAAGTAGACTGGGTGCTGCACCATTCTCCTTGGCATCTCATCTTGTTCCTGCGCAAACCCATGTTTGTCGGGATCAGAGCTTGTCGACGAAGCCCCCTGCTTGTCGCTGGATGGATCTGCCGTGGTTGCTGGCTCATCATCTGCCTCCCTCTCCGCCACTAATGCAGCACTAACCACTTGATTGGTTGCCGCTATATACAGCAGCAACTTCTCTTGCGGCTTAGGTGCGACAAGCGTTGGAGTGGAGGACAGGTATCTCTTCAAATCCTGCAGCGCAACCTCCGCTTCCGGAGTCCATTTCATTGGACCTGCCTTTTTCAAAATTTTGAAAAATGGCAGGGCGCACTCAGCAGATCTAGAGATAAACCTGCTGAGAGCAGACACGCAACCAGCAAGCCTTCGTACATCCTTGACGCGCATTGGTGCTTTGATCTGCTCGATGGCTTTGATCTTGTCGGGATTGGCTTCAATTCCCCGCTGAGACACGAAGAACCCGAGAAGCTTGCCGGAAGGGACTCCAAACACGCACTTCTCGGGGTTAAGCTTGAGGTTGATTTTGCGTAGGTTTGCAAATGTTTCGTCTAAATCTTGAATCAAGGTCGCCTTGCTCTTGCTCTTGACCACTATGTCATCCATGTAAGCTTCCACATTTCTGTGTATTTGTGGCTCAAAAGCATGGTGGACTACCCTTGCAAATGTTGAACCAGCATTCTTCAAACCGAAAGGCATCCGTACGAAGCAGTATGTGCCACACGGGGTGATAAATGCAGTTTTCTCTTCATCTTCTTCTGCCATGAAGATCTGATGATATCCTGAGTATGCATCAAGAAATGAAAGCAAATCACATCCGGCTTTGGAGTCAACAATCTGGTCAATACGCGGCAAGGGATATGGGTCTTTGGGACAAGCTTTATTAACATCAGTGAAGTCAATACAAAGTCTCCATTTCCCGTTAGCTTTGCGCACAACAACAGGATTGGCCAACCACGTGGGATGGAGTACTCCTCTGACAAGGCCTGCTGCTTCCAACTTCTTGATTTCTTCTGCGATGAATTCTTGGCGCTCCACTGCCTGCTTCCTGACTCTCTGCTTGACGGGCCGCGCATGAGGACAGACGGCAAGGTGGTGCTCAATTACTTTCCTGGGAACACCGGGGATATCAGACAGTTGCCACGCAAACACGTCGACATTCGCCCGCAGGAAAGCAACGAGCGCGCTTTCCTATTTGGGGTCAAGAGTGGCGCTGATGGTGAAGGTACCACCAGTGCCGTCCTCCTTGGCAGACACCTTCTTGGTCTCAGGTGGAGCTGCCATTGCCTTCTTACACTTGCCGGTGGAGCTCGATGGTGCGTCCTCGACGGTAGCGCAGCACTCCGAAGAGGTGCGCTTGCCGGAGTGGGCATCAAAGCTCTTGCCGGACTTGGTCTTCTTCTTCCCCCCGGGAGCTTCAGCGGCAAGTGTCTTGTGTTCTGCTGCGACTGCTGCTTCCCGGTAGATCTTGTCGGCACAGATAAGAGCATCCTTCTCGTCGCCAGGGACAGAGATGACACTTATCGGGCCTGGCATTTTCAGTACGTTGTACGCATAGTGAGAGGCTGCCATGAATTTGGCGAGTGCTGGACGGCCAAGGATTCCATTGTAAGGTAATGGAAAGTCCGCAACATCAAACGTGACCCTCTCAGTCCTGAAGTTCAGCTCGCTGCCAAACGTTACCGGCAACGTGATCTTTCCCTTCGGCTTGCTCCTTCCCGGGTTGATTCCTTGAAATGTACCGGTCTCTTCGAGCTCGCTGTCAGGGATCTGGAGTTTCTGGAGCACCTCGGAGGAGATCAGGCTCAAGCCGGCCCCGCCGTCAACTAGCATCTTAGTGACCTTGAGGTTGCGGATTGTTGGTGACACCAACATCGGCAAGCACCTGACCGCAGTTATGCGATCAGGGTGGTCCTCAATATCAAAGATGATAGGCGTGCTGGACCATTTCAGAGGCTTGCGTGACTTGACAGGTGGTTCTTCTGCATTAACTTCCCGCACCCACTGCTGGAGCTGACGGTGCGAGGTATGCAGAGAAGCACCGCCGTCAACACACAGGACCTCTGTGGCTTTCTGGAACTCCTGCTCATCAGTCTCCTCATCATCCATGTCTTCATCGTCGTCGTCATCTTCATCCTTGTCGCGGCCGCGAGGAGGTCTGTCTCCTTGCCGCTACTTGGCCTTGCCGCGGCGTCCCCCTCGGCCGGGACGTTTCTTGCCGGATCCCCCGGCACCTTCCTGGGCCTTCTCCTTGTCGCGTCGCTCGTATTCAGCTTTCTGTTGTTCAACAAGCTGCTCGACATTCCCGCAGCTCTGGAGATCATGGCCCTTGGTGCGGTGGATCTTGCAATACTGCTTCTTGGTGCCGTCCTGCTTGTCGGCGACCGCCACCTCCGCGGCAACCTCCTTGCCGGAGTCACCAGCTTTGGCTTTCTTGGCGCCACCACCGTTGCCGGACTGCTCAACAACTAGCACCTCTTTGCCTTTCCTCCTCCTGTTGTTCCGCCGCCGGTTTTCCCTTGCCGGGGCAGCATCTTCACTGTCAGATCCTCCCGCTCCTACATTATCTCCGGGGAGTCACCTCCCTTCCTCAGCACGTGCACACTTGTCGGCCAGTGCATATAACTCGCTGACGTCCCTGATCTTGCACATCGCCATTTCCTCCCGCATCCTGCGGTTTCGCACGTTCTGATGGAACGCGCTGATCACTGCGGCAGGGTGGACGTCTGGGATGTTGTGCTGCACACTGCTGAATCTCTGAATGTACTTGCGCAGGGGCTCTCCTTCCTTCTGGGCGAGCAGATGAAGATCACTCTCCTGGCCATGAGGCTTGTGTCCGCCTGTGAAGGCGCCGACAAACTGATGGCACAGATCAGCCCAAGAGGATATGGAGTTGTCCGGCAAGTGCATGAGCCAGGATCTGACGTTGGGCTTGAGCACCAGCGGGAAGTAGTTGGCAAGGATCTTGTCATCCCGTCCCCCGGCAGCCTGCACCGCAATGGTGTAGATGCTGAGGAACTCTGTCGGTGTACTAGAGTAGGGGTACCCTATTACCCCGAACTCGTGCACGGGCAGTTGCAGCGCCCCGCGGCAAGGCTTGCTGGGTGACCGCCAGGACCCTCCGTGGTTCCCTTGAAGACCATTCAAGAACAAAGTACTCAAACCAAGGCCCCGGCAAGAGGAGGTTGCCGGGAAGGCCAACCAAGGCCCCGGCAAGAGGATCTTGCCGGGAAGAGACAAGACCCCAGCAAGAGGAGCTTGTCGGGAAGGCCACTCAAGGCATACCAAGAAAGCTTGCCGCGACGCGCCCTGCGTCCCGGCTAGATCCGGCGAGCGACAAGCTTCCGGACGCGACAAGACGACGGCCGCGGCAAGGAGTTTGCCGCGGGAAACCCCCACTTCGTGCCTGCGCTCCAGCACACCTGCTAACGTGTCGCGCTAGGGCTCTCCCAAGCACACGTGGCAGGAGGCCGTGCAGCTAGGGGTACGTGGTGGCAAGCAGAGATGAAGAGAAGCCCATCGTGGCAAACGGTGGCACTCCTAACGGTCACCTTTTGCACTGTTTAGGAGACTCAGACAGGCATTTAATGCCCTTGTCCCCTGCCGTCAGAGTTAGGTAGGGCGCACTGTATCCACAGTAAGCGGTAGCTGCACCTACCGCATCCTTTTCCACTTTTACCCTTCTAGTCTACGTTGCCACCTGTGGGTAACCCCTTGAAAGTATAAAAAGAGGCCCAAGCGCAACGTAGAAGGGGGCCGGAGGTTCGGCCAGTTCGGCTCATTCAACACCAGGAACACTCTCACGCTCAGTCTGGCAGCGTCCATCGCTCCTGAGCAAGAATCCAATATACACCAACAAGCAGCAGTAGGGTTTTATGCATCCGATCCGGCGTGCACGCAAACGAAATCTTCATCATCATGGCTCCCCAAGGAGCGGGCGAGTAAAAGAACGACGCCAGTGCGGCACCAGAAAAAGCTAAGTCGTGCAAAACTTTAGATATTTCTTTTCTATATAAGGTTATCCGCCTCGGAGATCTTGTTCTTTGTACGGAAAACCTGTGCGCGGAGGAATCAACTCGTGGCTAGTTGCGCCCTTACTTTGTTTCGAGTCCGCTCAACAACTTAAGTGAGCTGCTAGCGCCCTTACTTTGCTTCGAGTCCGCTCTGCAACTTAAGTGAGCCGCTAGCGCCCTTACTTTGTTTCGAATCCGCTCAACAACTTAAGCGAGCTGCAACTAGTTGCGATGAGATTGCTTGTTGGTAGCGACCCCGCCATCAGGCTGCTGAAGTTCCGCACTCGGTGCTCGCGGCAAGGGTGCCTACACCGGCAAGTTTCCCTAGAAAGCGTAGGGTGGACGTACAAAGAGAGGTTGAACAGGAAGATAGCATGCGCTATTTATTTGAGATTTCTTCATAGACCTGTATGCCGAGGAGCCTTCTCGGGGCTAGTTGCGCTCCTTGTTGCCTCGAGTCCGCTCGGCAATTTGTGCGGTTGCGCTAGAACCAAGAAGGTAAACCTTTCCGGGAGGCGACGTTCCCGAATAGCCGCTAAGGGCCCGCCCCCTCAAGCGCTATTGGCTGGATCGTACGCACCGGAAAGCATTCCAGCAGGCATAGGGAATATGCAGCAAAAGTCAAAATTCGCAAGCGAGTTAAGTGCAATTCAGATGCTAATCACTTTTCATGTTTAGATGCAGTTATGGCCCGGGGGCTGGCAACGCCCCTAGGGCCAATCTTTCCAGCAATGATCTTGCCGGGAGCCGGCGTCAAGGACGACGAAGTTCTTCGCCATAAGCCTTTCTGGCAACAATCTTGCCGGGAGCCGGTGTCAAGAACAACGAAGTTCTTCGCCATAAGCCTTTCCGGCAACGATCTTGCCGGGAGCTGGTGTCAAGAACAACGAAGTTCTTCGCCAAAAGTCTTCCTGGCAACGAGCTTGCCGGAAGCCGGCATCGAGAACGTCAAAGTTGTCTGCTGAAGATAAAAGTCTTCCTGGCAACGAGCTTGCCGGAAGCCGGCATCGAGAACGACCTCAAGCTCAACCCCGAGAAGTGTGTGTTTGGAGTCCCTTCCGGCAAGCTTCTCGGGTTCTTTGTGTCTCAGCGGGGAATTGAAGCCAACCCCGACAAGATTAAGGCCATCGAGCAGATTGAAGCACCGAAGTGCATCAAGGATGTGCGAAGGCTTGCCGGTTGCGTGGCTGCTCTTAGCAGGTTTATCTCTAAGTCTGCTGAGCGCGCCCTGCCGTTTTTCAAAATATTGAAAAAGGCAGGTCCAATGAAATGGACTCCGGAAGCGGAGGCTGCGCTGCAGGACTTGAAGAAGTACCTGTCCTCCACTCCAATACTTGTCGCACCTAAGCCACAAGAGAAGTTGCTGCTGTACCTAGAGGCAACCAATCAAGTGGTTAGTGCTGCGTTAGTAGCGGAGAGGGAGGCGGACGATGAGCCAGCAACCGCAGCAAGTGAATCCAGCGACAAGCAGGGGGCTTCTTCGACAAGCTCTGGTCCGGCAAGCTCTGGTCCCGACAAAGATGGATCTGCGCAGATGTGCAAGGACGTGCAGAAGAAGATGGTGCAGCGCCCAGTTTACTTTGTCAGCTCCCTTCTCCAGGGGGCTAGGTCGAGGTACTCTGGTGTGCAAAAATTGCTTTTCGGCCTTCTCATGGCCTCGAGAAAGCTGCGCCATTACTTCCAGGCACACGAGATCACAGTCGTCACTCGCTTTCTGCTGAAGAGGATACTGCAGAATCCGGAAGCAACAGGCAGGATTGTCGAGTGGGCATTAGAACTGTCAAGCTTTGGCCTAAAGTTTGAGAGCACTGCAACAATCCAAAGCAGAGCATTGCAGAGTTCATAGCAGAGTGGACGCCAACTCCAGATGAAGAAATGCTAGAGACAAGCATCCCCATCAAGGAGACAAGCAAAGAGTGGCTGATGTACTTTGATGGTGCCCTCTCGCTGCAAGGCGCCGGCGCTGGCGTGCTGCTTATCGCGCCCACTGGAGAGCACCTCAAAATTGCAGCCGACCTTGGGATCAAAAAGCTCATTATCAGGGGTGACTCGCAGCTTGTCGTCCGCCAAGTGAACAAGAACTACCAGAGCCCGGTGATGGAAGCATATGTTGAGGAAGTGAGGAAGCTAGAAGAGCACTTTGACGGCCTACAAATGGAGCATATCCCAAGAGCTCTGAACGACATTGCTGATGGCCTGTCAAAATGCGCTGCACTAAAGTTGCCTGTGGAACCAGGGATCTTTGTGCTCAAGCTGACTCAACCTTCCGTGACACCATCAACTGGACAGAATAAGAAGAGGAAGTTGGTTTCTGGTGACTACTTTCCGGCAGAGCTCCCCGAAGCCGCCGCCAAGAAAGTCCCCAAGATCAACACCAAGGATGCTGAGGGGCAGTCTGCTCCGGCAAACCTTATGGTTTGTTCCGTCGAAGAAAACGCTCCCGACAAGTTCTGCTCCGGCAAGCTTGCCGGGAAATATCACGCTCCGGCAGAGCCGCAGGATCTTGCCGTAGAAGCGGATGTTCCCGTAGCAACAGATATGCCTTTAGTCCTTGTTGTCGAGCCGCAAGCTCCAGCATGGGCGCAGCAGATCGTCCGTTTCCTTCAGGCAGGAGAGCTTCCCGAAGAGCAAGAAGAAGCTGAAAAAGTAGCCCGGCAGTCAAGTATGTACAAGTTTGTCGACAACACACTGTACAGAATAAGACTCAACGGTGTGAAATTGAAGTGCATTCGCCGGGAAGATGGACAACAGCTGTTGGCAGAGATACATGGAGGCATATGTGGTCACCACATTGGCGGAAGAGCACTTGTCGGCAAAGCATTCCGACAAGGCTTCTTCTGGCCGACAGCCCTCCAGGATGCAACTGCACAAGTAACCAAGTGTGAAGCGTGCCAGTTCCATTCCAAACAGATACATCAGCCAGCTCAAGCTCTCTAGATGATCCCTTTATCCTGGCCATTTTCGGTCTGGGGGCTCGACATCCTCGGCCCCTTCCCCCAAGCTGTCGGGGGCTTTGAGTTCTTGTACGTTGCAGTCGACAAGTTCACAAAGTGGCCGGAAGTGGAACCAGTGAGGAAGGTGACAGCACAGTCAGCAGTCAAGTTCTTCAGGTCGATTGTTTGCCGTTTCCGGATCCCGAACAGGATCATCACCGACAACGGCACGCAATTTATGAGCCGCACCTTCATGCAGTACGTCCAAGATCTTGGCGCCAAGGTCTGCTTCGCTTCTATTGCTCATCCGAGAAGCAACGGTCAAGCGGAGAGGGCAAACGCTGAAGTGCTGCGAGGCCTCAAGACCAGAACTTTCGACAGGCTGCACAAGTGCGGAAGAAATTGGATCGAGGAGCTGCCGGTGGTTCTTTGGTCGATCAGGACGACGCCAAATCGAGCCACTGGCCAGACACCCTTCGCTCTAGTCTATGGAGCGGAGGCAGTTCTCCCCACGGAACTCGTATACGGGTCACCTCGAGTGCTCGCTTATGATGAGCTCGAGCAAGAGCAGCTGCGGCAAGATGACGCGCTGCTCCTTGAGGAAGACCGTCTCCAGGCTGCTGTGCGAGCCGCTCGCTACCAGCAAGCTCTGCGCCGCTACCATAGCCGCAGAGTCAATGCCAGGAGTCTCGAGGAAGGCGACCTTGTTCTTCGGCGCGTTCAGTCGGCCAAGAATTCCAACAAGTTGACGCCGAAGTGGGAAGGCCCTTATCGGGTGAAACGAGTCACTAGGCCCGGCGCTGTCCGCCTTGAGACCGAAGATGGCATTCCGGTGAGCAACTCCTGGAACATCGAGCATCTTCGTAAGTTTTACCCGTAAGGCGCGGTTGTCGGACCCTGTCCGGCAACCACCTTTCTGTACAAGTCTTGCCGCTGTTGCATGTAATCCTTTGTACAGAGCCGGGCGCAGACCCCGTGCACTAGTAAAGTTCATGTGCCCCGCACATCTTGTCAGTTTCCTTATGCTATGATCCTTTTTCGCATATATTATCTGACACTTTGTGCAGCACCAAACCCCGGTAAGCGATAACGAGCCCAAGGCTCCATATCATTGCTTTATCTCTCTGTCTCTTTCTCAAAAGAAGGAAGGTTCCCTCGCCCACAAGGTTTACCGGGGGGGAGGAAGGAGAAGATAATGGTGTGGACCAGGCCGTTCAAAAAAGTTTCTCCTTGCCGGGGAGCAGACGACAGAAAAGCTAAGTTGCTAAAGCTTGAGCAATCAGTTTTTTTTAGTTTTTGAGTTATTTTCCTTGAACGACCGTGCTTTGTATGGAAAACCTGTGCGCGGAGGAACCAATTCGCAGCTAGCTGCGCCCTTACTTTGTTTCGAGTCCGCTCAACAACTTAAGTGAGCTGCTAGCGCCCTTACTTTGCTTCGAGTCCGCTCAGCAACTTAAGTGAGCCGCTAGCGCCCTTACTTTGTTTCGAGTCCGCTCAACAACTTAAGTGAGCTGCAACTAGTTGCGACAAGGTTGCTTGTCGATAGCGACCCCGCCAGCAGGCTGCTGAAGTTCCGCACTCGGCGCTCGCGGCAAGGGTGCCTGCACCGGCAAGTTTCCCTAGAAAGCGTAGGGCAGGACCATACGAAGCCAAGAGTCGAGTAAAGGAAGTAACACTGCTATTTGTTACCTAAGATAGAGTTATATTACAAGAATAACTTGTCGCGCCTCTAATAAAGTGTTCCCATGACATGACTGGTAGCGACAAGAGAAGAAGAAAACGGACAACCTAATCTACGCGACCGCCGTCAACCCTTTTGACCTCGTTCACCCTGTCAACAATGGGTGCGACGAGGGCCTTAAGTGCGTCAAGATCAGCGTCCGCCGGCAGCTTCTTGAGGACGTTGGTGAGGTTGAGGCCCGGATTGCGGAAGGCCACCTTCACCAGCACCTTCTCCAGAACTCTGGCACAAATCGAGCGTGACTCATCGGCCAACTGCTTTGGGATCCGTTCCCGGAGTTGCTGGAGCGCCGCCGCCACGCCTTTGAAGAACAGAGTGAGCTTGGCGCTGGGTTGGAGGTTCTCGTCGGAGGAGTACCCGAAGCCTTCCACCCCCAATTGCACCAGCTCCTCTTCGATGGCTGCAGCAATGTCCACGAGGCCCTCCGTCCAGAGCTCCACAGTATCTCTGAGAAGATTCTGGGTTTCGGCGGCCCTCGCTAGCAGCGCCTCGTTGGCCTCTATGTCCTTCTTCAAGTCTGCCTCCCGTTTCCTGGCGCTGTCCAACATCTCCGTCAAGGTGGCCAGCTTCAGCGTCAGATCGGCATTGGGGGTAAAATCAAGGAGGTGGAGCCCGTAGGTGTTCATGATATCACAGAAGAAATCAGAGAATGGCGGGCAGAGCCCGCAGTAGAAGAACACGGCGAAGAAAGGATATCCGCCAACTGGAGCTGCTTGCGAGGCGACGGCGGAGAGTACCTTTGTGCGCGGATGCGCCCGCGTCTCCGTCGACCAGAAGAGATAGTACCACTCCCTCAGCTCCTCCGCGGAGAGCTCGGAAGGGAAAGTGGCCCGCTCCTTCCGCAGCGCCTCAAGCCGCTGCACTTCGGTCGACTTCACAGCTTTCGCGGCCGCGGCCTTCGTGGCCTTCCCCTTCCCAGGCTTCGGAGGCATGGCGGAGGCGGTGGGGGAGATCGACGGCGCTGGTGGCGGCGACGGGAGCGGAACGCTGCTCTCTTTCGACTTTGGAAGCGGAAGAGGGCGGCGGAGGTTTCTGAGATTGCAACAGCGGATGACGAAGATGGAGGAAATGCCCCTGTTTCCCCTGCTTATAAAGAGGGACGGGGCAGACGTTTCGGCCTTCCAAATAAACAACCTCCCACGATCTCTCCCACGATGCCGCGTTTGACGCGTGCCATTCTGGGCGTGCGCGGTGGGAGCGGAGTTAGATTCGGCGTGACCTAGGCCGCGCGTGCCCGTGCACTGTTTTGGGCCTGGCCCAACAGCGCTCGGCACCGTGTATGGCCCAGGCCCGGGGGCTCCTGTCGGTGTACTAGAGTAGGGGTACCCTATTACCCCGAACTCGTGCACGGGCAGTTGCAGCGCCCCGCGGCAAGGCTTGCCGGGTGACCGCCAGGACCCTCCGTAGTTCCCTTGAAGACCATTCAAGAACAAAGTACTCAAACCAAGGCCCCGGCAAGAGGAGCTTGCCGGGAAGGCCAACCAAGGCCCCGGCAAGAGGATCTTGCCGGGAAGAGACAAGACCCCAGCAAGAGGAGCTTGCCGGGAAGGCCACTCAAGGCATACCAAGAAAGCTTGCCGCGACGCCCGGCAAGATCCGGCGAGCGACAAGCTTCCGGACGCGACAAGACGACGGCCGCGGCAAGGAGTTTGCCGCGGGAAACCCCCACTTCGTGCCTGCGCTCCAGCACACCTGCTAACGTGTCGCGCTAGGGCTCTCCCAAGCACACGTGGCAGGAGGCTGTGCAGCTAGGGGTACGTGGTGGCAAGCAGAGATGAAGAGAAGCCCATCGTGGCAAACGGTGGCGCTCCTAACGGTCACCTTTTGCACTGTTTAGGAGACTCAGACAGGCGTTTAATGCCCTTGTCCCCTGCCGTCGGAGTTAGGTAGGGTGCACTGTATCCACAGTAAGCGGTAGCTGCGCCTACCGCATCCTTTTCCACTTTTACCCTTCTAGTCTACGTTGCCACCTGTGGGTAACCCCTTGAAAGTATAAAAGGAGGCCCAAGCGCAACGTAGAAGGGGGGGCTGGAGGTTCGGCCAGTTCGGCTCATTCAACACCAGGAACACTCTCACGCTCAGTCTGGCAGCGTCCATCGCTCCTGAGCAAGAATCCAATATACACCAACAAGCAGCAGTAGGGTTTTACGCATCCGTGCGGCCCGAAGCTGGGTAAAATCGCCCGCGTGTACTGCGTCGATCCGCTCTTTGTGCGCTCTCCGCCCCCCACCGAACCGAAAGGGGCCCTGTCCCCATAGGTGTTGGTGGAATTAGCATTGCCCCCGACAAACTCCGACGGATGCGTCTTGCCGTCGTACTTCTCCGGTACGTCTGGCTTGAAGTTCTTCGCGCTGGGCCACTGGACTCGCCGCAGCTCACGAGTGAACACAGGGCAACCTACCGCGTACGGCAGATCGCCTGGTTCGCCTCGGGCATGCATGTCAACAGAGGGCCCAGCGCTTGTCGGATTGACGTCGCACTTCTCTTCGGCGCTCGATGCGAGTTCGAGCGTCTTCTTGTTGTCGATCATGAAGAACTTGGCGCTTATCGCGACGATCCCGTGGATCCGATGATGCGGTGGAGTCGCTGTCGAGGTGGATCCGGCGAGTCGGCGATCTTGGCCTTCGGGGTGGTGACTGCATGGTAGTTGCACCTCCACCCGTTTCGTCGCCACCGGCTCGCGCCCGATAACCCTGCCGCGGCGGCGACGCGCTCGGCCGCCATGGAGTGTCGCCGTTGGCGTAGCCGATGAGACTCTGGATGGTGGCCCTCCATTCGTCGATCTTGTCCGACGTCGGAGGGTAATCAAGGAGCAGTTGAGCTCGCGCCAAAGCTTCTGCTGGGGTGGTGGGCGGCAGTGGCGGACGGCGCGAGGAGCAAGACGTGCTCGGACTTCTAACGATGTTAGAAGGAGCAGTATCCTGTCCAAGCGACCGTGCCCCGCTCGTGCCAGCACGCTGGCGTACATGCTGGTCTTGAGCGCCCCGAGATCCACCAGCTTGGTCTTGGCCAATCATGCGTATGGCACTGCGAGTGCCATGACGCTGTTGGTCTTCGCCTCCTGAGAGTGGCGCGGAACATGTACAGTCGCCAAGATTTGTGCAGCCTTGGCCTTGGACCTGGCAGCATCATAAGCTTCCTCGTCGACGTCCATTCTTCTGCCGGCGTCCATTCCACCACCCGTTTGCTCCAACGGTTGCGGAAGTGACGTGGACGGAGCGGCTGCCGCCGAAGTCTTCTTCTTCAGTGGCATGTTGATGAAGGGAATGAAGATCTAGCTCGTGTGAACGCCGGATCAGGTTCACACAATCTCGACGCCCCCTACCTGGCGCGCCAAAGATGTCGGGGAGGCTGATCCATGAACACCTATGGGGCCGGTGGACCGGGCCCCTTTCGGTTCGGCGGGGGGCGGAGATCGCACGAAGAGCAGATCGAGGCGAAGCACACGAGCAGTTTACCCAGCTTCGGAGCTCTCCGGAGAGATAACACTCCTACTGCTGCTTGTCTGGTTGTATTATGTTCTTCTCGCGAGAGCTAAGTGTTTTCTGGCTTACGAATGAATCGAACCTCGCGAACCGAACCCTGTCTAACTTTCCAACCTTCTAACCTTCTAACCCCCTCTATGTTGCGCATGGGCCTCCTTTTATACGTTAAAGGGGTCACCGACAGGTGGCAACGCAGAGAAGGGTACAAATGTAAAAAGTGAGGTGGTTGGTACAGTTACTTGTACAGTGCACCCTACCTAACCCTGACGGCAGGGGACAAGAGCATTAAATGCCCGTCTGAGTCGCCCAAACAGTGCAGAAAAGGACCGTTAGGGGCGCCACCGTTCGCCACAATGGCGATCTTGTCAGCTTCGCATGCCACTGCGCACCGCTGGCTGCACAGCCTCCCGCCACGCGCACCTGGAGAGGCCCCCAGAGCGACACGTTGGTGGATGCGCTGGAGCGTGGGCACAGAGTGGCCGCCTGCCGCGGCAAGCGCCTTGCCGTTGTTGTTATCTTGTTGGGTCCGGAAGCTTGTCGCTCACCGGGCCTCGAGGTACCTTGGTTGGTCTTCCCGGCAAGCTCCTCTTGTCGGGGCCTTGTTGCCTTGCCGGAGCGCGTGGCGCGTCGCGGCAAGTTCCTTGGAGTGCCTTGGTTGGCCTTCCCGGCAAGCTCCTCTTGACGGGGCCTTGTCTCCTGAACTTAAATACTTTGTTCTTGAATGGCTTCAAGGGAACCACGGAGGATCTTGGCGCTCACCCGGCAAGCCTTGCCGCGGGGTGCTGCAACTGCCCGTGCACAAGTTCGGGGTACTAGGGTACCCCTATTCTAGTACACCGACATAGAGCTAGTTCAACTCTAGTGTAAAACTATTTGTACTAGGTTATAGAGCTAGGTCTACTCTAGTGTAAAATAATTTGAACTTGCTTGTAGAGCTATTTCAACTCTAGTGTTAAATTATTTGAACTAGCTTGTAGAGATAGTTCGACTCTAGTGTAAAATTATTTGTACTAGGTTATAGAGCTAGTTCAACTCTAGTGTAAAACTATTTGAACTAGATTGTGTAGCTAGTTCACCTCTAGTGTAAAATTATTTTTACCTGGTTATAGAGCTAGTTCTACTCTAGTGCAAAATAATTTGAACTAGCTTGTAGAGCTAGTTCAACTCTACAAGCTTGTAGAGCTAGTTCAACTCTAGTGTAAAATTATTTGAACTAGCTTGTAGAGCTAGTTCAACTCTAGTGTAAAATTATTTGAACTAGCTTGTAGAGCTAGTTCAACTCTAATGTAAAATTAATTGAACTAGGTTATAGATCTAGTTCAACTTTAGTGTAAAATTATTTGAACTAGCTTGTAGAGCTAGTTCAACTCTAGTGTAAAATTATTTGAACTAGCTTTTAGAGCTAGTTCAACTCTAGTGTAAAATTATTTGTACTAGGTTATAGAGCTAGTTCAACTATAGTGTAAAACTATTTGAACTAGACTATAGAGCTAGTACCACTCTAGTGGAAAATTATTTGAACTAGCTTGTAGAGCTAGTTCAACTCTAGTGTAAAACTATTTGTACTAGGTTATAGCTAGGTCAACTCTAGTATAAAATTATTTGAACTGGCTTGTAGAGCTATTTCAACTCTAGTGTAAAATTATTTGAACTAGCTTGTAGAGTTAGTTTAACTCTAGTGTAAAATTATTTGTACTAGGTTATAGAGCTAGTTCAACTCTAATGTAAAACTATTTGAACTAGATTGTAGAGCTAGTTCAACTCTAGTGCAAAATCATTTTTACTAGGTTATAGAGCTAGTTCTACTCTAGTGCAAAATTATTTGAACTAGCTTGTAGAGCTTATTCAAATCTACAAGCTTGTAGAGCTAGTTCAACTCTAGTGTAAAATTATTTGAACTAGCTTGTAGAGCTAGTTCAACTCTAGTGTAAAATTATTTGAACTAGGTTATACATCTAGTTCATCTTTAGTGTAAAATTATTTGAAATATCTTGTGGAGCTAGTTCAACTCTAGTATAAATTTATTTGAACTAGCTTGTAGAGCTACTTCAACTCTTGTGTAAAATTATTTGTACTAGGGTATAGAGCTAGTTCAACTATAGTGTAAAACTATTTGAACTGTACTGTAGAGCTAGTTCAACTCTAGTGTAAAATTATTTGAACTAGCTTGTAGAGCTAGTTCATCTCTAGTGTAAAACTATTTGTACTAGGTTATAGAGCTAGTTCAACTCTAGTGTAAAATTATTTGAACTAGCCTGTAGAGCTAGTTCAACTCTAGTGTAAAATTATTTGAACTAGCTTTTAGAGCTAGTTCAACTCTAGTGTAAAATTATTTGTACTAGGTTATAGAGCTAGTTCAACTATAGTGTAAAACTATTTGAACTAGACTATAGAGCTAGTTCCACTCTAGTGGAAAATTATTTGAACTAGCTTGTAGAGCTAGTTCAACTCTAGTGTAAAACTATTTGTACTAGGTTATAGCTAGGTCAACTCTAGTATAAAATTATTTGAACTGGCTTGTAGAGCTATTTCAACTCTAGTGTAAAATTATTTGAACTAGCTTGTAGAGTTAGTTTAACTCTAGTGTAAAAT
>NC_041388.1:367749533-367752260 GCF_002162155.2 Triticum dicoccoides | reverse complement strand
TAGAGCTAGTTCAACTCTAGTGTAAAATTATTTGAACTAGCTTGTAGAGCTAGTTCATCTCTAGTGTAAAACTATTTGTACTAGGTTATAGAGCTAGGTCAACTCTAGTGTAAAATTATTTGAACTAGCCTGTAGAGCTAGTTCAACTCTAGTGTAAAATTATTTGAACTAGCTTGTAGAGCTAGTTCAACTCTAGTGTAAAACTATTTGTACTAGGTTATAGCTAGGTCAACTCTAGTATAAAATTATTTGAACTAACTTGTATAGCTAGTTAAAATCTAGTGTAAAATTATTTGAACTAGCTTGTAGAGCTAGTTCAACTCTGGTGTAAAATTATTTGTACTAGGTTATAGAGCTAGTTCAACTCTAATGTAAAACTATTTGAACTAGATTGTAGAGCTAGTTCAACTCTAGTGCAAAATTATTTTTACTAGGTTATAGAGCTAGTTCTACTCTAGTGCAAAATTATTTGAACTAGCTTGTAGAGCTTATTCAAATCTACAAGCTTGTAGAGCTAGTTCAACTCTAGTGTAAAATTATTTGAACTAGCTTGTAGAGCTAGTTCAACTCTAGTGTAAAATTATTTGAACTAGATTATACATCTAGTTCATCTTTAGTGTAAAATTATTTGAACTAGCTTGTAGAGCTAGTTCAACTCTAGTATAAATTTATTTGAACTAGCTTGTAGAGCTACTTCAACTCTTGTGTAAAATTATTTGTACTAGGGTATAGAGCTAGTTCAACTATAGTGTAAAACTATTTGAAATGTACTGTAGAGTTAGTTCTACTCTAGTACAAAATTATTTGAAATACCTTGTAGAGCTAGTTCAACTCTACTGTAAAATTATTTGAACTAGCTTGTAGAGCTAGTTCAAATATAGTGTGAAATTATGTGTACTAGGTTATAGAGCTAGGTCAATTCTAATGTAAAATTATTAGAACTAGCTGGTAGAGCTTGTTGAAATCTAGTGTGAAATTATTTGTACTAGGTTATTGAGAGCTAGTTCAACACTAGTGTAAAATTACTTGAACTAGCTTGTAGAGCTACTTCAACACTAGTGTAAAATTATTTGAACTAGCCTGTAGAGCTAGTTCAACTCTAGTGTAAAATTGTTTGAACTAGCTTGTAGAGCTAGTTTAACTCTAGTGTAAAATTATTTTTACTAGGTTATAGAGCTAGTTCTACTCTAGTGCAAAATTATTTGAACTAGCTTGTAGAGCTTATTCAAATCTACAAGCTTGTAGAGCTAGTTCAACTCTAGTGTAAAATTATTTGAACTAGGTTATACATCTAGTTCATCTTTAGTGTAAAATTATTTGAACTAGCTTGTAGAGCTAGTTCAACTCTAGTATAAATTTATTTGAACTAGCTTGTAGAGCTACTTCAACTCTCGTGTAAAATTATTTGTACTAGGATATAGAGCTAGTTCAACTATAGTGTAAAACTATTTGAACTGTACTGTAGAGCTAGTTCAACTCTAGTGTAAAATTATTTGAACTAGCTTGTAGAGCTAGTTCATCTCTAGTGTAAAACTATTTGTACTAGGCTATAGAGCTAGGTCAACTCTAGTGTAAAATTATTTGAACTAGCTTGTAGAGCTAGGTCAACTCAAGTGTAAAATTATTTGTACTAGGTTATAGAGCTAGTTCAACTCTAGTGTAAAATTATTTGTACTAGATTATAGAGCTAGTTCTACTCTAGTACAAAATTATTTGAAATACCTTGTAGAGCTAGTTCAACTCTACTGTAAAATTATTTGAACTAGCTTGTATGCTAGTTCAAATATAGTGTGAAATTATGTGTACTAGGTTATAGAGCTAGGTCAATTCTAATGTAAAATTATTAGAACTAGCTTTTAGAGCTTGTTGAAATCTAGTGTGAAATTACTTGTACTAGGTTATTGAGAGCTAGTTCAACACTAGTGTAAAATTACTTGAACTAGCTTGTAGAGCTACTTCAACACTAGTGTAAAATTATTTGAACTAGCCTGTAGAGCTAGTTCAACTCTAGTGTAAAATTGTTTGAACTAGCTTGTAGAGCTAGTTGAACTCTAGTGTAAAATTATTTGTACTGGGTTATAGAGCTAGTTCTACTCTAGTGTAAAATTATTTGAACTAACTTGTATAGCTAGTTCAAATCTAGTGTAAAATTATTTGAACTAGCTTGTAGAGCTAGTTCAACTCTGGTGTAAAATTATTTGTACTAGGTTATAGAGCTAGTTCAACTCTAATGTAAAACTATTTGAACTAGATTGTAGAGCTAGTTCAACTCTAGTGCAAAATTATTTTTACTAGGTTATAGAGCTAGTTCTACTCTAGTGCAAAATTATTTGAACTAGCTTGTAGAGCTTATTCAAATCTACAAGCTTGTAGAGCTAGTTCAACTCTAGTGTAAAATTATTTGAACTAGCTTGTAGAGCTAGTTCAACTCTAGTGTAAAATTATTTGAACTAGGTTATACATCTAGTTCATCTTTAGTGTAAAATTATTTGAACTAGCTTGTAGAGCTAGTTCAACTCTAGTATAAATTTATTTGAACTAGCTTGTAGAGCTACTTCAACTCTTGTGTAAAATTATTTGTACTAGGGTATAGAGCTAGTTCAACTATAGTGTAAAACTATTTGAACTGTACTGTAGAGCTAGTTCAACTCTAGTGTAAAATTATTTGAACTAGCTTGTAGAGCTAGTTCATCTCTAGTGTAAAACTATTTGTACTAGGTTATAGAG
>NC_041388.1:367748840-367749523 GCF_002162155.2 Triticum dicoccoides | reverse complement strand
AAATCTAGTGTAAAATTATTTGAACTAGCTTGTAGAGCTAGTTCAACTCTGGTGTAAAATTATTTGTACTAGGTTATAGAGCTAGTTCAACTCTAATGTAAAACTATTTGAACTAGATTGTAGAGCTAGTTCAACTCTAGTGCAAAATTATTTTTACTAGGTTATAGAGCTAGTTCTACTCTAGTGCAAAATTATTTGAACTAGCTTGTAGAGCTTATTCAAATCTACAAGCTTGTAGAGCTAGTTCAACTCTAGTGTAAAATTATTTGAACTAGCTTGTAGAGCTAGTTCTACTCTAGTGTAAAATTATTTGAACTAGATTATACATCTAGTTCATCTTTAGTGTAAAATTATTTGAACTAGCTTGTAGAGCTAGTTCAACTCTAGTATAAATTTATTTGAACTAGCTTGTAGAGCTACTTCAACTCTTGTGTAAAATTATTTGTACTAGGGTATAGAGCTAGTTCAACTATAGTGTAAAACTATTTGAACTGTACTGTAGAGTTAGTTCTACTCTAGTACAAAATTATTTGAAATACCTTGTAGAGCTAGTTCAACTCTACTGTAAAATTATTTGAACTAGCTTGTAGAGCTAGTTCAAATATAGTGTGAAATTATGTGTACTAGGTTATAGAGCTAGGTCAATTCTAATGTAAAATTATTAGAACTAGCTGGTAGAGCTT
>NC_041388.1:367742079-367748830 GCF_002162155.2 Triticum dicoccoides | reverse complement strand
ATTTTTACTAGGTTATAGAGCTAGTTCTACTCTAGTGCAAAATTATTTGAACTAGCTTGTAGAGCTTATTCAAATCTACAAGCTTGTAGAGCTAGTTCAACTCTAGTGTAAAATTATTTGAACTAGCTTGTAGAGCTAGTTCAACTCTAGTGTAAAATTATTTGAACTAGGTTATACATCTAGTTCATCTTTAGTGTAAAATTATTTGAACTAGCTTGTAGAGCTAGTTCAACTCTAGTATAAATTTATTTGAACTAGCTTGTAGAGCTACTTCAACTCTTGTGTAAAATTATTTGTACTAGGGTATAGAGCTAGTTCAACTATAGTGTAAAACTATTTGAACTGTACTGTAGAGCTAGTTCAACTCTAGTGTAAAATTATTTGAACTAGCTTGTAGAGCTAGTTCATCTCTAGTGTAAAACTATTTGTACTAGGTTATAGAGATAGTCAACTCTAGTGTAAAATTATTTGAACTAGCTTGTAGAGCTAGGTCAACTCCAGTGTAAAATTATTTGTACTAGGTTATAGAGCTAGTTCAACTCTAGTGTAAAATTATTTGTACTAGATTATAGAGCTAGTTCTACTCTAGTACAAAATTATTTGAAATACCTTGTAGAGCTAGTTCAACTCTACTGTAAAATTATTTGAACTAGCTTGTATGCTAGTTCAAATATAGTGTGAAATTATGTGTACTAGGTTATAGAGCTAGGTCAATTCTAATGTAAAATTATTAGAACTAGCTGGTACAGCTTGTTGAAATCTAGTGTGAAATTACTTGTACTAGGTTATTGAGAGCTAGTTCAACACTAGTGTAAAATTACTTGAACTAGCTTGTAGAGCTACTTCAACACTAATGTAAAATTATTTGAACTAGCCTGTAGAGCTAGTTCAACTTTAGTGTAAAATTGTTTGAACTAGCTTGTAGAGCTAGTTTAACTCTAGTGTAAAATTATTTGTACTGGGTTATAGAGCTAGTTCTACTCTAGTGTAAAATTATTTGAACTAACTTGTATAGCTAGTTCAAATCTAGTGTAAAATTATTTGAACTAGCTTGTAGAGCTAGTTCAACTCTGGTGTAAAATTATTTGTACTAGGTTATAGAGCTAGTGCAACTCTAATGTAAAACTATTTGAACTAGAATGTAGAGCTAGTTCAACTCTAGTGCAAAATTATTTTTACTAGGTTATAGAGCTAGTTCAACTCTAGTGTAAAAATTTTGAACTAGGTTATAGATCTAGTTCAACTTTAGTGTAAAATTATTTGAACTAGTTTGTAGAGCTAGTTCAACTCTAGTGTAAAATTATTTGAACTACCTTGTAGAGCTAGTTTAACTCAAGTGTAAAATTATTTGTACTAGGTTATAGGGCTAGTTCAACTATAGTGTAAAACTATTTGAACTAGACTATAGAGCTAGTTCCACTCTAGTGTAAAATTATTTGAACTAGCTTGTAGAGCTAGTTCAACTCTAGTGTAAACCTATTTGTACTAGGTTATAGAGCTAGGTCAACTCTAGTGTAAAATTATTTGAACTGGCTTGTAGAGCTATTTCAACTCTAGTGTAAAATTATTTGAACTAGCTTGTAGAGCTAGTTCGACTCCAGTGTAAAATTATTTGTACTAGGTTATAGAGCTAGTTCAACTCTAGTGTATAACTATTTGAACTAGATTTTAGAGCTAGTTCAACTCTAGTGTAAAATTATTTTTACTAGGTTATAAAGCTAGTTCTACTCTAGTACAAAATTATTTGAACTAGCTTGTAGAGCTTGTTCAACTCTACAAGCTTGTAGAGCTAGTTCAACTCTAGTGTAAAATTATTTTAACTAGCTTGTAGAGCTAGTTCAACTCTAGTGTAAAATTAATTGAACTAGGTTATAGATCTAGTTCAACTTTAGTGTAAAATTATTTGAACTAGCTTGTATAGGTAGTTCCACTCTAGTGTAAAATTATTTGAACTAGCTTTTAGAGCTAGTTCAACTCTAGTGTAAAATTATTTGTACTAGGTTATAGAGCTAGTTCAACTATAGTGTAAAACTATCTGAAATAGACTATAGAGCTAGTTCCACTCTAGTGGAAAATTATTTGAACTAGCTTGTAGAGCTAGTTCAACTCTAGTGTAAAACTATTTGTACTAGGTTATATAGCTAGGTCAACTCTAGTGTAAAATTATTTGAACTGGCTTGTAGAGCTATTTCAACTCTAGTGTAAAATTATTTGAACTAGCTTGTAGAGCTAGTTTAACTCTAGTGTAAAATTATTTGTACTTGGTTATAGAGCTAGTTCAACTCTAGTGTAAAACTATTTGAACTAGATTGTAGAGCTAGTTCAACTCTAGTGTAAAATTATTTTTACTAGGTTATAGAGCTAGTTCTACTCTAGTGCAAAATTATTTGAACTAGCTTGTAGAGCTTGTTCAACTCTACAAGCTTGTAGAGCTAGTTCAACTCTAGTGTAAAACTATTTGAACTAGACTATAGAGCTAGTTCCACTCTAGTGTAAAATTATTTGAACTAGCTTGTAGAGCTAGTTTAACTCTAGTGTAAATCTATTTGTACTAGGTTATAGAGCTAGGTCAACTCTAGTGTAAAATTATTTGAACTGGCTTGTAGAGCTATTTCAACTCTAGTGTAAAATTATTTGAACTAGCTTGTAGAGCTAGTTCAACTCCAGTGCAAAATTATTTGTACTAGGTTATAGAGCTAGTTCAACTCTAGTGTAGAACTATTTGAACTAGATTGTAGATCTAGTTCAACTCTATTGTAAAATTATTTTTACTAGGTTATAGAGCTAGTTCTACTCTAGTGCAAAATTATTTGAACTAGCTTGTAGAGCTTGTTCAACTCTACAAGCTTGTAGAGCTAGTTCAAGTCTAGTGTAAAATTATTTGAACTAGGTTATAGATCTAGTACAACTTTAGTGTAAAATTATTTGAACTAGCTTGTATAGCTAGTTCCACTCTAGTGTAAAATTATTTGAACTAGCTTTTAGAGCTAGTTCAACTCTAGTGTAAAATTATTTGTACTAGGTTATAGAGCTAGTTCAACTATAGTGTAAAACTATTTGAACTAGACTATAGAGCTAGTTCCACTCTAGTGTAAAATTATTTGAACTAGCTTGTAGAGCTAGTTCAACTCTAGTGTAAATTTTTTGAACTAGGTTATAGATCTAGTTCAACTTTAATGTAAAATTATTTGAACTAGTTTGTAGAGCTAGTTCAACTCTAGTGTAAAATTATTTGAACTAGCTTGTAGAGCTAGTACAACTCTAGTGTAAAATTATTTGTACTAGGTTATAGGGCTAGTTCAACTATAGTGTAAAACTATTTGAACTAGACTATAGAGCTAGTTCCACTCTAGTGTAAAATTATTTGAACTAGCTTGTAGAGCTAGTTCAACTCTAGTGTAAAACTATTTGTACTAGGTTATAGAGCTAGGTCAACTCTAGTGTAAAATTATTTGTACTGGGTTATAGAGCTAGTTCTACTCTAGTGTAAAATTATTTGAACTAACTTGTATAGCTAGTTCAAATCTAGTGTAAAATTATTTGAACTAGCTTGTAGAGCTAGTTCAACTCTGGTGTAAAATTATTTGTACTAGGTTATAGAGCTAGTGCAACTCTATTGTAAAACTATTTGAACTAGACTGTAGAGCTAGTTAAACTCTAGTGTAAAATTATGCGTACTAGGTTATAGAGCTAATTCTAATATAGTGTAAAATTATTTGAACTAGATTGTAGAGCTAGTTCAACTCTAGTGTAAATTTTTTGAACTAGGTTATAGATCTAGTTCAACTTTAGTGTAAAACTATTTGAACTAGTTTGTAGAGCTAGTTCAACTCTAGTGTAAAATTATTTGAACTAGCTTGTAGAGCTAGTTCAACTCTAGTGTAAAATTATTTGTACTAGGTTATAGGGCTAGTTCAACTATATTGTAAAACTATTTGAACTAGACTATATAGCTAGTTCCACTCTAGTGTAAAATTATTTGAACTAGCTTGTAGAGCTAGTTCAACTCTAGTGTAAAACTATTTGTACTAGGTTATAGAGCTAGGTCAACTCTAGTGTAAAATTATTTGAACTGGCTTGTAGAGCTATTTCAACTCTAGTGTAAAATTATTTGAACTAGCTTGTAGAGCTAGTTCCACTCCAGTGTAAAATTATTTGTACTAGGTTATAGAGCTAGTTCAACTCTAGTGTAAAACTATTTGAACTAGATTGTAGAGCTAGTTCAACTCTAGTGTAAAATTATTTTTACTAGGTTATAGAGCTAGTTCTACTCTAGTGCAAAATTATTTGAACTAGCTTGTAGAGCTTGTTCAACTCTACAAGCTTGTAGAGCTAGTTCAACTCTAGTGTAAAATTATTTGAACTAGCTTGTAGAGCTAGTTCAACTCTAGTGTAAAATTAATTGAACTAGGTTATAGATCTAGTTCAACTTTAGTGTAGAATTATTTGAACTAGCTTGTATAGCTAGTTCCACTCTAGTGTAAAATTATTTGAACTAGCTTTTAGAGCTAGTTCAACTCTAGTGTAAAATTATTTGTACTAGGTTATAGAGCTAGTTCAACTATAGTGTAAAACTATTTGAACTAGACTATAGAGCTAGTTCCACTCTAGTGGAAAATTATTTGAACTAGCTTGTAGAGCTAGTTCAACTCTAGTGTAAAACTATTTGTACTAGGTTATAGAGCTAGGTCAACTCTAGTGTAAAATTATTTGAACTGGCTTGTAGAGCTCTTTCAACTCTAGTGTAAAATTATTTGAACTAGCTTGTAGAGCTAGTTTAACTCTAGTGTAAAATTATTTGTACTTGGTTATAGAGTTAGTTCAACTCTAGTGTAAAACTATTTGAACTAGATTGTAGAGCTAGTTCAACTCTAGTGTAAAATTACTTTTACTAGGTTATAGAGCTAGTTCTACTCTAGTGCAAAATTATTTGAACTAGCTTGTAGAGCTTGTTCAACTCTACAAGCTTGTAGAGCTAGTTCAACTCTAGTGTAAAACTATTTGAACTAGACTATAGAGCTAGTTCCACTCTAGTGTAAAATTATTTGAACTAGCTTGTAGAGCTAGTTTAACTCTAGTGTAAAACTATTTGTACTAGGTTATAGAGCTAGGTCAACTCTACTGTAAAATTATTTGAACTGGCTTGTAGAGCTATTTCAACTCTAGTGTAAAATTATTTGAACTAGCTTGTAGAGCTAGTTCAACTCCAGTGCAAAATTATTTGTACTCGGTTATAGAGCTAGTTCAACTCTAGTGTAAAACTATTTGAACTAGATTGTAGAGCTAGTTCAACTCTAGTGTAAAATTATTTTTACTAGGTTATAGAGCTAGTTCTACTCTAGTGCAAAATTATTTGAACTAGCTTGTAGAGCTTGTTCAACTCTACAAGCTTGTAGAGCTAGTTCAACTCTAGTGTAAAATTATTTGAACTAGCTTGTAGAGCTAGTTAAACTCTAGTGTAAAATTAATTGAACTAGGTTATAGATCTAGTTCAACTTTAGTGTAAAATTATTTGAACTAGCTTGTATAGCTAGTTCCACTCTAGTGTAAAATTATTTGAACTAGCTTTTAGAGCTAGTTCAACTCTAGTGTAAAATTATTTGTACTAGGTTATAGAGCTAGTTCAACTATAGTGTAAAACTATTTGAACTAGACTATAGAGCTAGTTCCACTCTAGTGGAAAATTATTTGAACTAGCTTGTAGAGCTAGTTCAACTCTAGTGTAAAACTATTTGTACTAGGTTATAGAGCTAGGTCAACTCTAGTGTAAAATTATTTGAATTGGCTTGTAGAGCTATTTCAACTCTAGTGTAAAATTATTTGAACTAGCTTGTAGAGCTAGTTTAACTCTAGTGTAAAATTATTTGTACTTGGTTATAGAGCTAGTTCAACTCTAGTGTAAAACTATTTGAACTAGATTGTAGAGCTAGTTCAACTCTAGTGTAAAATTATTTTTACTAGGTTATAGTGCTAGTTCTACTCTAGTGCAAAATTATTTGAACTAGCTTGTAGAGCTTGTTCAACTCTACAAGCTTGTAGAGCTAGTTCAACTCTAGTGTAAAACTATTTGAACTAGACTATAGAGCTAGTTCCACTCTAGTGTAAAATTATTTGAACTAGCTTGTAGAGCTAGTTTAACTATAGTGTAAAACTATTTGTACTAGGTTATAGAGCTAGGTCAACTCTACTGTAAAATTATTTGAACTGGCTTGTAGAGCTATTTCAACTCTAGTGTAAAATTATTTGAACTAGCTTGTAGAGCTAGTTCAACTCCAGTGCAAAATTATTTGTACTAGGTTATAGAGCTAGTTCAACTCTAGTGTAAAACTATTTGAACTAGATTGTAGAGCTAGTTCAACTCTAGTGTAAAATTATTTTTACTAGGTTATAGAGCTAGTTCTACTCTAGTGCAAAATTATTTGAACTAGCTTGTAGAGCTTGTTCAACTCTACAAGCTTGTAGAGCTAGTTCAACTCTAGTGTAAAATTATTTGAACTAGCTTGTAGAGCTAGTTCAACTCTAGTGTAAAATTAATTGAACTAGGTTATAGATCTAGTTCAACTTTAGTGTAAAATTATTTGAACTAGCTTGTATAGCTAGTTCCACTCTAGTGTAAAATTATTTGAACTAGCTTTTAGAGCTAGTTCAACTCTAGTGTAAAATTATTTGTACTAGGTTATAGAGCTAGTTCAACTATAGTGTAAAACTATTTGAACTAGACTATAGAGCTAGTTCCACTCTAGTGGAAAAT
>NC_041388.1:367729873-367739790 GCF_002162155.2 Triticum dicoccoides | reverse complement strand
CTCTAGTGTAAAATTATTTTTACTAGGTTATAGAGCTAGTTCTACTCTAGTGTAAAATTATTTCAACTCTAGTGTAAAATTATTTGAACTAGCTTGTAGAGCTAGTTTAACTCTAGTGTAAAATTATTTGTACTTGGTTATAGAGCTAGTTCAACTCTAGTGTAAAACTATTTGAACTAGATTGTAGAGCTAGTTCAACTCTAGTGTAAAATTATTTTTAATAGGTTATAGAGCTAGTTCTACTCTAGTGCAAAATTATTTGAACTAGCTTGTAGAGCTTGTTCAACTCTACAAGCTTGTAGAGCTAGTTCAACTCTAGTGTAAAACTATTTGAACTAGACTATAGAGCTAGTGCCACTCTAGTGTAAAATTATTTGAACTAGCTTGTAGAGCTAGTTTAACTCTAGTGTAAAACTATTTGTACTAGGTTATAGAGCTAGGTCAACTCTACTGTAAAATTATTTGAACTGGCTTGTAGAGCTATTTCAACTCTAGTGTAAAACTATTTGAACTAGATTGTAGAGCTAGTTCAACTCTAGTGTAAAATTATTTTTACTAGGTTATAGAGCTAGTTCTACTCTAGTGCAAAATTATTTGAACTAGCTTGTAGAGCTTGTTCAACTCTACAAGCTTGTAGAGCTAGTTCAACTCTAGTGTAAAATTATTTGAACTAGCTTGTAGAGCTAGTTCAAATCTAGTGTAAAATTAATTGAACTAGGTTATAGATCTAGTTCAACTTTAGTGTAAAATTATTTGAACTAGCTTGTATAGCTAGTTCCACTCTAGTGTAAAATTATTTGAACTAGCTTTTAGAGCTAGTTCAACTCTAGTGTAAAATTATTTGTACTAGGTTATAGAGCTAGTTCAACTATAGTGTAAAACTATTTGAACTAGACTATAGAGCTAGTTCCACTCTAGTGGAAAATTATTTGAACTAGCTTGTAGAGCTAGTTCAACTCTAGTGTAAAACTATTTGTACTAGGTTATAGAGCTAGGTCAACTCTAGTGTAAAATTATTTGAACTGGCTTGTAGAGCTATTTCAACTCTAGTGTAAAATTATTTGAACTAGCTTGTAGAGCTAGTTTAACTCTAGTATAAAATTATTTGTACTTGGTTATAGAGCTAGTTCAACTCTAGTGTAAAACTATTTGAACTAGATTGTAGAGCTAGTTCAACTCTAGTGTAAAATTATTTTTACTAGGTTATAGAGCTAGTTCTACTCCAGTGAAAAATTATTTGAACTAGCTTGTAGAGCTAGTTCAACTCTAGTGTAAAATTTTTGAACTAGGTTATAGATCTAGTTCAACTTTAGTGTAAAATTATTTGAACTAGTTTGTAGAGCTAGTTCAACTCTAGTGTAAAATTATTTGAACTAGCTTGTAGAGCTAGTTCAACTCTAGTGTAAAATTATTTGTACTAGGTTATAGGGCTAGTTCAACTATAGTGTAAAACTATTTGAACTAGACTATAGAGCTAGTTCCACTCTAGTGTAAAATTATTTGAACTAGCTTGTAGAGCTAGTTCCACTCTAGTGTAAAACTATTTGTACTAGGTTATAGAGCTAGGTCAACTCTAGTGTAAAATTATTTGAACTGGCTTGTAGAGCTATTTCAACTCTAGTGTAAAATTATTTGAACTAGCTTGTAGAGCTAGTTTAACTCTAGTGTAAAATTATTTATACTTGGTTATAGAGCTAGTTCAACTCTAGTGTAAAACTATTTGACCTAGATTGTAGAGCTAGTTCAACTCTAGTGTAAAATTATTTTTACTAGGTTATAGAGCTAGTTCTACTCTAGTGAAAAATTATTTGAACTAGCTTGTAGAGCTAGTTCAACTCTAGTGTAAAATTTTTGAACTAGGTTATAGATCTAGTTCAACTTTAGTGTAAAATTATTTGAACTAGTTTGTAGAGCTTGTTCAACTCTAGTGTAAAATTATTTGAACTAGCTTGTAGAGCTAGTTCAACTCTAGTGTAAAATTATTTGTACTAGGTTATAGGGCTAGTTCAACTATAGTGTAAAACTATTTGAACTAGACTATAGAGCTAGTTCCACTCTAGTGTAAAATTATTTGAACTAGCTTGTAGAGCTAGTTCAACTCTAGTGTAAACTATTTGTACTAGGTTATAGAGCTAGGTCAACTCTAGTGTAAAATTAGTTGAACTTGCTTGTAGAGCTAGTTCAACTCTAGTGTAAAATTATTTGAACTAGCTTGTAGAGCTAGTTCAACTCTAGTGTAAAACTATTTGAACTAGGTTATAGAGCTAGTTCAACTCTAGTGTAAAATTATTTTTACTAGGTTATAGAGCTAGTTCTACTCTAGTGTAAAATTATTTTAACTCTAGTGTAAAATTATTTGAACTAGCTTGTAGAGCTAGTTTAACTCTAGTGTAAAATTATTTTTACTAGGTTATAGAGCTAGTTCTACTCTAGTGTAAAATTATTTCAACTCTAGTGTAAAATTATTTGAACTAGCTTGTAGAGCTAGTTTAACTCTAGTGTAAAATTATTTGTACTTGGTTATAGAGCTGGTTCAACTCTACTGTAAAACTATTTGAACTAGATTGTAGAGCTAGTTCAACTCTAGTGTAAAATTATTTTTACTAGGTTATAGAGCTAGTTCTACTCTAGTGCAAAATTATTTGAACTAGCTTGTAGAGCTTGTTCAACTATACAAGCTTGTAGAGCTAGTTCAACTCTAGTGTAAAACTATTTGAACTAGACTATCGAGCTAGTGCCACTCTAGTGTAAAATTATTTGAACTAGCTTGTAGAGCTAGTTTAACTCTAGTGTAAAACTATTTGTACTAGGTTATAGAGCTAGGTCAACTCTACTGTAAAATTATTTGAACTGGCTTGTAGAGCTATTTCAACTCTAGTGTAAAATTATTTGAACTAGCTTGTAGAGCTAGTTCAACTCCAGTGCAAAATTATTTGTACTAGGTTATAGAGCTAGTTCAACTCTAGTGTAAAACTATTTGAACTAGATTGTAGAGCTAGTTCAACTCTAGTGTAAAATTATTTTTACTAGGTTATAGAGCTAGTTCTACTCTAGTGCAAAATTATTTGAACTAGCTTGTAGAGCTTGTTCAACTCTACAAGCTTGTAGAGCTAGTTCAACTCTAGTGTAAAATTATTTGAACTAGCTTGTAGAGCTAGTTCAACTCTAGTGTAAAATTAATTGAACTAGGTTATAGATCTAGTTCAACTTTAGTGTAAAATTATTTGAACTAGCTTGTATAGCTAGTTCCACTCTAGTGTAAAATTATTTGAACTAGCTTTTAGAGCTAGTTCAACTCTAGTGTAAAATTATTTGTACTAGGTTATAGAGCTAGTTCAACTATAGTGTAAAACTATTTGAACTAGACTATAGAGCTAGTTCCACTCTAGTGGAAAATTATTTGAACTAGCTTGTAGAGCTAGTTCAACTCTAGTGTAAAACTATTTGTACTAGGTTATAGAGCTAGGTCAACTCTAGTGTAAAATTATTTGAATTGGCTTGTAGAGCTATTTCAACTCTAGTGTAAAATTATTTGAACTAGCTTGTAGAGCTAGTTTAACTCTAGTGTAAAATTATTTGTACTTGGTTATAGAGCTAGTTCAACTCTAGTGTAAAACTATTTGAACTAGATTGTAGAGCTAGTTCAACTCTAGTGTAAAATTATTTGTACTAGGTTATAGTGCTAGTTCTACTCTAGTGCAAAATTATTTGAACTAGCTTGTAGAGCTTGTTCAACTCTACAAGCTTGTAGAGCTAGTTCCACTCTAGTGTAAAACTATTTGAACTAGACTATAGAGCTAGTTCCACTCTAGTGTAAAATTATTTGAACTAGCTTGTAGAGCTAGTTTAACTATAGTGTAAAACTATTTGTACTAGGTTATAGAGCTAGGTCAACTCTACTGTAAAATTATTTGAACTGGCTTGTAGAGCTATTTCAACTCTAGTGTAAAATTATTTGAACTAGCTTGTAGAGCTAGTTCAACTCCAGTGCAAAATTATTTGTACTAGGTTATAGAGCTAGTTCAACTCTAGTGTAAAACTATTTGAACTAGATTGTAGAGCTAGTTCAACTCTAGTGTAAAATTATTTTTACTAGGTTATAGAGCTAGTTCTACTCTAGTGCAAAATTATTTGAACTAGCTTGTAGAGCTTGTTCAACTCTACAAGCTTGTAGAGCTAGTTCAACTCTAGTGTAAAATTATTTGAACTAGCTTGTAGAGCTAGTTCAACTCTAGTGTAAAATTAATTGAACTAGGTTATAGATCTAGTTCAACTTTAGTGTAAAATTATTTGAACTAGCTTGTATAGCTAGTTCCACTCTAGTGTAAAATTATTTGAACTAGCTTTTAGAGCTAGTTCAACTCTAGTGTAAAATTATTTGTACTAGGTTATAGAGCTAGTTCAACTATAGTGTAAAACTATTTGAACTAGACAATAGAGCTAGTTCCACTCTAGTGGAAAATTATTTGAACTAGCTTGTAGAGCTAGTTCAACTCTAGTGTAAAACTATTTGTACTAGGTTATAGAGCTAGGTCAACTCTAGTGTAAAATTATTTGAACTGGCTTGTAGAGCTATTTCAACTCTAGTGTAAAATTATTTGAACTAGCTTGTAGAGCTAGTTTAACTCTAGTGTAAAATTATTTGTACTTGGTTATAGAGCTAGTTCAACTCTAGTGTAAAACTATTTGAACTAGATTGTAGAGCTAGTTCAACTCTAGTGTAAAATTATTTTTACTAGGTTATAGAGCTAGTTCTACTCTAGTGAAAAATTATTTGAACTAGCTTGTAGAGCTAGTTCAACTCTAGTGTAAATTTTTTGAACTAGGTTATAGATCTAGTTCAACTTTAGTGTAAAATTATTTGAACTAGTTTCTAGAGCTAGTTCAACTCTAGTGTAAAATTATTTGAACTAGCTTGTAGAGCTAGTTCAACTCTAGTGTAAAATTATTTGTACTAGGTTATAGGGCTAGTTCAACTATAGTGTAAAACTATTTGAACTAGACTATAGAGCTAGTTCCACTCTAGTGTAAAATTATTTGAACTAGCTTGTAGAGCTAGTTCAACTCTAGTGTAAAACTATTTGTACTAGGTTATATAGCTAGGTCAACTCTAGTGTAAAATTATTTGAACTGGCTTGTAGAGCTATTTCAACTCTAGTGTAAAATTATTTGAACTAGCTTGTAAAGCTAGTTTAACTCTAGTGTAAAATTATTTGTTCTTGGTTATAGAGCTAGTTCAACTCTAGTGTAAAACTATTTGAACTAGATTGTAGAGCTAGTTCAACTCTAGTGTAAAATTATTTTTACTAGGTTATAGAGCTAGTTCTACTCTAGTGCAAAATTATTTGAACTAGCTTGTAGAGCTTGTTCAACTCTACAAGCTTGTAGAGCTAGTTCAACTCAAGCGTAAAATTATTTGAACTAGTTTGTAGAGCTTGTTCAACTCTAGTGTAAAATTATTTGAACTAGCTTGTAGAGCTAGTTCAACTCTAGTGTAAAATTATTTGTACTAGGTTATAGGGCTAGTTCAACTATAGTGTAAAACTATTTGAACTATACTATAGAGCTAGTTCCACTCTAGTGTAAAATTATTTGAACTAGCTTGTAGAGCTAGTTCAACTCTAGTGTAAAACTATTTGTACTAGGTTATAGAGCTAGGTCAACTCTAGTGTAAAATTAGTTGAACTTGCTTGTAGAGCTAGTTCAACTCTAGTGTAAAATTATTTGAACTAGCTAGTTCAACTCTAGTGTAAAATTATTTTTACTAGGTTATAGAGCTAGTTCTACTCTAGTGTAAAATTATTTCAACTCTAGTGTAAAATTATTTGAACTAGCTTGTAGAGCTAGTTTAACTCTAGTGTAAAATTATTTGTACTTGGTTATAGAGCTTGTTCAACTCTAGTGTAAAACTATTTGAACTAGATTTTAGAGCTAGTTCAACTCTAGTGTAAAATTATTTTTACTAGGTTATAGAGCTAGTTCTACTCTAGTGCAAAATTATTTGAACTAGCTTGTAGATCTTGTTCAACTCTACAAGCTTGTAGAGCTAGTTCAACTCTAGTGTAAAACTATTTGAACTAGACTATAGAGCTAGTTCCACTCTAGTGTAAAATTATTTGAACTAACTTGTAGAGCTAGTTTAACTCTAGTGTAAAACTATTTGTACTAGGTTATAGAGCTAGGTCAACTCTACTGTAAAATTATTTGAACTGGCTTGTAGAGCTATTTCAACTCTAGTGTAAAATTATTTGAACTAGCTTGTAGAGCTAGTTCAACTCCAGTGCAAAATTATTTGTACTAGGTTATAGAGCTAGTTCAACTCTAGTGTAAAACTATTTGAACTAGATTGTAGAGCTAGTTCAACTCTAGTGTAAAATTATTTTTACTAGGTTATAGAGCTAGTTCTACTCTAGTGCAAAATTATTTGAACTAGCTTGTAGAGCTTGTTCAACTCTACAAGCTTGTAGAGCTAGTTCAACTCTAGTGTAAAATTATTTGAACTAGCTTGTAGAGCTAGTTCAACTCTAGTGTAAAATTAATTGAACTAGGTTATAGATCTAGTTCAACTTTAGTGTAAAATTATTTGAACTAGCTTGTATAGCTAGTTCCACTCTAGTGTAAAATTATTTGAACTAGCTTTTAGAGCTAGTTCAACTCTAGTGTAAAATTATTTGTACTAGGTTATAGAGCTAGTTCAACTATAGTGTAAAACTATTTGAACTAGACAATAGAGCTAGTTCCACTCTAGTGGAAAATTATTTGAACTAGCTTGTAGAGCTAGTTCAACTCTAGTGTAAAACTATTTGTACTAGGTTATAGAGCTAGGTCAACTCTAGTGTAAAATTATTTGAACTGGCTTGTAGAGCTATTTCAACTCTAGTGTAAAATTATTTGAACTAGCTTGTAGAGCTAGTTTAACTCTAGTGTAAAATTATTTGTACTTGGTTATAGAGCTAGTTCAACTCTAGTGTAAAACTATTTGAACTAGATTGTAGAGCTAGTTCAACTCTAGTGTAAAATTATTTTTACTAGGTTATAGAGCTAGTTCTACTCTAGTGAAAAATTATTTGAACTAGCTTGTAGAGCTAGTTCAACTCTAGTGTAAAATTTTTGAACTAGGTTATAGATCTAGTTCAACTTTAGTGTAAAATTATTTGAACTAGTTTGTAGAGCTAGTTCAACTCTAGTGTAAAATTATTTGAACTAGCTTGTAGAGCTAGTTCAACTCTAGTGTAAAATTATTTGTACTAGGTTATAGGGCTAGTTCAACTATAGTGTAAAACTATTTGAACTAGACTATAGAGCTAGTTCCACTCTAGTGTAAAATTATTTGAACTAGCTTGTAGAGCTAGTTCAACTCTAGTGTAAAACTATTTGTACTAGGTTATAGAGCTAGGTCAACTCTAGTGTAAAATTATTTGAACTGGCTTGTAGAGCTATTTCAACTCTAGTGTAAAATTATTTGAACTAGCTTGTAGAGCTAGTTTAACTCTAGTGTAAAATTATTTGTACTTGGTTATAGAGCTTGTTCAACTCTAGTGTAAAACTATTTGAACTAGATTGTAGAGCTAGTTCAACTCTAGTGTAAAATTATTTTTACTAGGTTATAGAGCTAGTTCTACTCTAGTGCAAAATTATTTGAACTAGATTGTAGAGCTTGTTCAACTCTACAAGCTTGTAGAGCTAGTTCAACTCTAGTGTAAAACTATTTGAACTAGACTATAGAGCTAGTTCCACTCTAGTGTAAAATTATTTGAACTAGCTTGTAGAGCTAGTTTAACTCTAGTGTAAAACTATTTGTACTAGGTTATAGAGCTAGGTCAACTCTACTGTAAAATTATTTGAACTGGCTTGTAGAGCTATTTCAACTCTAGTGTAAAATTATTTGAACTAGCTTGTAGAGCTAGTTCAACTCCAGTGCAAAATTATTTGTACTAGGTTATAGAGCTAGTTCAACTCTAGTGTAAAACTATTTGAACTAGATTGTAGAGCTAGTTCAACTCTAGTGTAAAATTATTTTTACTAGGTTATAGAGCTAGTTCTACTCTAGTGCAAAATTATTTGAACTAGCTTGTAGAGCTTGTTCAACTCTACAAGCTTGTAGAGCTAGTTCAACTCTAGTGTAAAATTATTTGAACTAGCTTGTAGAGCTAGTTCAACTCTAGTGTAAAATTAATTGAACTAGGTTATAGATCTAGTTCAACTTTAGTGTAAAATTATTTGAACTAGCTTGTATAGCTAGTTCCACTCTAGTGTAAAATTATTTGAACTAGCTTTTAGAGCTAGTTCAACTCTAGTGTAAAATTATTTGTACTAGGTTATAGAGCTAGTTCAACTATAGTGTAAAACTATTTGAACTAGACTATAGAGCTAGTTCCACTCTAGTGGAAAATTATTTGAACTAGCTTGTAGAGCTAGTTCAACTCTAGTGTAAAACTATTTGTACTAGGTTATAGAGCTAGGTCAACTCTAGTGTAAAATTATTTGAATTGGCTTGTAGAGCTATTTCAACTCTAGTGTAAAATTATTTGAACTAGCTTGTAGAGCTAGTTTAACTCTAGTGTAAAATTATTTGTACTTGGTTATAGAGCTAGTTCAACTCTAGTGTAAAACTATTTGAACTAGATTGTAGAGCTAGTTCAACTCTAGTGTAAAATTATTTGTACTAGGTTATAGTGCTAGTTCTACTCTAGTGCAAAATTATTTGAACTAGCTTGTAGAGCTTGTTCAACTCTACAAGCTTGTAGAGCTAGTTCCACTCTAGTGTAAAACTATTTGAACTAGACTATAGAGCTAGTTCCACTCTAGTGTAAAATTATTTGAACTAGCTTGTAGAGCTAGTTTAACTATAGTGTAAAACTATTTGTACTAGGTTATAGAGCTAGGTCAACTCTACTGTAAAATTATTTGAACTGGCTTGTAGAGCTATTTCAACTCTAGTGTAAAATTATTTGAACTAGCTTGTAGAGCTAGTTCAACTCCAGTGCAAAATTATTTGTACTAGGTTATAGAGCTAGTTCAACTCTAGTGTAAAACTATTTGAACTAGATTGTAGAGCTAGTTCAACTCTAGTGTAAAATTATTTTTACAAGGTTATAGAGCTAGTTCTACTCTAGTGCAAAATTATTTGAACTAGCTTGTAGAGCTTGTTCAACTCTACAAGCTTGTAGAGCTAGTTCAACTCTAGTGTAAAATTATTTGAACTAGCTTGTAGAGCTAGTTCAACTCTAGTGTAAAATTAATTGAACTAGGTTATAGATCTAGTTCAACTTTAGTGTAAAATTATTTGAACTAGCTTGTATAGCTAGTTCCACTCTAGTGTAAAATTATTTGAACTAGCTTTTAGAGCTAGTTCAACTCTAGTGTAAAATTATTTGTACTAGTTTATAGAGCTAGTTCAACTATAGTGTAAAACTATTTGAACTAGACTATAGAGCTAGTTCCACTCTAGTGGAAAATTATTTGAACTAGCTTGTAGAGCTAGTTCAACTCTAGTGTAAAACTATTTGTACTAGGTTATAGAGCTAGGTCAACTCTAGTGTAAAATTATTTGAACTGGCTTGTAGAGCTATTTCAACTCTAGTGTAAAATTATTTGAACTAGCTTGTAGAGCTAGTTTAACTCTAGTGTAAAATTATTTGTACTTGGTTATAGAGCTAGTTCAACTCTAGTGTAAAACTATTTGAACTACATTGTAGAGCTAGTTCAACTCTAGTGTAAAATTATTTTTACTAGGTTATAGAGCTAGTTCTACTCTAGTGAAAAATTATTTGAACTAGCTTGTAGAGCTAGTTCAACTCTAGTGTAAATTTTTTGAACTAGGTTATAGATCTAGTTCAACTTTAGTGTAAAATTATTTGAACTAGTTTGTAGAGCTAGTTCAACTCTAGTGTAAAATTATTTGAACTAGCTTGTAG
>NC_041388.1:367727888-367729542 GCF_002162155.2 Triticum dicoccoides | reverse complement strand
GCTTGTAGAGCTAGTTCAACTCTAGTGTAAAACTATTTGAACTAGACTATAGAGCTAGTTCCACTCTAGTGTAAAATTATTTGAACTAGCTTGTAGAGCTAGTTCAACTCTAGTATAAATTAATTGAACTAGGTTATAGATTTAGTTCAACTTTAGTGTAAAATTATTTGAACTAGCTTGTAGAGCTATTTCAACTCTAGTGTAAAATTATTTGAACTAGCTTGTAGAGCTAGTTCAACTCCAGTGCAAATTTATTTGTACTAGGTTATAGAGCTAGTTCAACTCTAGTGTAAAACTATTTGAACTAGATTGTAGAGCTAGTTCAACTCTAGTGTAAAATTATTTTTACTAGGTTATAGAGCTAGTTCTACTCTAGTGCAAAATTATTTGAACTAGCTTGTAGAGCTTGTTCAACTCTACAAGCTTGTAGAGCTAGTTCAACTCTAGTGTAAAATTATTTGAACTAGCTTGTAGAGCTAGTTCAACTCTAGTGTAAAATTAATTGAACTAGGTTATAGATCTAGTTCAACTTTAGTGTAAAATTATTTGAACTAGCTTGTATAGCTAGTTCCACTCTAGTGTAAAATTATTTGAACTAGCTTTTAGAGCTAGTTCAACTCTAGTGTAAAATTATTTGTACTAGGTTATAGAGCTAGTTCAACTATAGTGTAAAACTATTTGAACTAGACAATAGAGCTAGTTCCACTCTAGTGGAAAATTATTTGAACTAGCTTGTAGAGCTAGTTCAACTCTAGTGTAAAACTATTTGTACTAGGTTATAGAGCTAGGTCAACTCTAGTGTAAAATTATTTGAACTGGCTTGTAGAGCTATTTCAACTCTAGTGTAAAATTATTTGAACTAGCTTGTAGAGCTAGTTTAACTCTAGTGTAAAATTATTTGTACTTGGTTATAGAGCTAGTTCAACTCTAGGGTAAAACTATTTGAACTAGATTGTAGAGCTAGTTCAACTCTAGTGTAAAATTATTTTTACTAGGTTATAGAGCTAGTTCTACTCTAGTGAAAAATTATTTGAACTAGCTTGTAGAGCTAGTTCAACTCTAGTGTAAAATTTTTGAACTAGGTTATAGATCTAGTTCAACTTTAGTGTAAAATTATTTGAACTAGTTTGTAGAGCTAGTTAAACTCTAGTGTAAAATTATTTGAACTAGCTTGTAGAGCTAGTTCAACTCTAGTGTAAAATTATTTGTACTAGGTTATAGGGCTAGTTCAACTATAGTGTAAAACTATTTGAACTAGACTATAGAGCTAGTTCCACTCTAGTGGAAAATTATTTGAACTAGCTTGTAGAGCTAGTTCAACTCTAGTGTAAAACTATTTGTACTAGGTTATAGAGCTAGGTCAACTCTAGTGTAAAATTATTTGAACTGGCTTGTAGAGCTATTTCAACTCTAGTGTAAAATTATTTGAACTAGCTTGTAGAGCTAGTTTAACTCTAGTGTAAAATTATTTGTACTTGGTTATAGAGCTAGTTCAACTCTAGTGTAAAACTATTTGAACTAGATTGTAGAGCTAGTTCAACTCTAGTGTAAAATTATTTTTACTAGGTTATAGAGCTAGTTCTACTCTAGTGAAAAATTATTTGAACTAGCTTGTAGAGCTAGTTCAACTCTAGTGTAAAATTTTTGAACTAGG
>NC_041388.1:367719762-367727824 GCF_002162155.2 Triticum dicoccoides | reverse complement strand
TAGAGCTATTTCAACTCTAGTGTAAAATTATTTGAACTAGCTTGTAGAGCTAGTTCAACTCTAGTGTAAAATTATTTGTACTTGGTTATAGAGCTAGTTCAACTCTAGTGTAAAACTATTTGAACTAGATTTTAGAGCTAGTTCAACTCTAGTGTAAAATTATTTTTACTAGGTTATAGAGCTAGTTCTACTCCAGTGAAAAATTATTTGAACTAGCTTGTAGAGCTAGTTTAACTCTAGTGTAAATTTTTTGAACTAGGTTATAGATCTAGTTCAACTTTAGTGTAAAATTATTTGAACTAGTTTGTAGAGCTAGTTCAACTCTAGTGTAAAATTATTTGAACTAGCTTGTAGAGCTAGTTCAACTCTAGTGTAAAATTATTTGTACTAGGTTATAGGGCTAGTTCAACTATAGTGTAAAACTATTTGAACTAGACTATAGAGCTAGTTCCACTCTAGTGTAAAATTATTTGAACTAGCTTGTAGAGCTAGTTCAACTCTAGTGTAAAACTATTTGTACTAGGTTATAGAGCTAGGTCAACTCTAGTGTAAAATTATTTGAACTGGCTTGTAGAGCTATTTCAACTCTAGTGTAAAATTATTTGAACTAGCTTGTAGAGCTAGTTTAACTCTAGTGTAAAATTATTTGTACTTGGTTATAGAGCTTGTTCAACTCTAGTGTAAAACTATTTGAACTAGATTGTAGAGCTAGTTCAACTCTAGTGTAAAATTATTTTTACTAGGTTATAGAGCTAGTTCTACTCTAGTGCAAAATTATTTGAACTAGATTGTAGAGCTTGTTCAACTCTACAAGCTTGTAGAGCTAGTTCAACTCTAGTGTAAAACTATTTGAACTAGACTATAGAGCTAGTTCCACTCTAGTGTAAAATTATTTGAACTAGCTTGTAGAGCTAGTTTAACTCTAGTGTAAAACTATTTGTACTAGGTTATAGAGCTAGGTCAACTCTACTGTAAAATTATTTGAACTGGCTTGTAGAGCTATTTCAACTCTAGTGTAAAATTATTTGAACTAGCTTGTAGAGCTAGTTCAACTCCAGTGCAAAATTATTTGTACTAGGTTATAGAGCTAGTTCAACTCTAGTGTAAAACTATTTGAACTAGATTGTAGAGCTAGTTCAACTCTAGTGTAAAATTATTTTTACTAGGTTATAGAGCTAGTTCTACTCTAGTGCAAAATTATTTGAACTAGCTTGTAGAGCTTGTTCAACTCTACAAGCTTGTAGAGCTAGTTCAACTCTAGTGTAAAATTATTTGAACTAGCTTGTAGAGCTAGTTCAACTCTAGTGTAAAATTAATTGAACTAGGTTATAGATCTAGTTCAACTTTAGTGTAAAATTATTTGAACTAGCTTGTATAGCTAGTTCCACTCTAGTGTAAAATTATTTGAACTAGCTTTTAGAGCTAGTTCAACTCTAGTGTAAAATTATTTGTACTAGGTTATAGAGCTAGTTCAACTATAGTGTAAAACTATTTGAACTAGACTATAGAGCTAGTTCCACTCTAGTGGAAAATCATTTGAACTAGCTTGTAGAGCTAGTTCAACTCTAGTGTAAAACTATTTGTACTAGGTTATAGAGCTAGGTCAACTCTAGTGTAAAATTATTTGAACTGGCTTGTAGAGCTATTTCAACTCTAGTGTAAAATTATTTGAACTAGCTTGTAGAGCTAGTTTAACTCTAGTGTAAAATTATTTGTACTTGGTTATAGAGCTAGTTCAACTCTAGTGTAAAACTATTTGAACTAGATTGTAGAGCTAGTTCAACTCTAGTGTAAAATTATTTTTACTAGGTTATAGAGCTAGTTCTACTCTAGTGAAAAATTATTTGAACTAGCTTGTAGAGCTAGTTCAACTCTAGTGTAAAATTTTTGAACTAGGTTATAGATCTAGTTCAACTTTAGTGTAAAATTATTTGAACTAGTTTGTAGAGCTAGTTCAACTCTAGTGTAAAATTATTTGAACTAGCTTGTAGAGCTAGTTCAACTCTAGTGTAAAATTATTTGTACTAGGTTATAGGGCTAGTTCAACTATAGTGTAAAACTATTTGAACTAGACTATAGAGCTAGTTCCACTCTAGTGTAAAATTATTTGAACTAGCTTGTAGAGCTAGTTCAACTCTAGTGTAAAACTATTTGTACTAGGTTATAGAGCTAGGTCAACTCTAGTGTAAAATTATTTGAACTGGCTTGTAGAGCTATTTCAACTCTAGTGTAAAATTATTTGAACTAGCTTGTAGAGCTAGTTTAACTCTAGTGTAAAATTATTTGTACTTGGTTATAGAGCTTGTTCAACTCTAGTGTAAAACTATTTGAACTAGATTGTAGAGCTAGTTCAACTCTAGTGTAAAATTATTTTTACTAGGTTATAGAGCTAGTTCTACTCTAGTGCAAAATTATTTGAACTAGCTTGTAGAGCTTGTTCAACTCTACAAGCTTGTAGAGCTAGTTCAACTCTAGTGTAAAACTATTTGAACTAGACTATAGAGCTAGTTCCAGTCTAGTGTAAAATTATTTGAACTAGCTTGTAGAGCTAGTTCAACTCTAGTATAAATTAATTGAACTAGGTTATAGATTTAGTTCAACTTTAGTGTAAAATTATTTGAACTAGCTTGTAGAGCTATTTCAACTCTAGTGTAAAATTATTTGAACTAGCTTGTAGAGCTAGTTCAACTCCAGTGGAAATTTATTTGTACTAGGTTATAGAGCTAGTTCAACTCTAGTGTAAAACTATTTGAACTAGATTGTAGAGCTAGTTCAACTCTAGTGTAAAATTATTTTTACTAGGTTATAGAGCTAGTTCTACTCTAGTGCAAAATTATTTGAACTAGCTTGTAGAGCTTGTTCAACTCTACAAGCTTGTAGAGCTAGTTCAACTCTAGTGTAAAATTATTTGAACTAGCTTGTAGAGCTAGTTCAACTCTAGTGTAAAATTAATTGAACTAGGTTATAGATCTAGTTCAACTTTAGTGTAAAATTATTTGAACTAGCTTGTATAGCTAGTTCCACTCTAGTGTAAAATTATTTGAACTAGCTTTTAGAGCTAGTTCAACTCTAGTGTAAAATTATTTGTACTAGGTTATAGAGCTAGTTCAACTATAGTGTAAAACTATTTGAACTAGACAATAGAGCTAGTTCCACTCTAGTGGAAAATTATTTGAACTAGCTTGTAGAGCTAGTTCAACTCTAGTGTAAAACTATTTGTACTAGGTTATAGAGCTAGGTCAACTCTAGTGTAAAATTATTTGAACTGGCTTGTAGAGCTATTTCAACTCTAGTGTAAAATTATTTGAACTAGCTTGTAGAGCTAGTTTAACTCTAGTGTAAAATTATTTGTACTTGGTTATAGAGCTAGTTCAACTCTAGTGTAAAACTATTTGAACTAGATTGTAGAGCTAGTTCAACTCTAGTGTAAAATTATTTTTACTAGGTTATAGAGCTAGTTCTACTCTAGTGAAAAATTATTTGAACTAGCTTGTAGAGCTAGTTCAACTCTAGTGTAAAATTTTTGAACTAGGTTATAGATCTAGTTCAACTTTAGTGTAAAATTATTTGAACTAGTTTGTAGAGCTAGTTCAACTCTAGTGTAAAATTATTTGAACTAGCTTGTAGAGCTAGTTCAACTCTAGTGTAAAATTATTTGTACTAGGTTATAGGGCTAGTTCAACTATAGTGTAAAACTATTTGAACTAGACTATAGAGCTAGTTCCACTCTAGTGTAAAATTATTTGAACTAGCTTGTAGAGCTAGTTCAACTCTAGTGTAAAACTATTTGTACTAGGTTATAGAGCTAGGTCAACTCTAGTGTAAAATTATTTGAACTGGCTTGTAGAGCTATTTCAACTCTAGTGTAAAATTATTTGAACTAGCTTGTAGAGCTAGTTTAACTCTAGTGTAAAATTATTTGTACTTGGTTATAGAGCTTGTTCAACTCTAGTGTAAAACTATTTGAACTAGATTGTAGAGCTAGTTCAACTCTAGTGTAAAATTATTTTTACTAGGTTATAGAGCTAGTTCTACTCTAGTGCAAAATTATTTGAACTAGCTTGTAGAGCTTGTTCAACTCTACAAGCTTGTAGAGCTAGTTCAACTCTAGTGTAAAACTATTTGAACTAGACTATAGAGCTAGTTCCACTCTAGTGTAAAATTATTTGAACTAGCTTGTAGAGCTAGTTTAACTGTAGTGTAAAACTATTTGTACTAGGTTATAGAGCTAGGTCAACTCTACTGTAAAATTATTTGAACTGGCTTGTAGAGCTATTTCAACTCTAGTGTAAAATTATTTGAACTAGCTTGTAGAGCTAGTTCAACTCTAGTGCAAAATTATTTGTACTAGGTTATAGAGCTAGTTCAACTCTAGTGTAAAACTATTTGAACTAGATTGTAGAGCTAGTTCAACTCTAGTGTAAAATTATTTTTACTAGGTTATAGAGCTAGTTCTACTCTAGTGCAAAATTATTTGAACTAGCTTGTAGAGCTTGTTCAACTCTACAAGCTTGTAGAGCTAGTTCAACTCTAGTGTAAAATTATTTGAACTAGCTTGTAGAGCTAGTTCAACTCTAGTGTAAAATTAATTGAACTAGGTTATAGATCTAGTTCAACTTTAGTGTAAAATTATTTGAACTAGCTTGTATAGCTAGTTCCACTCTAGTGTAAAATTATTTGAACTAGCTTTTAGAGCTAGTTCAACTCTAGTGTAAAATTATTTGTACTAGGTTATAGAGCTAGTTCAACTATAGTGTAAAACTATTTGAACTAGACTATAGAGCTAGTTCCACTCTAGTGGAAAATTATTTGAACTAGCTTGTAGAGCTAGTTCAACTCTAGTGTAAAACTATTTGTACTAGGTTATAGAGCTAGGTCAACTCTAGTGTAAAATTATTTGAACTGGCTTGTAGAGCTATTTCAACTCTAGTGTAAAATTATATGAACTAGCTTGTAGAGCTAGTTTAACTCTAGTGTAAAATTATTTGTACTTGGTTATAGAGCTAGTTCAACTCTAGTGTAAAACTATTTGAACTAGATTGTAGAGCTAGTTCAACTCTAGTGTAAAATTATTTTTACTAGGTTATAGAGCTAGTTCTACTCTAGTGAAAAATTATTTGAACTAGCTTGTAGAGCTAGTTCAACTCTAGTGTAAAATTTTTGAACTAGGTTATAGATCTAGTTCAACTTTAGTGTAAAATTATTTGAACTAGTTTGTAGAGCTAGTTCAACTCTAGTGTAAAATTATTTGAACTAGCTTGTAGAGCTAGTTCAACTCTAGTGTAAAATTATTTGTACTAGGTTATAGGGCTAGTTCAACTATAGTGTAAAACTATTTGAACTAGACTATAGAGCTAGTTCCACTCTAGTGTAAAATTATTTGAACTAGCTTGTAGAGCTAGTTCAACTCTAGTGTAAAACTATTTGTACTAGGTTATAGAGCTAGGTCAACTCTAGTGTAAAATTATTTGAACTGGCTTGTAGAGCTATTTCAACTCTAGTGTAAAATTATTTGAACTAGCTTGTAGAGCTAGTTTAACTCTAGTGTAAAATTATTTGTACTTGGTTATAGAGCTTGTTCAACTCTAGTGTAAAACTATTTGAACTAGATTGTAGAGCTAGTTCAACTCTAGTGTAAAATTATTTTTACTAGGTTATAGAGCTAGTTCTACTCTAGTGCAAAATTATTTGAACTAGATTGTAGAGCTTGTTCAACTCTACAAGCTTGTAGAGCTAGTTCAACTCTAGTGTAAAACTATTTGAACTAGACTATAGAGCTAGTTCCACTCTAGTGTAAAATTATTTGAACTAGCTTGTAGAGCTAGTTTAACTCTAGTGTAAAACTATTTGTACTAGGTTATAGAGCTAGGTCAACTCTACTGTAAAATTATTTGAACTGGCTTGTAGAGCTATTTCAACTCTAGTGTAAAATTATTTGAACTAGCTTGTAGAGCTAGTTCAACTCCAGTGCAAAATTATTTGTACTAGGTTATAGAGCTAGTTCAACTCTAGTGTAAAACTATTTGAACTAGATTGTAGAGCTAGTTCAACTCTAGTGTAAAATTATTTTTACTAGGTTATAGAGCTAGTTCTACTCTAGTGCAAAATTATTTGAACTAGCTTGTAGAGCTTGTTCAACTCTACAAGCTTGTAGAGCTAGTTCAACTCTAGTGTAAAATTATTTGAACTAGCTTGTAGAGCTAGTTCAACTCTAGTGTAAAATTAATTGAACTAGGTTATAGATCTAGTTCAACTTTAGTGTAAAATTATTTGAACTAGCTTGTATAGCTAGTTCCACTCTAGTGTAAAATTATTTGAACTAGCTTTTAGAGCTAGTTCAACTCTAGTGTAAAATTATTTGTACTAGGTTATAGAGCTAGTTCAACTATAGTGTAAAACTATTTGAACTAGACTATAGAGCTAGTTCCACTCTAGTGGAAAATTATTTGAACTAGCTTGTAGAGCTAGTTCAACTCTAGTGTAAAACTATTTGTACTAGGTTATAGAGCTAGGTCAACTCTAGTGTAAAATTATTTGTACTTGGTTATAGAGCTAGTTCAACTCTAGTGTAAAACTATTCGAACTAGATTGTAGAGCTAGTTCAACTCTAGTGTAAAATTATTTTTACTAGGTTATAGAGCTAGTTCTACTCTAGTGAAAAATTATTTGAACTAGCTTGTAGAGCTAGTTCAACTCTAGTGTAAAAATTTTGAACTAGGTTATAGATCTAGTTCAACTTTAGTGTAAAATTATTTGAACTAGTTTGTAGAGCTAGTTCAACTCTAGTGTAAAATTATTTGAACTAGCTTGTAGAGCTAGTTCAACTCTAGTGTAAAATTATTTGTACTAGGTTATAGGGCTAGTTCAACTATAGTGTAAAACTATTTGAACTAGACTATAGAGCTAGTTCCACTCTAGTGTAAAATTATTTGAACTAGCTTGTAGAGCTAGTTCAACTCTAGTGTAAAACTATTTGTACTAGGTTATAGAGCTAGGTCAACTCTAGTGTAAAATTATTTGAACTGGCTTGTAGAGCTATTTCAACTCTAGTGTAAAATTATTTGAACTAGCTTGTAGAGCTAGTTTAACTCTAGTGTAAAATTATTTGTACTTGGTTATAGAGCTAGTTCAACTCTAGTGTAAAACTATTTGAACTAGATTGTAGAGCTAGTTCAACTCTAGTGTAAAATTATTTTTACTAGGTTATAGAGCTAGTTCTACTCTAGTGAAAAATTATTTGAACTAGCTTGTAGAGCTAGTTCAACTCTAGTGTAAATTTTTTGAACTAGGTTATAGATCTAGTTCAACTTTAGTGTAAAATTATTTGAACTAGTTTGTAGAGCTTGTTCAACTCTAGTGTAAAATTATTTGAACTAGCTTGTAGAGCTAGTTCAACTCTAGTGTAAAATTATTTGTACTAGGTTATAGGGCTAGTTCAACTATAGTATAAAACTATTTGAACTAGACTATAGAGCTAGTTCCACTCTAGTGTAAAATTATTTGAACTAGCTTGTAGAGCTAGTTCAACTCTAGTGTAAAACTATTTTTACTAGGTTATAGAGCTAGGTCAACTCTAGTGTAAAATTAGTTGAACTTGCTTGTAGAGCTAGTTCAACTCTAGTGTAAAATTATTTGAACTAGCTTGTAGAGCTAGTTCAACTCTAGTGTAAAACTATTTGAACTAGGTTATAGAGCTAGTTCAACTCTAGTGTAAAATTATTTTTACTAGGTTATAGAGCTAGTTCTACTCTAGTGTAAAATTATTTTAACTAGCTCGTAGAGCTAGTTCAACTCTACAAGCTTGTAGAGCTAGTTCAACTCTAGTGTAAAATTATTTGAACTAGCTTGTAGAGCTAGTTCAACTCTAGTGTAAAATTATTTGAACTAGGTTATAGAGCTAGGTCAACTCTAGTGTAAAATTATTTGAACTTGCTTGTAGAGCTATTTCAACTCTAGTGTAAAATTATTTGAACTAGCTTGTAGAGCTAGTTCAACTCTAGTGTAAAATTATTTGTACTAGGTTATAGAGCTAGTTCAACTCTAGTGTAAAACTATTTGAACT
>NC_041388.1:367705897-367719150 GCF_002162155.2 Triticum dicoccoides | reverse complement strand
ACTCTAGTGTAAAATTATTTGAACTAGGTTATAGAGCTAGGTCAACTCTAGTGTAAAATTATTTGAACTTGCTTGTAGATCTATTTCAACTCTAGTGTAAAATTATTTGAACTAGCTTGTAGAGCTAGTTCATCTCTAGTGTAAAATTATTTGTACTAGGTTATAGAGCTAGTTCAACTCTAGTGTAAAACTATTTGAACTAGATTGTAGAGCTAGTTCAACTCTAGCGTAAAATTATTTTTACCTGGTAATAGAGCTAGTTTTACTCTAGTGCAAAATTATTTGGACTAGGTTGTAGAGCTTGTTCAACTCTACAAGCATGTAGAGCTAGTTCAACTCTAGTGAAAAATTATTTGAACTAGCTTGTAGAGCTAGTTCAACTCTAGTATAAATTAATTGAACTAGGTTATAGATTTAGTTCAACTTTAGTGTAAAATTATTTGAACTAGCTTGTAGAGCTAGTTCAACTCTAGTGTAAAATTATTTGAACTAGCTTTTAGAGCTAGTTCAACTCTAGTGTAAATTTATTTGTACTAGGTTATAGAGCTAGTTCAACTATAGTGTAAAACTATTTGAACTAGACTATAGAGCTAGTTCCACTCTAGTGGAAAATTATTTGAACTAGCTTGTAGAGCTAGTTCAACTCTAATGTAAAACTATTTGTACTAGGTTATAGAGCTAGGTCAACTCTAGTGTAAAATTATTTGAACTGGCTTGTAGAGCTATTTCAACTCTAGTGTAAAATTATTGAAACTAGCTTGTAGAGCTAGTTCAACTCTAGTGTAAAATTATTTGTATTAGGTTATAGAGCTAGTTCAACTCTAGTGTAAAACTATTTGAACTAGATTGTAGAGCTAGTTCAACTCTAGTGTAAAATTATTTTTACTAGGTTATAGAGCTAGTTCTACTCTAGTGAAAAATTATTTGAACTAGCTTGTAGAGCTAGTTCAACTCTAGTGTAAAACTTTTGAACTAGGTTATAGATCTAGTTCAACTTTAGTGTAAAATTATTTGAACTAGTTTGTAGAGCTTGTTCAACTCTAGTGTAAAATTATTTGAACTAGCTTGTAGAGCTAGTTCAACTCTAGTGTAAAATTATTTGTACTAGGTTATAGGGCTAGTTCAACTATAGTGTAAAACTATTTGAACTAGACTATAGAGCTAGTTCCACTCTAGTGTAAAATTATTTGAACTAGCTTGTAGAGCTAGTTCAACTCTAGTGTAAAACTATTTGTACTAGGTTATAGAGCTAGGTCAACCCTAGTGTAAAATTATTTGAACTTGCTTGTACAGCTAGTTCAACTCTAGTGTAAAATTATTTGAACTAGCTTGTAGAGCTAGTTCAACTCTAGTGTAAAACTATTTGAACTAGGTTATAGAGCTAGTTCAACTCTAGTGTAAAATTATTTTTACTAGGTTATAGAGCTAGTTCTACTCTAGTGTAAAATTATTTTAACTAGCTCGTAGAGCTAGTTCAACTCTACAAGCTTGTAGAGCTAGTTCAACTCTAGTGTAAAATTATTTGAACTAGCTTGTAGAGCTAGTTCAACTCTAGTGTAAAATTATTTGAACTAGGTTATAGAGCTAGGTCAACTCTAGTGTAAAATTATTTGAACTTGCTTGTAGAGCTATTTCAACTCTAGTGTAAAATTATTTGAACTAGCTTGTAGAGCTAGTTCAACTCTAGTGTAAAATTATTTGTACTAGGTTATAGAGCTAGTTCAACTCTAGTGTAAAACTATTTGAACTAGATTGTAGAGCTAGTTCAACTCTAGCGTAAAATTATTTTTACCTGGTAATAGAGCTAGTTCTACTCTAGTGCAAAATTATTTGAACTAGCTTGTAGAGCTTGTTCAACTCTACAAGCATGTAGAGCTAGTTCAACTCTAGTGAAAAATTATTTGAACTAGCTTGTAGAGCTAGTTCAACTCTAGTATAAATTAATTGAACTAGGTTATAGATTTAGTTCAACTTTAGTGTAAAATTATTTGAACTAGCTTGTAGAGCTAGTTCAACTCTAGTGTAAAATTATTTGAACTAGCTTTTAGAGCTAGTTCAACTCTAGTGTAAAATTATTTGTACTAGGTTATAGAGCTAGTTCAACTATAGTGTAAAACTATTTTAACTAGACTATAGAGCTAGTTCCACTCTAGTGGAAAATTATTTGAACTAGCTTGTAGAGCTAGTTCAACTCTAATGTAAAACTATTTGTACTAGGTTATAGAGCTAGGTCAACTCTAGTGTAAAATTATTTGAACTGGCTTGTAGAGCTATTTCAACTCTAGTGTAAAATTATTGAAACTAGCTTGTAGAGCTAGTTCAACTCTAGTGTAAAATTATTTGTATTAGGTTATAAAGCTAGTTCAACTCTAGTGTAAAACTATTTGAACTAGATTGTAGAGCTAGTTCAACTCTAGTGTAAAATTATTTTTACTAGGTTATAGAGCTAGTTCTACTCTAGTGCAAAATTATTTGAACTAGCTCATAGAGCTTGTTCAACTCTACAAGCTTCGAGAGCTAGTTCAACTCTAGTGTAAAATTATTTGAACAAGCTTGTAGAGCTAGTTCAACTCTACTGTAAAATTATTTGAACTGGGTTATAGAGCTAGGTCAACTCTAGTGTAAAATTATTTGAACTTGCTTTTAGAGCTATTTCAACTCTAGTGTAAAATTAATTGAACTAGCTTGTTGAGCTAGTTCAACTCTAGTGTAAAATTATTTGTACTAGGTTATAGAGCTAGTTCAACTCTAGTGTAAAACTATTTGAACTAGATTGTAGAGCTAGTTCAACTCTAGCGTAAAATTATTTTTACCTGGTTATAGAGGTAGTTCTACTCTAGTGCAAAATTATTTGAACTAGCTTGTAGAGCTTGTTCAACTCTACAAGCTTGTAGAGCTAGTTCAGCTCTAGTGTAAAATTATTTGAACTAGCTTGTAGAGCTAGTTCAACTCTAGTATAAATTAATTAAACTAGGTTATAGATTTAGTTCAACTTTAGTGTAAAATTATTTGAACTAGCTTGTAGAGCTAGTTCAACTCTAGTGTAAAATTATTTGAACTAGCTTTTAGAGCTAGTTCAACTCTAGTGTAAAATTACTTATACTAGGTTATAGAGCTAGTTCAACTATAGTGTAAAACTATTTGAACTAGACTATAGAGCTAGTTCCTCTCTAGTGGAAAATTATTTGAACTAGCTTGTAGAGCTAGTTCAATTCTAGTGTAAAACTATTTGTACTAGGTTATATAGCTAGGTCTACTCTAGTGTAAAATAATTTGAACTTGCTTGTAGATCTATTTCAACTCTAGTGTAAAATTATTTGAAGTAGCTTGTAGAGCTAGTTCGACTCTAGTGTAAAATTATTTGTACTAGGTTATGGAGCTAGTTCAACTCTAGTGTAAAAGTATTTGAACTAGATTGTAGAGCTAGTTCAACTCTAGTGTAAAATTATTTTTACCTGGTTATAGAGCTTGTTCTACTCTAGTGCAAAATTATTTGAACTAGCTTGTAGAGCTTGTTCAACTCTACAAGCATGTAGAGCTAGTTCAACTCTAGTGAAAAATTATTTGAACTAGCTTGTAGAGCTAGTTCAACTCTAGTATAAATTAATTGAACTAGGTTATAGATTTAGTTCAACTTTAGTGTAAAATTATTTGAACTAGCTTGTAGAGCTAGTTCAACTCTAGTGTAAAATTATTTGAACTAGCTTTTAGAGCTAGTTCAACTCTAGTGTAAAATTATTTGTACTAGGTTATAGAGCTAGTTCAACTATAGTGTAAAACTATTTGAACTAGACTATAGAGCTAGTTCCACTCTAGTGGAAATTATTTGAACTAGCTTGTAGAGCTAGTTCAACTCTAGTGTAAAACTATTTGTACTAGGTAATAGAGCTAGGTCAACTCTAGTGTAAAATTATTTGAACTGGCTTGTAGAGCTATTTCAACTCTAGTGTAAAATTATTTGAACTAGCTTGTAGAGCTAGTTCAACTCTAGTGTAAAATTATTTGAACTAGCTTTTAGAGCTAGTTCAACTCTAGTGTAAAATTATTTGTACTAGGTTATAGAGCTAGTTCAACTATAGTGTAAAACTATTTGAACTAGACTATAGAGCTAGTTCCACTCTAGTGGAAAATTATTTGAACTAGCTTGTAGAGCTAGTTCAACTCTAGTGTAAAACTATTTGTACTAGGTTATAGAGCTAGGTCAACTCTAGTGTAAAATTATTTGAACTGGCTTGTAGAGCTATTTCAACTCTAGTGGAAAATTATTTAAACTAGCTTGTAGAGCTAGTTCAACTCTAGTGTAAAATTATTTGTATTAGGTTATAGAGCTAGTTCAACTCTAGTGTAAAACTATTTGAACTAGATTGTAGAGCTAGTTCAACTCTAGTGTAAAATTATTTTTACTAGGTTATAGAGCTAGTTCTACTCTAGTGCAAAATTATTTGAACTAGCTCATAGAGCTTGTTCAACTCTACAAGCTTCGAGAGCTAGTTCAACTCTAGTGTAAAATTACTTGAACAAGCTTGTAGAGCTAGTTCAACTCTACTGTAAAATTATTTGAATTAGGTTATAGAGCTAGGTCAACTCTAGTGTAAAATTATTTGAACTTGCTTTTAGAGCTATTTCAACTCTAGTGTAAAATTAATTGAAATAGCTTGTTGAGCTAGTTCAACTCTAGTGTAAAATTATTTGTACTAGGTTATAGAGCTAGTTCAACTCTAGTGTAAAACTATTTGAACTAGATTGCAGAGCTAGTTCAACTCTAGCGTAAAATTATTTTTACCTCGTTATAGAGCTAGTTCTACTCTAGTGCAAAATTATTTGAACTAGCTTGTAGAGCTTGTTCAACTCTACAAGCTTGTAGAGCTAGTTCAGCTCTAGTGTAAAATTATTTGAACTAGCTTGTAGAGCTAGTTCAACTCTAGTATAAATTAATTAAACTAGGTTATAGATTTAGTTCAACTTTAGTGTAAAATTATTTGAACTAGCTTGTAGAGCTAGTTCAACTCTAGTGTAAAATTATTTGAACTAGCTTTTAGAGCTAGTTCAACTCTAGTGTAAAATTATTTATACTAGGTTATAGAGCTAGTTCAACTATAGTGTAAAACTATTTGAACTAGACTATAGAGCTAGTTCCTCTCTAGTGGAAAATTATTTGAACTAGCTTGTAGAGCTAGTTCAATTCTAGTGTAAAACTATTTGTACTAGGTTATCGAGCTAGGTCTACTCTAGTGTAAAATAATTTGAACTTGCTTGTAGAGCTATTTCAACTCTAGTGTAAAATTATTTGAAGTAGCTTGTAGAGCTAGTTCGGCTCTAGTGTAAAATTATTTGTACTAGGTTATAGAGCTAGTTCAACTCTAGTGTAAAAGTATTTGAACTAGATTGTAGAGCTAGTTCAACTCTAGTGTAAAATTATTTTTACCTGGTTATAGAGCTAGTTCTACTCTAGTGCAAAATTATTTGAACTAGCTTGTAGAGCTTGTTCAACTCTACAAGCATGTAGAGCTAGTTCAACTCTAGTGAAAAATTATTTGAACTAGCTTGCAGAGCTAGTTCAACTCTAGTATAAATTAATTGAACTAGGTTATAGATTTAGTTCAACTTTAGTGTAAAATTATTTGAACTAGCTTGTAGAGCTAGTTCAACTCTAGTGTAAAATTATTTGAACTAGCTTTTAGAGCTAGTTCAACTGTATTGTAAAATTATTTGTACTAGGTTATAGAGCTAGTTCAACTATAGTGTAAAACTATTTGAACTAGACTATAGAGCTAGTTCCACTCTAGTGGAAAATTATTTGAACTAGCTTGTAGAGCTAGTTCAACTCTAGTGTAAAACTATTTGTACTAGGTAATAGAGCTAGGTCAACTCTAGTGTAAAATTATTTGAACTGGCTTGTAGAGCTATTTCAACTCTAGTGTAAAATTATTTGAACTAGCTTGTAGAGCTAGTTCAACTCTAGTGTAAAATTATTTGTATTAGGTTATAGAGCTAGTTCAACTCTAGTGTAAAACTATTTGAACTAGATTGTAGAGCTAGTTCAACTCTAGCATAAAATTATTTTTACCTGGTTATAGAGCTAGTTCTACTCTAGTGCAAAATTATTTGAACTAGCTTGTAGAGCTTGTTCAACTCTACAAGCTTGTAGAGCTAGTTCAGCTCTAGTGTAAAATTATTTTAACTAGCTTGTAGAGCTAGTTTAACTCTAGTATAAATTAATGAACTAGGTTATAGATTTAGTTCAACTTTAGTGTAAAATTATTTGAACTAGCTTGTAGAGCTAGTTCAACTCTAGTGTAAAATTATTTGAACTAGCTTTTAGAGCTAGTTCAACTCTAGTGTAAAATTATTTATACTAGGTTATAGAGCTAGTTCAACTATAGTATAAAACTATTTGAACTAGACTATAGAGCTAGTTCCTCTCTAGTGGAAAATTATTTGAACTAGCTTGTAGAGCTAGTTCAATTCTAGTGTAAAATTAATTGAACTAGGTTATAGATGTAGTTCAACTTTAGTGTAAAATTATTTGAACTAGCTTGTATAGCTAGTTCAACTCTAGTATAAAATTATTTGTACTTGGTTATAGAGCTAGTTCAACTCTAGTGTAAAACTATTTGAACTAGATTGTAGAGCTAGTTCAACTCTAGTGTTAAATTATTTTTACTAGGTTATAGAACTAGTTCTACTCTAGTGAAAAATTATTTGAACTAGCTTGTAGAGCTAGTTCAACTCTAGTGTAAAATTTTTGAACTAGGTTATAGATCTAGTTCAACTTTAGTGTAAAGTTATTTGAACTAGCTTGTAGAGCTAGTTCAACTCTAGTGTAAAATTATTTGTACTAGGTTATAGGGCTAGTTCAACTATAGTGTAATACTATTTGAACTAGACTATAGAGCTAGTTCCACTCTAGTGTAAAATTATTTGGACTAGCTTGTAGAGCTAGTTCAACTCTAGTGTAAAACTATTTGTACTAGGTAATAGAGCTAGATCAACTCTAGTGTAAAATTATTTGAACTTGCTTGTAGAGCTAGTTCAACTCTAGTGTAAAATTATTTGAACTAGCTTGTAGAGCTAGTTCAACTCTAGTGTAAAACTATTTGAACTAGGTTATAGAGCTAGTTCAACTCTAGTGTAAAATTATTTTTACTAGGTTATAGAGCTAGTTCTAGTCTAGTGTAAAATTATTTGAACTAGCTCGTAGAGCTAGTTCAACTCTACAAGCTTGTAGAGCTAGTTTAACTCTAGTGTAAAATTATTTGAACTAGCTTGTAGAGCTAGTTCAACTCTAGTGTAAAATTATTTGAACTAGGTTATAGAGCTGGGTCAACTCTAGTGTAAAATTATTTGAACTTGCTTGTAGAGCTATTTCAACTCTAGTGTAAAATTATTTGAACTAGCTTGTAGAGCTAGTTCGACTCTAGTGTAAAATTATTTGTACTAGGTTATAGAGCTAGTTCAACTCTAGTGTAAAAGTATTTGAACTAGATTGTAGAGCTAGTTCAACTCTAGTGTAAAATTATTTTTACCTAGTTATAGAGCTAGTTCTACTCTAGTGCAAAATTATTTGAACTAGCTTGTAGAGCTTGTTCAACTCTACAACCTTGTAGAGCTAGTTCAACTCTAGTGTAAATTTATTTGAACTAGCTTGTAGAGCTAGTTCAACTCTAGTGTAAAATTAATTGAACTAGGTTATAGATGTAGTTCAACTTTAGTGTAAAATTATTTGAACTAGCTTGTATAGCTAGTTCAACTCTAGTGTAAAATTATTTGAACTAGCTTTTAGAGCTAGTTCAACTCTAGCATAAAATTATTTTTACCTGGTTATAGAGCTAGTTCTACTCTAGTGCAAAATTATTTGAACTAGCTTGTAGAGCTTGTTCAACTCTACAAGCTTGTAGAGCTAGTTCAGCTCTAGTGTAAAATTATTTTAACTAGCTTGTAGAGCTAGTTTAACTCTAGTATAAATTAATGAACTAGGTTATAGATTTAGTTCAACTTTAGTGTAAAATTATTTGAACTAGCTTGTAGAGCTAGTTCAACTCTAGTGTAAAATTATTTGAACTAGCTTTTAGAGCTAGTTCAACTCTAATGTAAAATTATTTATACTAGGTTATAGAGCTAGTTCAACTATAGTATAAAACTATTTGAACTAGACTATAGAGCTAGTTCCTCTCTAGTGGAAAATTATTTGAACTAGCTTGTAGAGCTAGTTCAATTCTAGTGTAAAATTAATTGAACTAGGTTATAGATGTAGTTCAACTTTAGTGTAAAATTATTTGAACTAGCTTGTATAGCTAGTTCAACTCTAGTGTAAAATTATTTGAACTAGCTTTTAGAGCTAGTTCAACTCTAGTGTAAAATTATTTGTACTTGGTTATAGAGCTAGTTCAACTCTAGTGTAAAACTATTTGAACTAGATTGTAGAGCTAGTTCAACTCTAGTGTTAAATTATTTTTACTAGGTTATAGAGCTAGTTCTACTCTAGTGAAAAATTATTTGAACTAGCTTGTAGAGCTAGTTCAACTCTAGTGTAAAATTTTTGAACTAGGTTATAGATCTAGTTCAACTTTAGTGTAAAATTATTTGAACTAGCTTGTAGAGCTAGTTCAACTCTAGTGTAAAATTATTTGTACTAGGTTATAGGGCTAGTTCAACTATAGTGTAATACTATTTGAACTAGACTATAGAGCTAGTTCCACTCTAGTGTAAAATTATTTGGACTAGCTTGTAGAGCTAGTTCAACTCTAGTGTAAAACTATTTGTACTAGGTAATAGAGCTAGATCAACTCTAGTGTAAAATTATTTGAACTTTCTTGTAGAGCTAGTTCAACTCTAGTGTAAAATTATTTGAACTAGCTTGTAGAGCTAGTTCAACTCTAGTGTAAAACTATTTGAACTAGGTTATAGAGCTAGTTCAACTCTAGTGTAAAATTATTTTTACTAGGTTATAGAGCTAGTTCTAGTCTAGTGTAAAATTATTTGAACTAGCTCGTAGATCTAGTTCAACTCTACAAGCTTGTAGAGCTAGTTTAACTCTAGTGTAAAATTATTTGAACTAGCTTGTAGAGCTAGTTCAACTCTAGTGTAAAATTATTTGAACTAGGTTATAGAGCTGGGTCAACTCTAGTGTAAAATTATTTGAACTTGCTTGTAGAGCTATTTCAACTCTAGTGTAAAATTATTTGAACTAGCTTGTAGAGCTAGTTCGACTCTAGTGTAAAATTATTTGTACTAGGTTGTAGAGCTAGTTCAACTCTAGTGTAAAAGTATTTGAACTAGATTGTAGAGCTAGTTCAACTCTAGTGTAAAATTATTTTTACCTAGTTATAGAGCTAGTTCTACTCTAGTGCAAAATTATTTGAACTAGCTTGTAGAGCTTGTTCAACTCTACAACCTTGTAGAGCTAGTTCAACTCTAGTGTAAAATTATTTGAACTAGCTTGTATAGCTAGTTCAACTCTAGTGTAAAATTATTTGAACTAGCTTTTAGAGCTAGTTCAACTCTAGTGTAAAATTATTTGTACTAGGTTATAGAGCTAGTTCAACTATAGTGTAAAACTATTTGAACTAGGCTATACAGCTAGTTCCACTCTAGTGGAAAATTATTTGAACTAGCTTGTAGACCTAGTTCAACTCTAGTGTAAAACTATTTGTACTAGGTTATAGAGCTAGGTCAACTCTAGTGTAAAATTATTTGAACTGGCTTGTAGAGCTACTTCAACTCTAGTGTAAAATTATTTGAACTAGCTTGTAGAGCTAGTTTAGCTCTAGTGTAAAATTATTTGTACTTGGTTATAGAGCTAGTTCAACTCTAGTGTAAAACTATTTGAACTAGATTGTAGAGCTAGTTCAACTCTAGTGTAAAATTATTTTTACTAGGTTATAGAGCTAGTTCTACTCTAGTGAAAAATTATTTGAACTAGCTTGTAGAGCTAGTTCAACTCTAGTGTAAATTTTTTGAACTAGGTTATAGATCTAGTTCAACTTTAGTGTAAAATTATTTGAACTAGCTTGTAGAGCTAGTTCAACTCTAGTGTAAAATTATTTGTACTAGGTTATAGGGCTAGTTCAACTATAGTGTAATACTATTTGAACTAGACTATAGAGCTAGTTCCACTCTAGTGTTAAATTATTTGAACTAGCTTGTAGAGCTAGTTCAACTCTAGTGTAAAACTATTTGTACTAGGTAATAGAGCTAGGTCAACTCTAGTGTAAAATTATTTGAACTTGCTTGTAGAGCTAGTTCAACTCTGGTGTAAAATTATTTGAACTAGCTTGTAGAGCTAGTTCAACTCTAGTGTAAAACTACTTGAACTAGGTTATAGAGCTAGTTCAACTCTAGTGTAAAATTATTTTTACTAGGTTATAGAGCTAGTTCTACTCTAGTGTAAAATTATTTGAACTAGCTCGTAGAGCTAGTTCAACTCTACAAGCTTATAGAGCTAGTTTAACTCTAGTGTAAAATTATTTGAACTAGCTTGTAGAGCTAGTTCAACTCTAGTGTAAAATTATTTGAACTAGGTTATAGAGCTGGGTCAACTCTAGTGTAAAATTATTTGAACTTGCTTGTAGAGCTATTTCAACTCTAGTGTAAAATTATTTGAACTAGCTTGTAGAGCTAGTTCAACTCTAGTGTAAAATTATTTGTACTAGGTTGTAGAGCTAGTTCAACTCTAGTGTAAAACTATTTGAACTAGATTATAGAGCTAGTTCAACTCTAGCGTAAAATTATTTTTACCTGGTAATAGAGCTAGTTCTACTCTAGTGCAAAATTATTTGAACTAGCTTGTAGAGCTTGTTCAACTCTACAAGCATGTAGAGCTAGTTCAACTCTAGTGAAAAATTATTTGAACTAGCTTGTAGAGCTAGTTCAACTCTAGTATAAATTAATTGAACTAGGTTATAGATTTAGTTCAACTTTAGTGTAAAATTATTTGAACTAGCTTGTAGAGCTAGTTCAACTCTAGTGTAAAATTATTTGAACTAGCTTTTAGAGCTAGTTCAACTCTAGTGTAAAATTATTTGTACTAGGTTATAGAGCTAGTTCAACTATAGTGTAAAACTATTTGAACTAGACTATAGAGCTAGTTCCTCTCTAGCGGAAAATTATTTGAACTAGCTTGTAGAGCTAGTTCAATTCTAGTGTAAAACTATTTGTACTAGGTTATAGAGCTAGGTCTACTCTAGTGTAAAATAATTTGAACTTGCTTGTAGAGCTATTTCAACTCTAGGGTAAAATTATTTGAACTAACTTGTAGAGCTAGTTCGAGTCTAGTGTAAAATTATTTGTACTAGGTTATGGAGCTAGTTCAACTCTAGTCTAAAACTATTTGAACTAGGTTATAGAGCTAGTTCAACTCTAGTGTAAAATTATTTTTACTAGGTTATAGAGCTAGTTCTACTCTAGTGTAAAATTATTTGAACTAGCTCGTAGAGCTAGTTCAACTCTACAAGCTTGTAGAGCTAGTTTAACTCTAGTGTAAAATTATTTGAACTAGCTTGTAGAGCTAGTTCAACTCTAGTGTAAAATTATTTGAACTAGGTTATAGAGCTGGGTCAACTCTAGTGTAAAATTATTTGAACTTGCTTGTGGAGCTATTTCAACTCTAGTGTAAAATTATTTGAACTAGCTTGTAGAGCTAGTTTAATTCTAGTGTAAAATTATTTGTACTAGGTTATAGAGATAGTTCAACTCTAGTGTAAAACTATTTGAACTAGATTGTCGAGCTAGTTCAACTCTAGCGTAAAATTATTTTTACCTGGTAATAGAGCTAGTTCTACTCTAGTGCAAAATTATTGTAACTAGCTTGTAGAGCTTGTTCAACTCTACAAGCATGTAGAGCTAGTTCAACTCTAGTGAAAAATTATTTGAACTAGCTTGTAGAGCTAGTTCAACTCTAGTATAAATTAATTGAACTAGGTTATAGATTTAGTTCAACTCTAGTGTAAAATTATTTGAACTAGCTTTTAGAGCTAGTTCAACTCTAGTGTAAAATTATTTGTACTAGGTTATAGAGCTAGTTCAACTATAGTGTAAAACTATTTGAACTAGACTATAGAGCTAGTTCCACTCTAGTGGAAAATTATTTGAACTAGCTTGTAGAGCTAGTTCAACTCTAGTGTGAAACTATTTGTACTAGGTTATAGAGCTAGGTCAACTCTAGTGTAAAATTATTTGAACTGGCTTGTAGAGCTATTTCAACTCTAGTGTAAAATTATTTGAACTAGCTTGTAGAGCTAGTTCAACTCTAGTGTAAAATTATTTGTACTAGGTTATAGAGCTAGTTCAACTCTAGTGTAAAACTATTTGAACTAGATTGTAGAGCTAGTTCAACTCTAGTGTAAAATTATTTTTACTAGGTTATAGAGCTAGTTGTACTCTAGCGCAAAATTATTTGAACTAGCTCGTAGAGCTTGTTCAACTCTACAAGCTTCTAGAGCTAGTTCAACTCTAGTGTAAAACTATTTGAACAAGCTTGTAGAGCTAGTTCAACTCTACTGTAAAATTATTTGAACTAGGTTATAGAGCTAGGTCAACTCTAGTTTAAAATTGTTTGAACTTGCTTTTAGAGCTATTTCAACTCTAGTGTAAAATTAATTGAACTAGCTTGTAGAGCTAGTTCAACTCTAGTGTAAAATTATTTGTACTAAGTTATAGAGCTAGTTCAACTCTAGTGTAAAACTATTTGAACTAGATTGTAGAGCTAGTTCAACTCTAGTGTAAAATTATTTTTACCTGGTTATAGAGCTTGTTCAACTCTACAAGCTTGTACAGCTAGTTCAGCTCTAGTGTAAAATTATTTGAACTAGCTTGTAGAGCTAGTTCTACTCTAGTATAAATTAATTGAACTAGGTTAAAGATTTAGTTCAACTTTAGTGTAAAATTATTTGAACTAGCTTGTAGAGCTAGTTCAACTCTAGTGTAAAATTATTTGAACTAGCTTTTAGAGCTAGTTCAACTCTAGTGTAAAATTATTTGTACTAGGTTATAGAGCTAGTTCAACTATAGTGTAAAACTATTTGAACTAGACTATAGAGCTAGTTCCTCTCTAGCGGAAAATTATTTGAACTAGCTTGTAGAGCTAGTTCAATTCTAGTGTAAAACTATTTGTACTAGGTTATAGAGCTAGGTCTACTCTAGTGTAAAATAATTTGAACTTGCTTGTAGAGCTATTTCAACTCTAGGGTAAAATTATTTGAACTAACTTGTAGAGCTAGTTCGAGTCTAGTGTAAAATTATTTGTACTAGGTTAT
>NC_041388.1:367705504-367705887 GCF_002162155.2 Triticum dicoccoides | reverse complement strand
ATTCTAATGTAAAATTATTAGAACTAGCTTGTAGAGCTTGTTGAACTCTAGTGTGAAATTATTTGTACTAGGTTATTGAGAGCGAGTTCAACACTAGTGTAAAATCACTTGAACTAGCTTGTAGAGCTACTTCAACACTAGTGTAAAATTGTTTGAACTAGCTTGTAGAGCTAGTTCAACTCTAGTGTAAAATTTTTTGAACTAGCTTGTAGAGCTAGTTTAACTCTAGTGTAAAATTATTTGTACTGGGTTATAGAGCTAGTTCTACTCTAGTGTAAAATTATTTGAACTAACTTGTATAGCTAGTTCAAATCTAGTGCAAAATTATTTGAACTAGCTTGTAGAGCTAGTTCACTCTTGTGTAAAATTATTTGTACTAGGTT
>NC_041388.1:367696190-367705494 GCF_002162155.2 Triticum dicoccoides | reverse complement strand
GTTATAGAGCTAGTTCAACTCTAGTGTAAAACTATTTGAACTAGATTGTAGAGCTAGTTCAACTCTAGTGTAAAATTATTTTTACCTGGTTATAGAGCTTGTTCAACTCTACAAGCTTGTACAGCTAGTTCAGCTCTAGTGTAAAATTATTTGAACTAGCTTGTAGAGCTAGTTCTACTCTAGTATAAATTAATTGAACTAGGTTAAAGATTTAGTTCAACTTTAGTGTAAAATTATTTGAACTAGCTTGTAGAGCTAGTTCAACTCTAGTGTAAAATTATTTGAACTAGCTTTTAGAGCTAGTTCAACTCTAGTGTAAAATTATTTGTACTAGGTTATAGAGCTAGTTCAACTATAGTGTAAAACTATTTGAACTAGACTATAGAGCTAGTTCCTCTCTAGCGGAAAATTATTTGAACTAGCTTGTAGAGCTAGTTCAATTCTAGTGTAAAACTATTTGTACTAGGTTATAGAGCTAGGTCTACTCTAGTGTAAAATAATTTGAACTTGCTTGTAGAGCTATTTCAACTCTAGGGTAAAATTATTTGAACTAACTTGTAGAGCTAGTTCGAGTCTAGTGTAAAATTATTTGTACTAGGTTATAGAGCTAGTTCAACTCTAGTGTAAAAGTATTTGAACTAGATTGTAGAGCTTGTTCAACTCTACAAGCTTGTAGAGCTAGTTCAACTCTAGTGTAAAATTATTTTAACTAGCTTGTAGAGCTAGTTCAACTCTAGTGTAAAATTAATTGAACTAGGTTATAGATCTAGTTCAACTTTAGTGTAAAATTATTTGAACTAGCTTGTATAGCTAGTTCAACTCTAGTGTAAAATTATTTGAACTAGCTTTTAGAGCTAGTTCAACTCTAGTGTAAAATTATTTGTACTAGGTTATAGAGCTAGTTCAACTATAGTGTAAAACTATTTGAACTAGACTATAGAGCTAGTTCCACTCTAGTGGAAAATTATTTGAACTAGCTTGTAGAGCTAGTTCAACTCTAGTGTAAAACTATTTGTACTAGGTTATAGAGCTAGGTCAACTCTAGTGTAAAATTATTTGAACTGGCTTGTAGAGCTAATTTAACTCTAGTGTAAAATTATTTGAACTAGCTTGTAGAGCTAATTTAACTCTAGTGTAAAATTATTTGTACTTGGTTATAGAGCTAGTTCAACTCTAGTGTAAAACTATTTGAACTATATTGTAGTGCTAGTTCAACTCTAGTGTAAAATTATTTTTACTAGGTTATAGAGCTAGTTCTACTCTATTACAAAATTATTTGAACTAGCTTGTAGAGCTTATTCAAATCTAGAAGCTTGTAGAGCTAGTTCAACTCTAGTGTAAAATTATTTGAACTAGCTTGTAGAGCTAGTTCAACTCTAGTGTAAAATTATTTGAACTAGGTTATAGATCTAGTTCAACTTTAGTGTAAAATTATTTGAACTAGCTTGTAGAGCTAGTTCAACTCTAGTATAAATTTATTTGAACTACCTTGTAGAGCTACTTCAACTCTCGTGGAAAATTATTTGTAATAGGATATAGAGCTAGTTCAACTATAGTGTAAAACTATTTGAACTGTACTTTAGAGCTAGTTCAACTCTAGTGTAAAATTATTTGAACTAGCTTGTAGAGCTAGTTCATCTCTAGTGTAAAACTATTTGTACTAGGTTATAGAGCTAGGTCAACTCTATTGTAAAATTATTTGAACTAGCTTGTAGAGCTAGGTCAACTCTAGTGTAAAATTATTTGTACTAGTTTATAGAGCTAGTTCAACTCTAGTGTAAAATTATTTGTACTATTTTATAGAGCTAGTTCTACTCTAGTACAAAATTATTTGAAATACCTTGTAGAGCTAGTTCAACTCTACTGTAAAATTATTTGAACTAGCTTGTAGAGCTAGTTCAAATATAGTGTGAAATTATGTGTACTAGGTTATATAGCTAGTTCAATTCTAATGTAAAATTATTAGAACTAGCTTGTAGAGCTTGTTGAACTCTAGTGTGAAATTATTTGTACTAGGTTATTGAGAGCGAGTTCAACACTAGTGTAAAATCACTTGAACTAGCTTGTAGAGCTACTTCAACACTAGTGTAAAATTGTTTGAACTAGCTTGTAGAGCTAGTTCAACTCTAGTGTAAATTTTTTTGAACTAGCTTGTAGAGCTAGTTTAACTCTAGTGTAAAATTATTTGTACTGGGTTATAGAGCTAGTTCTACTCTAGTGTAAAATTATTTGAACTAACTTGTATAGCTAGTTCAAATCTAGTGCAAAATTATTTGAACTAGCTTGTAGAGCTAGTTCACTCTTGTGTAAAATTATTTGTACTAGGTTATAGAGCTAGTGCAACTCTAGTGTAAAACTATTTGAACTAGACTGTAGAGCTCGTTAAACTCTAGTGTAAAATTATGTGTACTAGGTTATAGAGCTAATTCTACTCTAGTGTAAAATTATTTGAACTAGCTTGTAGAGCTAGTTCAACTCTAGTGTAAATTTTTTGAACTAGGTTATAGATCTAGTTCAACTTTAGTGTAAAATTATTTGAACTAGTTTGTAGAGCTAGTTCAACTCTAGTGTAAAATTATTTGAACTAGCTTGTAGAGCTAGTTCCCACTGTAGTGTAAAATTATTTGTACTAGGTTATAGGGCTAGTTCAACTATAGTGTAAAACTATTTGAACTAGACTATAGAGCTAGTTCCACTCTAGTGTAAAATTATTTGAACTAGCTTGTATAGCTAGTTCAACTCTAGTGTAAAATTATTTGTACTAGGTTATAGAGCTAGGTCAACTCTAGTGTAAAATTGTGTGAACTAGCTTGTAGAGCTAGTTCAACTCTAGTGTAAAATTATTTGAACTTGCTTGTAGAGCTATTTCAACTCTAGTGTAAAATTATTTGAACTAGATTGTAGAGCTAGGTCAACTCTAGTGTAAAATTATTTGTACTAGGTTATAGAGCTAGTTCAACTGTAGTGTAAAATTATTTGTACTAGATTATAGAGCTAGTTCTACTCTAGTACAAAATTATTTGAAATACCTTGTAGAGCTAGTTCAACTCTACTGTAAAATTATTTGAACTAGCTTGTAGAGCTAGTTCAAATATAGTGTGAAATTATGTGTACTAGGTTATAGAGCTAGTTCAATTCTAATGTAAAATTATGAGAACTAGGTTGTACAGCTTGTTGAACTCTAGTGTGAAATTATTTGTACTAGGTTATTGAGAGCTAGTTCAACACTAGTGTAAAATTACTTGAACTAGCTTGTAGAGCTACTTCAACACTAGTGTAAAATTATTTGAACTAGCCTGTAGAGCTAGTTCAACTCTAGTGTAAAATTGTTTGAACTAGCTTGTAGAGCTAGTTTAACTCTTGCGTAAAATTATTTGTACTAGGTTATAGAGCTAGTTCTACTCTAGTGTAAAATTATTTGAACTAACTTGTATAGCTAGTTCAAATCTAGTGTAAAATTATTTGAACTAGCTTGTAGAGCTAGTTCACTCTTTTGTTAAATTATTTGTACTAGGTTATAGAGCTAGTGCAACTCTAGTGTAAAACTATTTGAACTAGACTGTAGAGCTCGTTAAACTCTAGTGTAAAATTATGTGTACTAGGTTATAGAGCTAATTCTACTCTAGTGTAAAATTATTTGAACTAGCTTGTAGAGCTAGTTCAACTCTAGTGTAAATTTTTTGAACTAGGTTATAGATCTAGTTCAACTTTAGTGTAAAATTATTTGAACTAGTTTGTAGAGCTAGTTCAACTCTAGTGTAAAATTATTTTAACTAGCTTGTAGAGCTAGTTCCCACTGTAGTGTAAAATTATTTGTACTAGGTTATAGGGCTAGTTCAACTATAGTGTAAAACTATTTGAACTAGACTATAGAGCTAGTTCCACTCTAGTGTAAAATTATTTGAACTAGCTTGTAGAGCTAGTTCAACTCTAGTGTAAAATTATTTGTACTAGGTTATAGAGCTAGGTCAACTCTAGTGTAAAATTGTTTGAACTAGCTTGTAGATCTAGTTCAACTCTAGTGTAAAATTATTTGAACTTGTTTGTAGAGCTATTTCAACTCTAGTGTAAAATTATTTGAACTAGCTTATAGAGCTAGTTCAACTCTAGTGTAAAATTATTTGTACTAGGTTATAGAGCTAGTTCAACTCTAGTGTAAAACTATTTGAACTAGATTGTAGAGCTAGTTCAACTCTAGTGTAAAATTATTTTTACTAGGTTATAGAGCTAGTTCTACTCTAATGCAAAATTATTTTAACTAGCTCGTGGAGCTTGTTCAACTCTATATGCTTCTAGAGCTAGTTCAACTATAGTGTAAAATTATTTGAACATGCTTGTAGAGCTAGTTCAACTCTACTGTAAAATTATTTGAACTAGGTTATAGAGTTAGGTCAACTCTAGTGTAAAATTATTTGAACTTGCTTTTAGAGTTATTTCAACTCTAGTGTAAAATTAATTGAACTAGCTTGTAGAGCTAGTTCAACTCTAGTGTAAAATTATTTGTACTAGGTTATAGAGCTAGTTCAACTCTAGTGTAAAACTATTTGAACTAGATTGTAGAGCTAGTTCAACTCTAGCGTAAAATTATTTTTACCTGGTTATAGAGCTAGTTCTACTCTAGTGCAAATTATTTGAACTAGCTTGTAGAGCTTGTTCAACTCTACAAGCTTGTAGAGCTAGTTCAACTCTAGTGTAAAATTATTTGAACTAGCTTGTAGAGCTAGTTCAACTCTAGTATAAATTAATTGAACTAGGTTATAGATTTAGTTCAACTTTAGTGTAAAATTATTTGAACTAGCTTGTAGAGCAAGTTCAACTCTAGTGTAAAATTATTTGAACTAGCTTTTAGAGCTAGTTCAACTCTAGTGTAAAATTATTTGTACTTGGTTAGAGAGCTAGTTCAACTATAGTGTAAAACTATTTGAACTAGACTATAGAGCTAGTTGCACTCTAGTGGAAAATTATTTGAACTAGCTTGTAGAGCTAGTTCAATTCTATTGTAAAACTATTTGTACTAGGTTATAGAGCTAGGTCAACTCTAGTGCAAAATTATTTGAACTAGCTTGTAGAGCTATTTCAACTCTAGTGTAAAATTATTTGAACTAGTTTGTAGAGCTAGTTCAACTCTAGTGCAAAATTATTTGTACTAGGTTATAGAGCTAGTTCAACTCTAGTGTAAAACTATTTGAACTAGATTGTAGAGCTAGTTCAACTCTAGTGTAAAATTATTTTTACTAGGTTATAGAGCTAGTTCTACTCTAGTGCAAAATTATTTGAACTAACTTGTAGAGCTTATTCAAATCTACAAGCTTGTAGAGCTAGTTCAACTCTAGTGTAAAATTATTTGAACTAGCTTGTAGAGCTAGTTCGACTCTAGTGTAAAATTATTTGAACTAACTTGTAGAGCTAGTTCGACTCTAGTGTAAAATTATTTGAACTAGGTTATAGATCTAGTTCAACTTGAGTGTAAAATTATTTGTACTAGATTATAGAGGTAGTTGAACTCTAGTGTAAAACTATTTGTACTAGGTTATAGAGCTAGTGCAACTCTAGTGTAAAACTATATCAACTAGACTGTAGAGCTAGTTATTTGAACCAGCATGTAGAGCTAGTTCAACTCTAGTGTAAAATTATTTGAACTAGGTTATTGATCTAGTTCAACTTTAGTGTAAAATTATTTGAACTAGCTTGTAGAGCTAGTTCAACTCCAGTGGAAAATTATTTGACCTAGCTTGTAGACCTAGCTCAAGTCTAGTGTAAAATCATTTGTTCTATGTTATAGAGCTAGTTCAACTCTAGTGTAAATTTATTTGTACTAGGTTATAGAGCTAGTTCTACTCTAGTGCAAAACTACTTGAACTAGCTTGTAGAGCTACTTCAACTCTAGTGTAAAACTATTTGAACTAGCTTGTAGAGCTCGTTCAAATCTAGTGTGAAATTATGTGTACTATGTTATAGAGCTAGGTCAACTCTAGTGTAAATTATTAGAACTAGCTTGTAGAGCTAGTTCAACTCTAGTGTAAAATTATTTGAACTAGCTTTTAGAGCTAGTTCAACTCTAGTGTAAAATTATTTGTACTAGGTTGTAGAGCTAGTTCAACTATAGTGTAAAACTATTTGAACTAGACTATAGAGCTAGGTCCACTCTAGTGGAAAATTATTTGAACTAGCTTGTAGAGCTAGTTCAATTCTAGTGTAAAACTATTTGTACTAGGTTATAGAGCTAGGTCAACTCTAGTGTAAAATTATTTAAACTAGCTTGTACAGCTATTTCAACTCTAGTGTAAAATTATTTGAACTAGCTTATAGAGCTAGTTCAACTCTAGTGTAAAATTATTTGTACTAGGTTATAGAGCTAGTTCAACTCTAGTGTAAAACTATTTGAACTAGATTGTAGAGCTAGTTCAACTCTAGTGTAAAATTATTTTTACTAGGTTATAGAGCTAGTTCTACTCTAGTGCAAAATTATTTGAACTAGCTTGTAGAGCTTTTTCAAATCTACAAGCTTGTAGAGCTAGTTCAACTCTAGTGTAAAATTATTTGAACTAGCTTGTAGAGCTAGTTCAACTCTAGTGTAAAATTATTTGAACTAGGTTATAGATCTAGTTCAACTTGAGTGTAAAATTATTTGTACTAGATTATAGAGGTAGTTCAACTCTAGTGTAAAACTATTTGTACTAGGTTATAGAGCTAGTGCAACTCTAGTGTAAAATTATTTGAACTAGACTATAGAGCTAGTTATTTGAACCAGCTTGTAGAGCTAGTTCATATCTAGTGTAAAATTATTTGAACCAGCTTGTAGAGTGTCGGTGTACTAGAGTAGGGGTACCCTATTACCCCGAACTCGTGCACGGGCAGTTGCAGCACCCCGCGGCGAGGCTTGCCGGGTGACCGCCAGGACCCTCCGTGGTTCCCTTAAAGACCATTCAAGAACAAAGTACTCAAACCAAGGCCCCGGTAAGAGGAGCTTGCCGGGAAGGCCAACCGAGGCCCCGGTAAGAGGAGCTTGCCGGGAAGGCCAACCAAGGCCCCGGCAAGAGGAGCTTGCCGGGAAGAGACGAGACCCCGGCAAGAGGAGCTTGCCGAGAAGGCCACTCAAGACATACCAAGAAAGCTTGCCACGACGCGCCCTGTGTCCCGGCAAGATCCGGCGAGCGACAAGCTTCCGGACGCGACAAGACGACGGCCGCGGCAAGGAGCTTGCCGCGGGAAACCCCCACTGCGTGCCCGCGCTGCAGCTCACCTGCTAACGTGTCGCTCTGGGACTCTCCCAGAGCGCACGTGGCGGGAGGCCGTGCAGCTAGGGGTACGTGGTGGCAAGCGGAGATGAAGAGAAGCCCATCGTGGCAAACGGTGGCACTCCTAACGGTCACCTTTTGCACTGTTTAGGAGACTCAGACAGGCATTTAATGCCCTTGTCCCCTGCCGTCAGAGTTAGGTAGGGTGCACTGTATCCACAGTAGCGGTAGCTATACCTACCACATCCTTTTCCATTTTTACCCTTCTTGTCTACGTTGCCCCCTGTCGGTGACCCCTTGAGTATAAAAGGAGGCATAAGCGCAACGTAGAGGGGGTTCCGAAGGTCGGGGAGTTCAGAGTCTCGGCCAGCCCGGCTCGTTGAACACGAGAAACACTCTTACGCTCAGTCTGGCAGCGTCCATCGCTCCTGAGCAAGAATCCAATATACACAAACAAGCAGCAGTAGGGTTTTACGCATCCGTGCGGCCCGAAGCTGGGTAAAAATCTCCCCACGTGCGCTGCCTCGATCCGCTCTTTGTGCGCTCTCTGCCCCCCACCGAACCAAAAAGGGGCCCTGTCCCCATAGGTGTTGGCGGGAATCAGCATCGCCCCCGCCATCTCTGGCACGCCAGGTAGGGGGCGTCGAGATCGTGCGAATCCGATCCGGCGGGCACGCAAGCTAAATCCTCATCGTCATGGCTCCCAAGGAGCGGGCGAGCAAAAGAACGACGCCAGTGCGGCAACAAAAAAAAGCTAAGTCATGCAAAACTTTAGATATTTCCTTTCTATACGAAGTTATCCGCCTTGGAGATCTTGTTCTTTGTACGAAAAACCTGTGCGCGGAGGAATCAACTCGTAGCTAGTCGCGCCCTTACTTTGTTTCGAGTCCGCTCAACAACTTAAGTGAGCTGCTAGCGCCCTTACTTTGCTTCGAGTCCACTCAGCAACTTAAGGGAGCTGCTAGCGCCCTTACTTTGTTTCGAGTCCGCTCAACAACTTAAGCGAGCTGCAACTAGTTGCGACAAGATTACTTGTCGGTAGCGACCCCGCCAGCAGGCTGCTGAAGTTCTGCACTCGGCGCTCGCGGCAAGGGTGCCTGCACCAGCAAGTTTCCCTAGAAAGCGTAGGGTGGACGTACAAAGAGGGGTCGAACAGGAAGATAGCATGTGCTATTTATTTGAGATTTCTGCATAGACCTGTATGCCGAGGAGCCTTCTCGGGGCTAGTTGCGCTCCATGTTGCCTCGAGTCCGCTCGGCAACTTGTGCGGTTGCGTTAGAACCAAGAAGGTAAACCTTTCCGGGAGGCGATGTTCCCGAATAGCCGCTAAGGGCCCGTTCCCTCAAGCGCTGCTGGCTGGATCACACGCACCGGGAAGAATTCCAGCAGGCATAGGGAATATGTAGCAGAAGTCAAAATCCGCAAACGAGTTAAGTGCACTTCGGATACTAATCACTTGCTATGTTTGAACGCAGTTATGGCCCGGGGGCTGGCAACGCCCTTAGGTTCAATCTTTTTGGTGTCAAGAACGACGAAGTTCTTCACCATAAGCCTTTCCGGCAACGATCTTGCCGGGAGCCGGCGTCAAGAACGACGAAGTTCTTCGCCATAAGCCTTTCCGGCAACGATCTTGCCGGGAGCCGGCGTCAAGAACGACGAAGTTCTTCGCCATAAGCCTTTTCGGCAACGATCTTGCCAGGAGCCGGTGCCAAGAACAACGAAGTTCTTCGCCATGAGCCTTCCTGGCGACAAGTTTGCCGGAAGCCGGCATCGAGAACGTCAAAGTTCTCTGCCGAAGATAAAAGCCTTCCTGGCAACCAGCTTGCCGGAAGCCAGCATCGAGAACGTCAAAGTTCTCTGCTGAAGATAAAAGCCTTCCTGGCAACCACCTTGCCGGAAGCCAGCATCAAGAACGTCAAAGTTCTCTGCTGAAGATAAAAGCCTTCCTGGCAACCAGCTTGCTAGAAGCCAGCATCGAGAATGTCAAAGTTCTCTGCTGAAGATAAAAGCCTTCCTGGCAACCAGCTTGCCGGAAGCCAGCATCGAGAACGTCAAAGTTCTCTACT
>NC_041388.1:367669014-367695669 GCF_002162155.2 Triticum dicoccoides | reverse complement strand
TCTCTGCTGAAGATAAAAGCCTTCCTGGCAACCAGCTTGCCGGAAGCCAGCATCAAGAACGTCAAAGTTCTCTGCTGAAGATAAAAGCCTTCCTGGCAACCAGCTTGCCGGAAGCCAGCATCGAGAACGTCAAAGTTCTCTGCTGAAGATAAAAGCCTTCCTGGCGACAAGCTTTCCGGAAGCCGGCATCGAGAACGTCAAAGTTCTCTGCCGAAGATAAAAGCCTTCCTGGCAACAAGCTTGCCGGAAGCCAGCATCGAGAACTTCAAAGTTCTCTGCTGAAGATAAAAGCCTTCCTGGCAAGCAGTTTGCCGGAAGCCGGCATCGAGAACGTCAAAGTTCTCTGTCGAAGACTAAAGCCTTCCTGGCAACCAGCTTGCCGGAAGCCGGCATCGAGAACGTTGAAGTTCTCTGCGGCAGATAAGAGCCTTCCCGACAAGCCAGTATCGCTGGGGGCTGTGAGTGCCAAGAATCGTCCACGGCAAACCAGAGTTGCCGAGGGCTGCAATACCAGATAAGTCTTTCATCCCTCATCATGCATTCTCTTATGGACTGGGGAATGCGAAACCACGTTTCTTCCCGGAAACTGCCGTGCTCCCTCGACTCTAGGCCCTGGGGCTCGTTCTCGGGGCCAAGTTTGGTCGTAGTCGCGGCAGCAAAGGGATGAAACGAGGAGACCGCACCCACCTCGTTCCTGCCTCCGTTAAAAGCGTGAGAAAGGTTGAGCGACGTGGGAAGGCGGCAGGGCCTGTTGCCGGGAGATGAAATGTCTGTCCGAGGGATACCAAGGATTTGTTCCTTGGCGTGGGTTTAACTCACGAGACAAATAACCCGGCAAGGATCCCCCTTTTTCATTAAAAAACATCCCACTCAGGTACAGTCCATAAAGGATGAAAAACATGAAAGAGAGGATTACAAGCTCTAGATACAGCAAAGGCCCGAAGGCTTACAAATCAAAAAGATAAGATGCCCGTAATCCCTTTCCTGTCCCTCTTTTCAGGAGGCAGGTCAAGGAGGCGAAAACGGCAAAAGGGGTGCCTAGGCGAGCTACGGGTGTCAGAAGACACCAAGGGAACATCCCGGGGGTCGTCCGAAGGCTGGACGGCGACGGTGGCGCTGGAAGCGGGGCTCGAAGATGGGGCGACAGGACGTCAGCATGCTGTCGAGGACACCACGCCCTCGTACTCCGGCTTGACGGCCTTGTCGCCTGCCCTCTTCCCCTTCCGCAGCCTCCCTGCGCCAGCTGCCCAAGGAGACGACCCCGGGGAGTTCAAGAAGCCGGCGACGCGGATGATGTGGTCGCCGGTGCCGCGCAAAGCGGTGCCCGACGCCTAGTCGGACCCGCTACTCCGCCGCCCGCTATCCTCGTCGTTGCTGTCGCTCCCCTCCTCGTCGCTCTCGCTCGAGGAGGAGCCTTCGCTGTCGGAGGAGCTATCCACGCAGCACTTCGCCCGAGTGCCGAAGCACCCGAAGGCCTTGACGGAGAGGAGATCGCCCTCCATCAACTTGAAATGGAGGGTAAACCCCTCCGTCAAGCTGTGGATGCGGGCGAACGTCTTCCACCCTCGATCAAGATACATCACATTAGGGGCTGGGAATGCAACACGGACTCGCGTGCCGCTGATCCCACAGCCCCTCATGTGCAGTTTCAGCGTTTCGGGAGGCTCCACTTCCATCGCGCGCGCAAACGGAGCAGGAAGCCGGAGGCGACGACGAGGCGCCCGGCGCAGCCTGACGAAGAACTCGCAAGTGTCATCCCCTATGTGGACCGCCGTGGGGGGAAGAGCCGCCGGCGGAGGTGAAGTTGATGCGCCGCCCCGTCCGCCTCTTCCCCGAGCGCCTCGACCTCGTCCGCGACCTCGTCCTCTTCCTCTTCCCCTCAAGACCGGCTCTGCCACCACGGGCGCAGCAGAGGGAGAGAGGCGCTGTCTGGCGGCGACCCTCGCTGCCACCGAGGAAGGGCCTGGGTTCCCTTTCTCCATGGAAGATGAGAGAAAGGGGAGCAGAAGCTGAAGAAAGGAGAAGATGAGAGAGTGCGGGTTTTCCATGCTCCCATCCCGCTCTTTATAAAGGAGCAAGGTGGGCGCTCGGCCGCCCCACTCAGCGAATCAAGACACGGGAAGGGCAGGGAGTCGGGGCCAACCCGCTCGCAATGGCCCAGTTTCCCAATCCACCGTCCGTGACCTCAAGCGCATGGGAGCCGCGTGGCGGGGATGCAGAACTGAGGCGACAGATGAGGCAGCACCGCTCCGCCCCGTGAACGCGGGGAGTGGACGTCCCGAAAACCGCGCACCAGCCCCGTCCAGTAAATGCACCGCGCCCTCACACCTACCTCCGTTTAAGGAGGAGGGCGTGAATCGTCCCCATCATCGTGGTCTGACGCATGCTCGGGGGGCTTAGCCCCACACAAACTCCCACGATCTCTCCCATGATGCCGCGTTTGACGCGTGCCGTTCTGGGCGTGCGCGGTGGGAGCAGAGTTAGATTCGGCGTGACCTAGGCCGCGCGTGCCCATGCACTATTTTGGGCCTGGCCCAACAGCTCTCGGCACCGTGTATGGCCCAGGCCCGGGGGCTCCTGTCGGTGTACTAGAGTAGGGGTACCCTATTACCCCGAACTCGTGCACGGGCAGTTGCAGCGCCCCGCGGCAAGGCTTGCCGGGTGACCGCCAGGACCCTCCGTGGTTCCCTTAAAGACCATTCAAGAACAAAGTACTCAAACCAAGGCCCCGGTAAGAGGAGCTTGCCGGGAAGGCCAACCGAGGCCCCGGTAAGAGGAGCTTGCCGGGAAGGCCAACCAAGGCCCCGGCAAGAGGAGCTTGCCGGAAAGAGACGAGACCCCGGCAAGAGGAGCTTGCCGGGAAGGCCACTCCAGACATACCAAGAAAGCTTGCCGCGACGCGCCTTGCGTCCCGGCAAGATCCGGCGAGCGACAAGCTTCCGGACGCGACAAGACGATGGCCGCGGCAAGGAGCTTGCCGCGGGAAACCCCCACTGCGTGCCCGCGCTCCAGCTCACCTGCTAACGTGTCGCTCTGGGACTCTCCCAGAGCGCACGTGGCGGGAGGCCGTGCAGCTAGGGGTACGTGGTGGCAAGCGGAGATGAAGAGAAGCCCATCGTGGCAAACGGTTGCACTCCTAACGGTCACCTTTTGCACTGTTTAGGAGACTCAGACAGGTATTTAATGCCCTTGTCCCCTGCCGTCAGAGTTAGGTAGGGTGCACTATATCCACAGTAGCGGTAGCTATACCTACCACATCCTTTTCCATTTTTACCCTTCTTGTCTATGTTGCCCCCTGTCGGTGACCCCTTGAGTATAAAAGGAGGCCCAAGCGCAACGTAGAGGGGGTTCCGAAGGTCGGGGAGTTCAGAGACTCGGCCAGCCCGGCTCGTTGAACACCAGAAACACTCTTACGCTCAGTCTGGCAGCGTCCATCGCTCCTGAGCAAGAATCCAATATACACAAACAAGCAGCAGTAGGGTTTTACGCATCCGTGCAGCCCGAAGCTGGGTAAAAATCTCCCCGCGTGCGCTTCCTCGATCCGCTCTTTGTGCGCTCTCCGTCCCCCACCGAACCAAAAAGGGGCCCTGTCCCCATAGGTGTTGGCGGGAATCAGCATCGCCCCCGACATCTCTGGCGCGCCAGGTAGGGGGCGTCGAGATCGTGCGAACCCGATCCGGCGGGCACGCAAGCTAAATCCTCATCGTCATGGCTCCCAAGGAGCGGGCGAGCAAAAGAACGACGCCAGTGCGGCAACAAAAAAAAGCTAAGTCGTGCAAAACTTTAGATATTTCCTTTCTATACGAAGTTATCCGCCTTGGAGATCTTGTTCTTTGTACGAAAAACCTGTGCGCGGAGGAATCAACTCGTAGCTAGTCGCGCCCTTACTTTGTTTCGAGTCCGCTCAACAACTTAAGTGAGCTGCTAGCGCCCTTACTTTGCTTCGAGTCCGCTCAGCAACTTAAGGGAGCTGCTAGCGCCCTTACTTTGTTTCGAGTCCGCTCAACAACTTAAGCGAGCTGCAACTAGTTGCGACAAGATTACTTGTCGGTAGCGACCCCGCCAGCAGGCTGCTGAAGTTCTGCACTCGGCGCTCGCGGCAAGGGTGCCTGCACCAGCAAGTTTCCCTAGAAAGCGTAGGGTGGACGTACAAAGAGGGGTCGAACAGGAAGATAGCATGTGCTATTTATTTGAGATTTCTGCATAGACCTGTATGTCGAGGAGCCTTCTCGGGGCTAGTTGCGCTCCATGTTGCCTCGAGTCCGCTCGGCAACTTGTGCGGTTGTGTTAGAACCAAGAAGGTAAACCTTTCCGGGAGGCGATGTTCCCGAATAGCCGCTAAGGGCCCGTTCCCTCAAGCGCTGCTGGCTGGATCACAGGCACCGGGAAGAATTCCAGCAGGCATAGGGAATATGTAGCAGAAGTCAAAATCCGCAAACGAGTTAAGTGCACTTCGGATGCTAATCACTTGCTATGTTTGAACGCAGTTATGGCCCGGGGGCTGGCAACGCCCTTAGGGCCAATCTTTCTGGCGTCAAGAACGACGAAGTTCTTCACCATAAGCCTTTCCGGCAACGATCTTGCCGGGAGCCGGCGTCAAGAACGACGAAGTTCTTCGCCATAAGCCTTTCCGGCAACGATCTTGCCGGGAGCCGGCGTCAAGAACGACGAAGTTCTTCGCCGTAAGCCTTTTCGGCAACGATCTTGCCAGGAGCCGGTGCCAAGAACAACGAAGTTCTTCGCCATGAGCCTTCCTGGCGACAAGTTTGCCGGAAGCCGGCATCGAGAACGTCAAAGTTCTCTGCCGAAGATAAAAGCCTTCCTGGCAACCAGCTTGCCGGAAGCCAGCATCGAGAACGTCAAAGTTCTCTGCTGAAGATAAAAGCCTTCCTGGCAACCAGCTTGCCGGAAGCCAGCATCAAGAACGTCAAAGTTCTCTGCTGAAGATAAAAGCCTTCCTGGCAACCAGCTTGCCGGAAGCCAGCATCGAGAATGTCAAAGTTCTCTGCTGAAGATAAAAGCCTTCCTAGCAACCAGCTTGCCGGAAGCCAGCATCGAGAACGTCAAAGTTCTCTGCTGAAGATAAAAGCCTTCCTGGCAACCAGCTTGCCGGAAGCCAGCATCAAGAACGTCAAAGTTCTCTGCTGAAGATAAAAGCCTTCCTGGCAACCAGCTTGCCGTAAGCCAGCATCGAGAACGTCAAAGTTCTCTGCTGAAGATAAAAGCCTTCCTGGCGACAAGCTTTCCGGAAGCCGGCATCGAGAACGTCAAAGTTCTCTGCCGAAGATAAGCCTTCCTGGCAACAAGCTTGCCGGAAGCCAGCATCGAGAACGTCAAAGTTCTCTGCTGAAGATAAAAGCCTTCCTGGCAAGCAGTTTGCCGGAAGCCGGCATCGAGAACGTCAAAGTTCTCTGCCGAAGATCTAGTTCAACTTTAGTGTAAAATTATTTCCACTAGCTTGTAGAGCTAGTTAAACTTTAGTGTATAATTATTTGAAATAGTTTGTAGAGCTAGTTCAACTCTAGTGTAAAATTATTTGAACTAGCTTGTAGAACTAGTTCAACTCTAGTGTAAAACTATTTGTACTAGGTTATAGAGCTAGGTCAACTCTAGTGTAAAATTATTTGAACTAGCTTGTAGAGCTAGTTCAACTCTAGTGTAAAATTATTTGTACTAGGTTATAGAGCTTGTTCAACTCTAGTGTTGTCGGGGAAACTGATCCACGAACACCTATGGGGCCGGCGGACCGAGCCCCTTTCGGTTCGGCGGGGGGCGGAGATCACACGAAGAGCAGATCGAGGCGAAGCACACGAGCAGTTTACCCAGCTTCGGAGCTCTCCGGAGAGATAACACTCCTACTGCTGCTTGTTTGATTATCTTGTGTTCTTGCTCCAGAGAGAGAGCGTAGTGTTTTTCTGGGTTCCGAACCAGTTAACCTCCTCTACGTTGCGCATGGGCCTCCTTTTATACGTTAAAGGGGTCAACGATAGGTGGCAACGCAGAGAAGGGTACAAATGTAAAAAGTGAGGTGGTTGGTACAGTTACTTGTACAGTGCACCCTACCTAACCCTGACGGCAGGGGACAAGGGCATTAAATGCCCGTCTGAGTCGCCCAAACAGTGCAGAAAAGGACCGTTAGGGGCTCCACCGTTCACCACGATGGCGATCTTGTCAGCTTCGCATGCCACTGCGCACCGCTGGCTGCACAGCCTCCCGCCACGCGCGCCTGGAGAGGCCCCAGAGCGACACGTTGGTGGATGCGCTGGAGCGTGGGCACAGAGTGGCCGCCTGCCGCGGCAAGCGCCTAGTCGCTGCTGTTATCTTGTCGGGTCCGGAAGCTTGTCGCTCACCGGGCCTCGAGGTACCTTGGTTGGTCTTCCCGGCAAGCTCCTCTTGCCGGGGCCTTGTTTCCTTGCCGGAGCGCGTGGCGCGTCGCGGCAAGTTCCTTGGAGTGCCTTGGTTGGCCTTCCTGGCAAGCTCCTCTTGCCGGGGCCTTGTCTCCTGAGCTTAAATACTTTGTTCTTGAATGGCTCCAAGGGAACCACGGAGGATCTTGGCGTTCGCCCGGCAAGCCTTGCCGCGGGGTGCTGCAACTGCCCATGCACAAGTTCAGGGTACTAGGGTACCCCTATTCTAGTACACCGTCAGGAGCCCCCGGGCCTCGGCCAGACACGGTGCCGAGCGCTGTTGGGCCAGGCCCAAGACAGGGCACGGGCACACGCGGACTGGGCCATGCCGAATCTCGCTCCGTATCCACCGCGCTCTCCCCTAACGGCACGCGTTGAATGCGGCATCGTGGGAGAGATCGTGGGTGGTTCTTTATTCGGAAGGGCGAAACGTCCGCCCCGTCCCTCTTTATAAGCAGAGGAAATAGGGGCAGTTCGTTCCCCCTCGCTGGTTGCTACTACTCCATCTTCACGAACCTCCGCCGCTCCCCCCTTCTTCTTGAAGCCTAAAGAGCAGCGCTCCGCCCCCCATTGCCACCAGCATCACCAACGCCGTCGACCTCCCCCACCACCTCCGCCATGGCTCCGAAAGCCGACAAGGGAAAGGGCGTGAAGTCGGCCGAGGCGCAGTGGCTCGCAGTGCTGCGGAAGGAGCGGGCGATCTTCTCCCCCCAGCTCGGCGTGAAGGAGCTGAGGGAGTACTTCTACCTCTTTTGGGCGACGGAGACGCGGGCGCATCCGCGCACGAGGGTACTCCCGGCCGCTGCTTCAGAACTGGCTCCAAACGGGTACCCATTTTTCACGCTGTTCTTCTATTGTGGGCTCTGCCCGCCCTTCCCGGAGTTCTTCTGCGATATCATGAAGACCTACGGCCTCCGCCTCCTTGATTTCACCCCCAACGCCGTTCTGACCATGGCAGTTTTCGCACATTTGTGCGAAAACTTTGTCGGAGTCCACCCCAATGTTGCCCTTTTCCGCCACTTCTTCATGCCTCGGGTAGAGAGAGGAGAGCCGCTTGCCGGAGGGACCGCCTGGATCTCGAGAGTCGGCAAGAAGGAGGCGTACTTGGAGGGTGAGCTCCGCAGCAAGTGGGAGGAGTGGAGAGCGGAGTGGTGCTGGATCGTCGAGGAGAATCCGCAGCCCTTCACCCCCGTGCGCCAAGCTCCAATAGTGCGCGGCAATGACTGGAGCAACGTGGCCCCGGAAGACGAGAGGCTTAAGATCGCCATCACTAGGATCCTTCGCCTCAGGCTTGCCGGGCTCACTGTAGGCGCTGTAGGCGCGGATTTCCTCCACCGCCGCATCGCCCCCCTGCAGGAGAGGGGGAGGCCCGCCTGGGAATTCAAGAACTCGGCGGACATCATGAGGCTGCGGCCGGGCCTCAACTACAACTTCACCGTCTTGGAGCTGGATGCAATGCTCCTGGAGTTGTTCAAACGCGATCCCCAGCACCCATTCACGCTGGCGAGGGGCGTCGTTCCATTGTGCAATAATTCTTCGCTTGACCGGATCCGCGCCATGATGCCGTTGTGCGATTCACACGGAATCATTCCAACTTGGCAAGAGCCTGCGGATGACGTCGTGCAAGCGTTCTTCGACAACTTGGAAGAAGTGCCGGTCCGCGCTGACGAGCAGAAGAGCCTCACCCGTGACACCACCGACGAGGAGCTGCAGCGCATCGCCACTAGGGCGGAAGAGGTTGTGGCCGCAGCTGCCGCGGGCGCGTTCGGGTTCACTGTGGAGGAGGCGGAGGTGGTAGAGGCGGCAAACCTCGCCGAGCGCGCGGAATTTATTGGCGAGGAAGAGCCTGCCGGCTCTGAAGCTGAGCCGAGCGAGGCCGGCAAGGAAGAGCCCGAGCCTTCAGAAAGCTTGCCGCAGGTGGAGCCCCCGGCCCCGCCAAGAAGGCGTCTTCACAGGGCCGCGGACGTAGCTGGGCGGCAGCCAGGTCAACAGCCGCCGAGCCGTGCGACACGCTCTACCGCGGCAAGCAATGTTGCCGCGGGAGCGCCTCACGCAACAGCGGCAACTGGAGCGGGATCTTCCCGGGCCACTGCCACCGCCCCCGCCAAGCGGGCAAGGGATCCTACTCATCCGCCTCGCCGCACCGGAGGGGAGCCGGACTTCGATCTTTCCGCGCTCAGCTCCGACGAGGAGGAAGAAGAGTAAGTTTCTTTGGTGCTCTTGTAGTTCTTCACTCTTGCTGTTTTTATCTTGTATCTGACTTGCTTCAATCTGAACTCCTTTCTTTTCAGGACGCTGGCCCAGAGAGCGGCGAAGAGGGCCAAGGCCACGGTGATTGTCATCGAAGACGACCCCTCCGTGTCAGCAGGGGGCGGGTCCGAGACCACCTTGACGGACCCGGCAACCACTCCTCAAAGCAGCCCCCAGCGTAAGTTCATAGTTAGCTTTCTGCTGTCAAGCGCATGAGTGTTTTTTCCTTTGTTGATATCTTGCTTGTTGATTTGTGTAGGAGCAGAGCAGCCACATCAGGAGCGCCTGGAAGCTGGTCCCGAAGTGCCATCTGCTTCGACTATGCCGCCAAGGGAGGAGTCCCCGGTAAGGGAGCGCTCTCCGGCAAGGGACAACTCTCCGGCAAGGGGCAGTTCTTCAGCAAGGGACAGCACCGTCGATCCTGCGGCGGCCGAGACCACAACTGCAGATCTTGGCACAGGTAATTCACTTGTCCAAAAACTTTCCCTTGGGTTCTTCTTCTTCTGATTTTCTTCTCTTGGATTTTTGATTGATTTTTCTCCCTTCTTCGTTCTTCAGAGCCATCTGCGGCTGAGCCAATGGAGACAAAGGGCGCCGGCGAGGAAGGCGCGCATGGCAGCACTGACGACGCCGCCGCCAACGAAGAAGGGACCGGTGCTGATGAGACCGCCGGCGAGGAGGCCGCCAAGGCTGCCGCCGCAGAAGCCGGCGAGGGGTCGGGCGATCGCACTGACGACCCTGAGGCCGCAGGAGCGCCAGGCGCTGCGTCGACCACCGATCCCTCTGCCGCTGCTGCGGAGCCGGGCTCCGAGGAGCCCCAGCCCGGCGCCTACTTGAAGGTCGGCGACGATATCTTCATCAAGCTACCCTGGGTGTCGAGCTCCAGGGCGCTGGTCGAGGGGGAAACTTTCGATGAGGAGGTGCTCGCCTCCGCTGGACTGTCGTTGGTCGACGTGCCCAGTAGCTGCAGTGGCGAGCCTGAGGAGGAGCAGCTGCTACAGAAGCTGTTGTCACTCTACCGCGCACGGCAGGCCAAGCTGGCTTCCTGGGAAGCGCTTGTCGCGAAGGCGGGAGTTGACATGGAGAAGCGCGCGGAGGAGCTCCGGGGCCACAATCAAGAAGCTCTCCGGTCCCTGGCACAGGAGCGGGAGCGACTCGCCGAGGAGCGCACGGCCTTCCTTCTCGAGAAGGCCGAAGCTGAGGAGGAACAAAGGCTGGCCGCCGAGAAGCAGTCTACGCGAGAAGGCGAATTGGTGCAGCGGAAGGCCAACCTCGACAGCTACGAGAAGGAGCTCGCCGAGCGCGAGCAAGCGCTCGGCGGGGCGCTCAAGGAAGCAAAGGACGCTGCCGCAACCGCAGAGGCCGCCAAGAAAGAGCTGGAGGAGAAGGTGGCGCAGCTGGAGGCCAACATTGGGAAGAGCGGCGAGGAGCTTGCCGCGCTCAAGCGTGAGCGTGAGAAGGATGCTGCCGCCCACGGTGAGCTGCAAGGTCTTCTCGCTGAGAGGGGCAAGGAGCTCAGCGCCGCCAAGGATTCCAATGCAGACCTGGAGTTGAAGCTGGCCACGCTGACGCAGACGCTGGACGACGCCAAGGAGCGGGAGAAGACCTTGTCAGAGAAGGTCAAGGCTGACAAGGCACTGCTGGAGAGCATCGCAGTTACCCAGAACTCATTCAGAGATACTGTGGAGCACTGGACCGAGGGTCTGGTGAATATTGCCGCAGTCATCGACGAGGAGCTGGCGTAGCTGGGGATGGAGGACTTTGGGTATCCCTCCGACGAGAATCTCCAACCCAGCGCCAAGCTCAGCCTGTTCTTCAAGGGCATGGCGACGGCACTCCAGCGGCTCCGGGAGAGGATCCCAAAGCAGCTGGCCGACGAGTCGCGCAGAATCTGCCCCGGAGTTCTCCAGAAGGTGCTGATGAAGGTGGCCTTCGGCAATCCAGGCCTCAGCTTCACCAATGTCCTCAAGTCCTTGCCGCCAGACGCTGATCAGGACGCACTCAAGGCCCTTGTCGCACCCATTGTGGACAAGGTGAGCGAGATCAAGAGGGTTGATGGCGATCGCGTAGACTAGGCCGCCCATTTCTTCTTTTGCCTTGTCGCTGCTAATCATGTTATGAAAACAGTCTGTTAGAGCTGCGACAAGTTATCTTGTAATATAACTTTATTTCTGTTATTAATTGCTATGTTATTTCCTCTACTAGATTCCTTCATTTGTATGTTTTTACCCTACGCTTCTAGGGTTGTCGGCGCAGGCACCCGAGCCGCGAGCACTGAGTGCGGAACGTCAGCAGCCTGCTGGCGGCGCTGCTTCCGACAAGAAACCTTGTCGCGACTAGATGCAGCACACTTAAGTTTTTGAGCGGACTTGAAACAAAGTAAGGGCGCAACTAGCCACGAGTTGGTTCCTCCGCGCACAGGTTTTCCATACAAAGCAGGGTCGTTCGAGGAAGATAACTCAAAAATTTAAAAACTGATTTCTCAAACTTTGGCAACTTAGCTTTTCTGTCGTTTGCTTCCCGGCAGGGCAAAACTTTGCTTGAACGACGCCTGGTCCATACCACAATCTTCTCCTTCCCCCCCGGCAAACTTGTGTGCGAGGGAACCTTCTTTTCCTTTGTTGAAAAGAAGAAAGAAGAGAAAATAATGATATGGAGCCCTTTGGCTCGTTATTGCTTACCAGATGTAGGTGCTTCACAAAGTGTTAGATAACGCATGCAAGAAAGAAACTAATGCATGAAATGGACAAGTTGTGCGGAGCACATGGGGTTTTTTTTATGCACGGGATCTGCGCCCGGCTTTGTACAAAGGATTACATGCAACAGCGGCAAGACTTGTACAAAAGGTGGTTGCCGGAACGGGTTCCGGCAACCGCGCCCTACGGGAAAAACTTACGAAGATGTTCTATGTTCCAGGAGTTGCTCACCGGAATGCCATCTTCGGTCTCAAGGCGGACAGCGCTGGGCCTTGTGACTCGTTTCACCCGATAAGGGCCTTCCCACTTTGGCGTCAACTTGTTGGAATTCTTGGCGGACTGAACGTGCCGAAGAACAAGGTCACCTTCCTCGAAGCTTCTGGCCTTAACTTTGCAGCTATGGTAGCGGCGCAAAGCTAGCTGGTATCGAGCAGCTCGTACAGCAGCCTGAAGATGATCTTCCTCAAGGAGCAGCGCGTCGTCTTGTCGCAGCTGTTCTTGCTCAAGCTCATCATAAGCGAGCACTCGAGGCGATCCGTATACGAGTTTCGTGGGGAGAGCTGCCTCTGCTCCATAGACTAGAGCGAAAGGCGTCTGGCCAGTGGCTCGATTTGGCGTCGTTCTGATTGACCAAAGAACCACCGGCAGCTCCTCGATCCAGTTTCTTCCACTTGCGCAGCATGTCGAAAGTTCTGGTCTTGAGCCCGCACAGCACTTCAGCATTTGCCCTCTCTGCTTGACCGTTGCTTCTCGGATGAGCAACAGAAGCGAAGCAGACCTTGGCGCCAAGGTCTTGGACGTACTGCATGAAGGTGCGGCTCGTGAATTGCGTGCCGTTATTGGTGATGATCCTATTAGGGATCCCGAAACGGAAAACAATTGACCTGAAGAACTTGACTGCTGACTGTGCTGTCACCTTCCTCACTGGCTGCACTTCCGGCCACTTTGTGAACTTGTCGATTGCGACGTACAAGTACTCAAAGCCCCCGACAGCTCGGGGGAAAGGGCCGAGGATATCGAGGCCCCAGACCGAAAATGGCCAGGATAAAGGGATCGTCTGGAGAGCTTGAGCTGGTTGGTGTATCTGTTTGGAGTGGAACTGGCACGCTTCACACTTTGTTACTTGTGTAGTTGCATCCTGGAGGGCTGTCGGCCAAAAGAAACCTTGCCGGAAAGCTTTGCCGGCAAGTGCTCTTGCGCCAATGTGGTGGCCACATATGCCTCCATGTATCTCTGCCAATAGCTTTTGTCCATCTTCCCGGTAAATACACTTCAATTTCACACCGTTGAGTCTTCTTCTGTACAGTATGCTATCGACAAACTGGTACATACTTGACTGCCAGGCTACTTTTTCTGCTTCTTCTTGCTGTTCGGGAAGTTCTCCTGTCTGAAGGAAATGGACAATCTGCTGTGCCCATGCTGGAGCTTGTGGCTCGACAACAAGGACTAAAGGCACATCTGCTGCTGCGGGAACATCCGCTTCTACGGCAAGGACTTGAGGCCCTGCCGGAGCTTGATGTTCCCCGGCAAGCTTGCCGGAGCAAAACTTGTCGGGAGCGTCTGCTTCAACGGAACAAACCATAAGGCTTGCCGGAGCAGACTGCCCCTCAGCATCCTTGGTGTTGATCTTGGGGACTTTCTTGTCGGCGGCTTCGGGGAGCTCTGCCAGAAAGTAGTCACCAGAAACCAACTTCCTCTTCTTGCTTTCTCCAGTTGATGGTGTTACGGATGGTTGAGTCAGCTTGAGCACAAAGATCCCTGGTTCCACGGGTAACTTTAGTGCGGCGCACTTTGACAGGCCATCAGCAATGTCATTCTGAGCTCTTGGGATATGGTCCATTTGTAGGCCGTCAAAGTGCTCTTCTAGTTTCCTCACTTCATCAACATATGCTTCCATCAATGGACTCTGGTAGTTCTTGTTCACTTGGCGGACGACAAGCTGTGAGTCACCCCTGACAATGAGCTTCTTGATCCCAAGGTCTGCTACGATTCTGAGACCGGCAAGCAATCCTTCATACTCTGCAGTATTGTTGGTTGCTTGCTCCTTGGGAAAGTGCATCTGGACTACGTACTTGAGGTGCTCTCCGGTGGGCGCGACAAGCAGCACGCCCGCACCGGCGCCTTGCAGCGAGAAGGCACCATCAAAGTACATCAGCCACTCTTTGCTTGCCTCTTTGACGGGGATGCTCGTCTCTGGAATTTCTTCATCTGGTGTTGGCGTCCATTCTGCTATGAACTCTGCCAATGCTCTGCTTTGGATAGTTGAAGTGCTCTCAAACTTGAGGCCAAAGCTTCACAGTTCCAGCGCCCACTCGACAATCCTGCCTGTCGCTTCTGGATTTTGCAATATCCTCTTCAGCGGAAAGCGAGTGACGACTGTGATCTCATGTGCTTGGAAGTAATGGCGCAGCTTTCTCGAGGCCATGAGGAGGCCGAAAAGCAACTTCTCCACACCAGAGTACCTTGATCTAGCCCCCTGTAGAAGGGAACTGACAAAGTAAACTGGACGCTACACCATTCTCTTCTGCATCTTATCATGCTCCTGCGCAGATCCATCTCTGTCGGGACCAGAGCTTGTCGGCGAAGCCCCCTGCTTATCGCTGGATGCATCTGCCGTGGTTGCTGGCTCATCATCTGCCTCCCTCTCCGCCACTAACGCAACACTAACCACTTGATTGGTTGCCGCTATATACAGCAGCAACTTCTCTTGCGGCTTAGGTGCGACAAGTGTTGGAGTGGAGGACAGGTATCTCTTCAAGTCCTGTAGCGCAGCCTCCGCCTCCGGAGTCCATTTTATTGGACCTCTCTTTTTCAAAATTTTGAAAAATGGCAGGGCGCGCTTAGCAGATCTAGAGATAAACCTGCTGAGAGCAGCCACGCAACCGGCAAGCCTTCGTACATCCTTGACGTGCTTTGGTGCTTCGATCTACTCAATGGCCTTGATCTTGTCGGGATTGGCTTCAATTCCCCGCTGAGACACGAAGAACCCGAGAAGCTTGCCAGAAGGGACTCCAAACACGCACTTCTCGGGATTAAGCTTGAGGTTGATCTTGCGCAGATTTGCAAATGTCTCGTCTAAATCTTGAATCAGGGTCGCCCTGTTCTTGCTCTTGACCACTATGTCATCCATGTAGGTTTCCACATTTCTGTGCATCTGCGGCCCAAAAGCGTGGTGGACTACCCTTGCGAATGTTGAACCAGCATTCTTCAAACCGAAAGGTATCCGTACGAAGCAGTACGTGCCACACGGGGTGATAAATGCGGTTTTCTCTTCATCCTCTTCTGCCATGAAGATCTGATGGTATCCTGAGTATGCATCAAGAAATGAAAGTAAATCACATCCGGCTGTGGAGTCAACAATCTGGTCAATGCGCGGCAAGGGAAATGGGTCTTTGGGACAAGCTTTATTAACATCAGTGAAGTCAATACAAAGCCTCCATTTCCCGTTAGCCTTGCGCACGACAACAGGATTGGCCAACCACGTGGGATGGAGCACTCCTCTGACAAGGCCTGCTGCTTCCAACTTCTTGATTTCTTCTGCGATGAATTCTTGGCGCTCCACTGCCTGTTTCCTGACTTTCTGCTTGATGGGCCGCGCATGAGGACAGACGGCAAGGTGGTGCTCAATTACTTTCCTGGGAACACCGGGGATATCAGATGGTTGCCACGCAAACACGTCGACATTCACCCGCAGGAAAGCAACGAGCGTGCTTTCCTATTTGGGGTCAAGAGTGGCGCTGATGGTGAAGGTACCACCAGTGCCGTCCTCCTTGGCGGACACCTTCTTGGTCTTAGGTGGAGCTGCCATTGCCTTCTTACACTTGCCGGTGGAGCTCGATGGTGCGTCCTCGACGGTAGCGCAGCACTCCGAAGAGGTGCGCTTGCCGGAGTGGGCATCAGAGCTCTTGCTGGACTTGGTCTTCTTCTTCCCCCCGGGAGCTTCAGCGGCAAGTGTCTTGCGTTCTGCTGCGGCTGCTGCTTCTCGGTAGATCCTGTCGGCATAGATAAGAGCATCCTTCTTGTCGCCAGGGACAGAGATGACACTTATCGGGCCCGGCATTTTCAGTACGTTGTACGCATAGTGAGAGGCTGCCATGAACTGGGCGAGTGCCGGACGGCCAAGGATTCCATTGTAAGGTAATGGAAAGTCAGCAACATCAAACGTGACCCTCTCAGTCCTGAAGTTCAGCTCGCTGCCAAATGTTACCGGCAACGTGATCTTTCCCTTCGGCTTGCTCCTTCCCAGGTTGATTCCTTGAAATGTATCGGTCTCTTCGAGCTCGCTGTCAGGGATCTGGAGTTTCTGGAGCACCGCGGAGGAGATCAGGTTCAAGCCGGCCCCGCCATCAACTAGCATCTTAGTGACCTTGAGGTTGCGGATTGTTGGTGAAACCAACATTGGCAAGCACCCGACCGCAGTTATGCGATCAGGGTGGTCCTCAATATCAAAGATGATAGGCGTGCTGGACCATTTCAGAGGCTTGCATGACTCGATGGGTGGTTCTACTGCATTAACTTCCCGCACCCACTGCTTGAGCTGACGGTGCGAGGTATGCAGAGAAGCACCACCGTCAACGCACAGGACCTCTGTGGCTTTCTGGAACTCCTGCTCATCAGTCTCCTCATCATCCATGTCTTCATCGTCGTCGTCATCTTCATCCTTGTCGCGGCCGCGAGCAGGTCTTTCTCCTTGCCGATGCTTGGCCTTGCCGCGGCGTCCTCCTTGGCCGGGACGTTTCTTGCCGGATCCCCTAGCACCTTCCTGGGCCTTCTCCTTGTTGTGCCGCTCGTATTCAGCTTTCTGTTGCTCAACAAGCTGCTCGACTTTTTTGCAGCTCTGGAGATCATGGCCCTTGGTGCGGTGGATCTTGCAATACTGCTTCTTGGTGCCGTCCTGCTTGTCGGCGACCGCCACCTCCGCGGCAACCTCCTTGCCGGAGTCACCAGCTTTGGCTTTCTTAGCGCCACCACCGTTGCCGGACTGCTCAACAACTAGCACCTCTTTGCCTTTCCTCTTCCTGTTGTTCCACCGCCGGTTTTTCCTTATCGGGGCAGCATCTTCACTGTCAGATCCTCCCGCTCCTACATTCTCTCCGGGGAGTCTCCTTCCTTCCTCAGCACGTACACACTTGTCGGCCAGTGCATATAACTCACTAACGTCCCTGATCTTGCACATCGCCATTTCCTCCCGCATCCTGCGGTTTCGCACGTTCTGATGGAACACGCTGATCACCGCGGCAGGGTGGACGTCTGGAATGTTGTGCTGCACACTGCTGAATCTCTGAATGTACTTGCACAGGGGCTCTCCTTCCTTCTGGGCGAGCAGATGAAGATCACTCTCCTGGCCATGAGGCTTGTGTCCGCCTGTGAAGGCGCCGACAAACTAATGGCACTGATCAGCCCAAGAGGATATGGAGTTGTCCGGCAAGTGCATGAGCCAGGATCTGACGTTGGGCTTGAGCACCAGCGGGAAGTAGTTGGCAAGGATCTTGTCATCCCGTCCCCCGGCAGCCTGCACCGCAATGGTGTAGATGTTGAGGAACTCCGACGGATGCATATTGCCGTCGTACTTCTCCGGTACGTCTGGCTTGAAGTTCTTCATGCTAGGCCACTGGACTTGCCGCAGCTCACGAGTGAACGCAGGGCAACCTGCCGCGTACGGCAGATCGCCTGGTTCCCTGGCGCATGCATGTCAACAGAGGGCCCAGCGCGCTTGTCGGATTGACGTCGCGCTTCTCTTCGGCGCTCGATGCGAGTTCGAGCGTCTTCTTGTTGTCGATCATGAAGAACTTGGCACTGATCGCGACGAGCCCGTGGATCCGACGATGCGGTGGAGTCGCTGTCGAGGTGGATCCGGCGAGTCGGCGATCCTAGCCTTCGGGGTGGTGATTGCATGGTAGTTGCACCTCCACCCGTTTCGTCGCCACCGGCTCGCGCCCGGCAACCCTGCAGCGGCGGCGACGCGCTCGGCCGCCGTGGAGTGTCGCCGTTGGCGTAGCCGATGAGACTCTGAATGGTGGCCCTCCATTCGTCGATCTTGTCCGATGTCGGAGGGTAATCTAGGAGCAGTTGAGCTCGCGCCAAAGCTTCTACTGGAGTGGTGGGTAGCAGTGGCGGACGGCGCGAGGAGCGGGACGTGCTCAGACTTCTAACTATGTTCGAAGGAGCAGTATCCCGTCCAGGCGACCGTGCCCCGCTCGTGCCAGCACGCTGGCGTGCATGCTGGTCTTGAGCGCACCGAGATCCACCAGCTTGGTCTTGTCCTATCATGCGTATGGCACTGCGAGTGCCATGATGCTGTTGGTCTTGCGCCTCCTGAGAGTGGCGCGGAACATGTACAGTCGCCGAAGTTTGTGCAGCCTTGTCCTTGGACCTGGCAGCATCATAAGCTTCCTCGTCGACGTCCATTCTTCTGCCGGCGTCCATTCCACCACCCGTTTGCTCCAACGGTGGCGGAAGTGACGTGGACGGAGCGGCTGCCGCCGAAGTCTTCTTCTTCGGTGGCATGTTGATGAAGGGAATCAAGATCTAGCTCGTGTGAATGCCGGATCAGGTTCACACAATCTCGACGCCCCCTACCTGGTGCGCCAAAGATGTCAGGGAAACTGATCCACGAACACCTATGGGGCCGGCGGACCAAGCCCCTTTCGGTTCGGCGGGGGGCAGAGATCACACGAAGAGCAGATCGAGGCGAAGCACACGAGCAGTTTACCCAGCTTCGGAGCTCTCCGGAGAGATAACACTCCTACTGCTGCTTGTTTGATTATCTTGTGTTCTTGCTCCAGAGAGAGAGAGCGTAGTGTTTTTCTGGGTTCCGAACCAGTCGAACCTCCTCTACGTTGCGCATGGGCCTCCTTTTATACGTTAAAGGGGTCACTGACAGGTGGCAACGCAGAGAAGGGTACAAATGTAAAAAGTGAGGTGGTTGGTACAGTTACTTGTACAGTGCACCCTACCTAACCCTGATGGCAGGGGACAAGGGCATTAAATGCCCGTCTGAGTCGCCCAAACAGTGCAGAAAAGGACCGTTAGGGGCGCCACCGTTCGCCACAATGGCGATCTTGTCAGCTTCGCATGCCATTGCGCACCGCTGGCTACACAGCCTCCCGCCACGCACGCCTGGAGAGGCCCCTAGAGCGACACGTTGTTGGATGCGCTGGAGCGTGGGCACAGAGTGGCCGCCTGCCGCGGCAAGCGCCTTGCCGCTGCTGTTATCTTGTCGGGTCCGGAAGCTTGTCGCTCACCGGGCCTCGAGGTACCTTGGTTGGTCTTCCCGGCAAGCTCCTCTTGCCGGGGCCTTGTTGCCTTGCCGGAGCGCGTGGCGCGTCGCGGCAAGTTCCTTGGAGTGCCTTGGTTGTCCTTCCCGGCAAGCTCCTCTTGTCGGGGCCTTGTCTCCTGAGCTTAAATACTTTGTTCTTCAATGGCTCCAAGGGAACCACGGAGGATCTTGGCGTTCGCCCGGCAAGCCTTGCCGTGGGGTGCTGCAACCGCCCGTGCACAAGTTCGGGGTACTATGGTACCCCTATTCTAGTACACCGACAAGTGTAAAATTATTTGTACTGGGTTATAGGGCTAGTTCTACTCTAGTACAAAATTACTTGAACTAACTTGTAGAGCTAGTTCAACTCTAGTGTAAAATTATTTGAACTAGCTTGCAGAGCTAGTTCAAATCTAGTGTGAAATTATGTGTACTAGGTTATAGAGCTAGTTCAACTCCACTGTAAAATTATTTGAACTAGCTTGTAGAGCTTGTTCAACTCTAGTGTGAAATTATTTGTACTAGGTTTTTGAGAGCTAGTTCAACACTAGTGTAAAATTATTTGAACTAGCTTGTAGAGCTACTTCAACACTAGTGTAAAATTGTTTGAACTAGGCTGTAGAGATAGTTCAACTCTAGTGTAAAATTATTTGTTCTGTGTTATAGAGCTAGTTCAACTCTAGTGTAAATTTATTTGTACTAGGTTATAGAGCTAGTTCTACTCTAGTGCAAAATTATTTGAACTAGCTTGTAGAGCTAGTTCAACTCTAGTGTAGAATTATTTGAACTAGCTTGTACAGCTAGTTCAAATCTAGTGTGAAATTATGTGTACTACGTTATAGAGCAAGTTCAACTCTAGTGTAAAATTATTTGAACTAGTTTGTAGAGCTAGTGTAACACTAGTGTAAAATTATTTGTATTAGGTTATAGAGCTAGTTCAACTCTAGTGTAAAACTATTTGAACTAGACTTTAGAGCTAGCTCAACTCTAGTGTAAAAACATTTGTACTAGGTTATAGAGATAGTTCTACTCTAGTGTAAAATTATTTGTACTAGGTTATAGAGCTAGTTCTACTCTAGTGCAAAAAATTTTGAACTAGCTTGTAGAGCTTGTTAAACTCTACAAGCTTGTATAGCTAGTTCAACTCTAGTGTAGAAGTATTTAAACTAACTTGTAGAGCCAGTTAAACTACAGTGTAAAATTATTTGAACTAGGTTGTAGAGCTAGTTCAACTCTAGTGTAAAATTATTTGAACTAGCTTGTAGAGCTAGTTCAACTCTAGTTTAAAAATATTTGTACTAGGTTATAGTGCTAGTTCAACTATAGTGTAAAACTATTTGAACTAGACTATAGAGCTAGTTCAACTCTAGTGTAAAATTATTTGAACTAGGTTATTGATCTAGTTCAACTTTAGTGTAAAATTATTTGAACTAGCTTGTAGAGCTAGTTCAACTCTAGTGTAAAATTATGTGAACTAGCTTGTAGACCTAGTTCAACTCTAGTGTAAAATTATTTGTACTAGGTTATAGAGCTAGTTCAACTATAGTGTAAAACTATTTGAACTAGACAGTAGAGCGAGTTCAACTCTAGTGAAAAATTATTTGTACTAGGTTATGGAGCTAGTTCTACTCTAGTGCAAAATTATTTGAACTAGCTTGTAGAGCTTGTTCAACTCTACAAGGTTGTATAACTAGTTCAACTCTAGTGTAAAATTATTTGAACTAGCTTGTAGAGTTAGTTCAACTCTTGTGTAAAATTATTTGACCTACCTTGTAGAGCTAGTTCAACTATAGTGTAAAATTATTTGAACTACCTTGTATAGCTAGTTCAACTCTAGTGCAAATTTATTTGTACTAGGTTATAGAGCTAGTTCAACTATAGTGTAAAACTATTTGAACTAGACTGTAGAGCTAGTTCAACTCTAGTGTAAAATTATTTGTACTAGGTTATAGAGCTAGGTCAACTCTAGTGTAAAAATATTTGAACTAGCTTATAGAGCTTGTTCAACTCTAGTGTAAAATTATTTGTACTAGGTTATAGAGCTAGTTCAACTCTAGTGTAAAACTATTTGTACTAGGTTATAGAGCTAGGTCAACTCTAGTGTAAAATTACTTGAACTAGCTTATAGAGCTTGTTCAACTCTAGTGTAAAATTACTTGTACTAGGTTATAGAGCTTATTCAAATCTAGTGTAAAATTATTTGTACTAGGTTATTGGGCTAGTTCTACTCTATTACAAATTTAGTTGAACTACCTTGTAGAGCTAGTTCAACTCTAGTGTAAAATTATTTGAACTAGCTTGCAGAAGCTAGTTCAAATCTAGTGTGAAATTATGTGTACTAGGTCGTAGAGCTAGTTCAACTCTAGTGTAAGATTATTTGAACTAGCTTGTAGAGCTTGTTCAACTCTAGTGTGAAATTATTTGTACTAGGTTATTGAGAGCTAGTTCAACACTAGTGTAAAATAATTTGAACTAGCTTGTAGAGCTACTTCAACACTAGTGTAAAATTATTTGAACTAGGCTGTAGAGCTAGTTCAACTCTAGTGTAAAATTATTTGAACTAGCTTGTAGAGCTAGTTCAAATCTAGAGTGAAATTATGTGTACTAGGTCATAGAGCTAGTTCAACTCTAGTGTAAGATTATTTGAACTAGCTTGTAGAGCTTGTTAAACTCTACAAGGTTGTATAGCTAGTTCAACACTAGTGTAAAATTATTTGAACTAGCTTGTAGAGCTACTTCAACACTAGTGTAAAATTGTTTGAACTAGCCTATAGAGCTAGTTCAACTCTAGTGTAAAATTATTTGAACTAGCTTGTAGAGCTAGTTCAACTCTAGTGTAAAATTATTTGTACTAGGTTATAGAGCTAGTTCAACTCTAGTGTAAAACTATTTGAACTAGACTGTAGAGCTAGTTCAACTCTAGTGTAAAATCATTTGTACTAGGTTATAGAGCTAGTCACCTCTAGTGTAAAATTATTTGTACTAGGTTATAGGGCAAGTTCTACTCTAGTGAAAACTTATTTGAACTAGCTTGTAGAGCTTGTTTAACTATACAAGCTTGTATAGCTAGTTCAACTCTAGTGTAAAATTATTTGAACTAGCTTGTAGAGCTAGTTCAACTCTAGTGTAAAATTATGTGAACTAGCTTGTAGACCTAGTTCAACTCTAGAGTAAAACTATTTGAACTAGATTGTAGAGCTAGTTCAACTCTAGTGTAAACTTATTTGTACTAGGTTATAGAGCTAGTTCTACTCTAGTGCCAAACTATTTGAACTAGCTTGTGGAGCTTGTTAAACACTACAAGCTTGTATAGCTAGTTCAACTCTAGTGTAAAAGTATTTGAACTAACTTGTAGAGCCACTTCAACTCTAGTGTAAAATTATTTAAACTAGGTTGTAGAGCTAGTTCAACTCTAGTGTAAAATTATTTGAACTAGCTTGTAGAGCTAGTTCAACTCTAGTGTAAAATTATTTGAACTAGCTTGTAGAGCTAGTTCTACTCTAGTGTAAAATTATTTGTACTAGCTTATAGTGCTAGTTCAACTATAGTGTAAAACTATTTGAACTAGACTATAGAGCTAGTTCAACTCTAGTGTAAAATTATTTGAACTAGCTTGTAGAGCTAGTTCAACTCTAGTGTAAAATTATTTGTACTAGGTTATAGAGCTAGGTCAACTCTAGTGTAAAATTGTTTGAACTAGCTTGTAGAGCTAGTTCAACTCTAGTATAAAATTATTTGAACTAGCTTGTAGAGCTAGTTCAACTCTAGTGTAAAATTATTTGTACTAGGTTATAGAGCTAGTTCAACTCTAGTGTAAAACTATTTGAACTAGCCTATAGAGCTATTTGAACTGTAGTGTAAAATCATTTGTACTAGGTTATAGAGCTAGTCAACTCTAGTGTAAAATTATTTGTACTAGGTTATAGGGCAAGTTCTACTGTAGTGAAAACTTATTTGAACTAGCTTGTAGAGCTTGTTCAACTCTACAAGCTTGTATAGCTAGTTCAACTCTAGTGTAAAATTATTTGAACTAGCTTGTAGAGCTAGTTCAACTCTAGTGTAAAATTATGTGAACTAGCTTGTAGACCTAGTTCAACTCTAGTGTAAAATTATTTGTACTAGGTTATAGAGCTAGTTCAACTCTGGAGTAAAACTATCTGAACTAGATTGTAGAGCTAGTTCAACTCTAGTGTAAACTTATTTGTAATAGGTTATAGAGCTAGTTCTACTCTAGTGCAAAATTATTTGAACTAGCTTGTGGAGCTTGTCAAACTCTACAAGCTTGTATAGCTAGTTCAACTCTAGTGTAAAAGTATTTGAACTAACTTGTAGAGCCAGTTCAACTCTAGTGTAAAATTATTTGAACTAGGTTGTAGAGCTAGTTCAACTCTAGTGTAAAATTATTTGAACTAGCTTGTAGAGCTAGTTCAACTCTAGTGTAAAATTATTTGTACTATGTTATAGTGCTAGTTCAACTATAGTGTAAAACTATTTGAACTAGACTATAGAGCTAGTTCAACTCTAGTGTAAAATTATTTGAACTAGCTTGTAGAGCTAGTTCAACTCTAGTGTAAAATTATTTGAACTAGCTTGTAGAGCTAGTTCAACTCTAGTGTCAAATTATTTGTACTAGGTTATAGAGCTAGGTCAACTCTAGTGTAAAATTGTTTGAACTAGCTTGTAGAGCTAGTTCAACCCTAGTGTAAAATTATTTAAACTAGCTTGTAGAGCTAGTTCAAATCTAGTGTAAAATTATTTGAACAAGCTTGTAGAGCTAGTTCAACTCTAGTGTAAAATTATTTGTACTATGTTATAGAGCTAGTTCAACTCTATTGTAAAACTATTTGAACTAGATTGTAGAGCTAGTTCAACTCTAGTGTAAACTTATTCGAACATTTGTATAGATCTAGTTCACCTTTAGTGTAAAATTATTTCAACTAGCATGTAGAGCTAGTTCAACTTTAGTGTAAAATTATTTGAACTAGCTTGTAGAGCTAGTTCAACTCTAGTGTAAAATTATTTGCACTAGTTTATAGAGCTATTTCCACTATAGTGTAAAACTATTTGAACTAGACTGTAGAGCTAGTTCAACTCTAGTGTAAAATTATTTGAACTAGCTTGTAGAGCTAGTTTAGCTCTAGTGTAAAATTATGTGAACTAGCTTGTAGACCTAGTTCAACTCTAGTGTAAAATTATTTGTACTAGGTTACAGAGCTAGTTCAACTCTAGTGTAAAACTATTTGAACTAGACTGTAGAGCTTGTTCAACTCTAGTGTTAAATCATTTGTACTAGGTTATAGAGCTAGTCAACTCTAGTGTAAAATTATTTGAACTAGCTTGTAGAGCTAGTTCAACTCTAGTGTAAAATTATTTGTACTAGGTTATAGAGCTAGTTCAACTCTAGTGTAAAACTATTTGAACTAGACTATAGAGCTTGTTCAACTCTAGTGTTAAATCATTTGTACTAGGTTATAGAGCTAGTCAACTCTAGTGTATAATTATTTGAACTAGCTTGTAGAGCCAGTTCAACTTTAGTGTAAAAGTATTTGAACTAACTTGTAGAGCCAGTTCAACTCTAGTGTAAAATTATTTGAACTAGGTTGTAGAGCTAGTTCAACTCTAGTGTAAAATTATTTGTACTAGGTTATAGAGCTAGGTCAACTCTAGTGTAAAATTGTTTGAACTAGCTTGTAGAGCTAGTTCAACTCTAGTGTAAAATTATTTGAACTAGCTTGTAGAGCTAGTTCAACTCTAGTGTAAAATTATTTGAACTAGCTTGTAGAGCTAGTTCAACTCTAGTGTAAAATTATTTGTACTAGGATATAGAGCTAGTTCAACTCTGGTGTAAATCTATTTGAACTAGATTGTAGAGCTACTTTAACTCTAGTGTAAACTTATTTGTACTAGGTTATAGAGCTAGTTCAACTCTAGTGTAAAATTATTTGAACATTTCTATAGATCTAGTTCAACTTTAGGGTAAAATTATTTCAACTAGCTTGTAGAGCTAGTTCAACTTTAGTGTAAAATTATTTGAACTAGCTTGTATCTCTAGTTCAACTCTAGTGTAAAATTATTTGCACTAGGTTATAGAGCTAGTTCCACTATAGTGTAAAACTGTTTGAACTAGACTGTTGAGCTAGTTCAACTCTAGTGTAAAATTATTTGAACTAGCTTGTAGAGCTAGTTCAACTCTAGTGTAAAACTATTTGTACTAGGTTATAGAGCTAGGTCAACTCTAGTGTAAAATTATTTGTACTAGGTTATAGAGCTAGTTCTACTCTAGTAAAAAATTATTTGAACTACCTTGTAGAGCTTGTTCAACTCTAGTGTAAAATTATTTAAACTAGCGTGTTGAGCTAGTTCAAATCTAGTGTGAAATTATATGTACTAGGTTATAGAGCTAGTTCAACTCTAGTGTAAAACTATTTGAACTAGATTGTAGAGCTAGTTCAACTCTAGTGTAAACTTATTTGTACTAGGTTATAGAGCTAGTTCTACTCTAGTGCAAAATTATTTGAACTAGCTTGTCGAGCTTGTTAAACTCTACAAGCTTGTATAGCTAGTTCAACTTTAGTGTAAAAGTATTTGAACTAACTTGTAGAGCCAGTTCAACTCTAGTGTAAAATTATTTGAACTAGGTTGTAGAGCTAGTTCAACTCTAGTGTAAAATTATTTGAACTAGCTTGTAGAGCTAGTTCAACTCTAGTGTAAAATTATTTGTACTAGGTTATAGAGCTAGGTCAACTCTAGTGTAAAATTGTTTGAACTAGCTTGTAGAGCTAGTTCAACTCTAGTGTACAATTATTTGAACTAGCTTGTAGAGCTAGTTCAACTCTAGTGTAAAATTATTTGAACTAGCTTGTAGAGCTAGTTCAACTCTAGTGTAAAATTATTTGTACTAGGATATAGAGCTAGTTCAACTCTAGTGTAAATCTATTTGAACTAGATTGTAGAGCTACTTCAACTCTAGTGTAAACTTATTTGTACTAGGTTATAGAGCTAGTTCAACTCTAGTGTAAAATTATTTGAACATTTCTATAGATCTAGTTCAACTTTAGTGTAAAATTATTTCAACTAGTGTCGGTGTACTAGAGTAGGGGTACCCTAGTACCCCCCACTTGTGCACGGGCAGTCGCAGCATCCCACGGCAAGGCTTGCCGGGTGACCGCCAAGACCCTCCGTGGTTCCCTTGAAGACCATTCAAGAACAAAGTACTCAAACCAAGGCCCCGGCAAGAGGAGCTTGCCGGGGAGTCAAACCAAGGCCCTGGCAAGAGGAGCTTGCCGGGAAGGCCAACCAAGGCCCGGCAAGAGGATCTTGCCGGGAAGAGATAAGACCCCGGCAAGAGGAGCTTGCTGGGAAGGCCACTCAAGGCATACCAAGAAAGCTTGCCGCGACGCGCCCTGCGTCCCGTCAAGGCCCGGTGAGCGACAAGCTCCCAAACACGACAAGACGACGACCGCGGAAAGGAGCTTGCCGCGGGAAACCCCCACTTCGTGCCCGCGCTCCAGCACACCTGCTAACGTGTCGCTCCAGGACTCTCCCAAGCACATGTGGCAGGAGGCTGCGCAGCTAGGGGTGCACGGTGGCAAGCGGAGATGAAGAGAAGGCTATCGTGGCAAACGGTGGCGCTCCTAACGGTCACTTTTTGCACTGTTTAGGCAACTCAGACAGGCATTTAATGACCTTGTCCCCTGCAGTCAGAGTTAGGTAGGGTGCACTGTGTCCACAGTAGCGGTAGCTGCACCTACCGCTTTCTTTTCCATTTTTACCCTCCTAGTCTACGTTGCCCCCTGTCGGTGACCCCTTGAAAGTATAAAAGGAGGCCCCAGGGCAACGTAGAAGGCGTTCGGCCGTTTCGGCTCATTCGAAACACCAGAAACACTCCCACGCTCAGTCTGGCAGCGTCCATCACTCCTGAGCAAGAATTCAATACACACAAACAAGCAGCAGTAGGGTTTTACGCATCCGTGCGGCCCGAAGCTGGGTAAAAACCGCTCGCGTGTCCCGCCTTGATCCGCTCTTTGTGCATCCTCTGCCCCCC
>NC_041388.1:367623397-367668524 GCF_002162155.2 Triticum dicoccoides | reverse complement strand
CTCTGGCGCGCCAGGTAGGGGGGCGTCGAGATTGTGCGAACCCGATCCGGCGTGCAGGCAAGCTAAATCTTCATCGTCTTCATCGACATGCCACCGAAGAAGAAGGACTCGGAGGCACCTGTTCCGTCTGCGTCGCTTTCACCGCCTCCGGAGCAAACGGGTGGTGGAGTGGACGCCGGCGGGAGGATGGGCGTCGACGAGGGAGCTCTCAGTGCGGCCAAGTCCAAGGACAAGGCGGCACAGACTTCGGCGTCCATGCACGCACCGCGTCCCTCTCAGGAGGCGCGGAACCAGCAGCGTCATGGCGTTCGCAGCGCCACGCATCCGCTGGGCCAAGATCAAGCTGGTGGTTCTCGTGGCGCTCCAGACCAACATGCACGTCAACGTGCTGGCTCGAGCGAAGTACGGTCGCCTGGACGGGGCACTGCTCCTTCTAACGTGGTTAGGAGTCCGAGCACGCCCCACTCCTCGCACCGTTCACCTCCGCCGCCCACCACTCCATCAGAAGCCTTGGCGCGAGCACAACTGCTCCTAGATTATCCTCCGACGGTGGACAAGACCGACGAATGGAGGGCCACTATCCAGAGCCTCATCGGCTTCGCCAACGGCGACACTACGCGACAACCAAGCACCTCGCTGCTGCGGCAGGACAGCCGGACGCGAGCCAATGGCAACAAGACCGGGGGAGGTGCGACTTCCCTGCACTCTCCACTACGAAGGCCAAAATCGCCGACTCGCCGGGTCCACCCCGACAGCGGCTCCACCGCGTCGTCGGACCCACGAGCTCGTCGTGACCAGCGCCAAGTTCTCCATGAACGACAACAAGAAGACACTCGAACCCGCATCAAGCGCCGAAGAGAAGCGCGACGTCAATCCGACAAGCGCGCTGGGCCCTCTATTGACATGCATGCGCCAGGGGAACCAGGCGATCTGCCTTACGCGGTAGGTTGTCCTGCGTTCGCCCGTGAGCTGCGGCAAGTCCAGTGGCCCAGCACAAAGAATTTCAAACCAGACGTACCAGAGAAGGACGATGGCAAGACGCATCCGTCGGAGTTTCTCAGCATCTACACCATCGCGGTGCAGGCTGCCGGGGGACGGGACGACAAGATCCTTGCCAACTACTTCCCGCTGGTACTCAAGCCCAACGTCAGGTCTTGGCTCATGCACTTGCCGGACAATTCCATCTCCTCTTGGGCAGATTTATGCCATCAGTTTGTCGGCGCCTTTACAGGAGGCCACAAGCCACATGGCCAAGAGAGCGATCTTCATCTGCTCGCCCAGAAGGAAGGAGAACCACTGCGCAAGTACATTCAGAGATTCAGCCGTGTGCAGCACAACATCCCAGACGTCCACCCCACCGCGATCATCAGCGCGTTCCATCAGAACGTGCGAAACCGAAGGATGAGGGAGGAGATGGCGATGTGTAAGATCAGAGACATCAGCGAGCTTTACGCCCTGGCCGACAAGTGTGCACGCGCTGAAGAAGGGAGGAGGCTCCCCGAAGAGGATACTGCAGAATTCAGAAGCAACAGGCAGGATTGTCGAGTGGGCATTAGAACTGTCAAGCTTTGGCCTCAAGTTTGAGAGCACTGCAACGATCCAAAGCAGGGCATTGGCAGAGTTCATAGCGGAATGGACGCCAACACCAGACAAAGAAATTCCAGAGACGAGCATCCCCGTCAAGGAGACAAGCAAGGAGTGGCTGATGTACTTTGATGGTGCCTTCTCGCTGCAAGGCGCCGGTGCTGGCGTGCTGCTTATCGCACCCACCGGAGAGCACCTCAAGTACGTAGTCCAGATGCACTTTCCCAAGGAGCAAGCAACGAACAATACTGCAGAGTATGAGGGTTTGCTTGCCGGCCTCAGAATCGCAGCCGACCTTGGGATCAAGAAACTCATTGTAAGGGGTGATTCACAGCTTGTCGTCTGCCAAGTGAACAAGAACTACCAAAGTCCATTGATGGAAGCTTATGTTGATGAAGTGAGAAAGCTAGAAGCACACTTTGACGGCCTGCAAATGGAACATGTTCCACGAGCTCAGAACGATATTGCTGACGGCCTGTCAAAGTGCGCAACACTAAAGTTGCCTGTGGAACCAGGGATCTTTGTGCTCAAGCTGACTCAACCATCCGTGACACCATCCACTGGACAGAATAAGAAGAGGAAGTTGGTTTCTGGTGACTACTTTCTGGCAGAGCTTCCCGAAGCCGCCGCCAAGAAGGTCCCCAAGATCGACGCCAAGAGTGCTGAGGAGCAGTCTGCTCCGGCGAACCTCTTGGTTTGTTCCATTGAAGCAAACGCTCCCAACAAGTTTTGCTCCGGCAAGCTTGCCGGGGAATATCACGCTCCGGCCGAACCGCAGGTTCTTGCCGTAGAAGCGGATGTTCCCGCAGCAACAGATACGCCTTTAGTCCTTGTTGTCGAGCCGCAAGCTCCAGCATGGGCGCAGCAGATTGTCCGTTTCCTTCAGACAGGAGAGCTTCCCAAAGAGCAAGAAGAAGCTGAAAGAGTAGCCCGGCAGTCAAGTATGTACAAGTTTGTCGACAACACACTGTACAGAATAAGACTCAACGGTGTGAAATTGAAGCGTATTCGCCGGGAAGATGGACAACAGCTGTTGGCAGAGATACATGGAGGCATATGTGGTCACCACATTGGCGCAAGAGCACTTGCCAGCAAAGCATTCCGACAAGGCTTCTTCTGGCCGACAGCCCTCTAGGATGCAACTGCACAAGTAACCAAGTGTGAAGCGTGCCAGTTCCATTCCAAACAGATACACCAACTAGCTCAAGCTCTCTAGACGATCCCTTTATCCTGGCCATTTTTGGTCTGGGGGCTCGACATCCTCGGCCCCTTCCCCCGAGCTGTCGGGGACTTTGAGTTCTTGTACGTTGCAATCGACAAGTTCACAAAGTGGCCGGAAGTGGAACCAGTGAGGAAGGTGACAGCACAGTCAGCAGTCAAGTTCTTCAGGTCGATTGTTTGCCGTTTCGGGATCCCTAACAGGATCATCACCGACAACGGCACGCAATTTACGAGCTGCACCTTCATGCAGTACGTCCAAGATCTTGGCGCCAAGGTCTGCTTCGCTTCTGTTGCTCATCCGAGAAGCAACGGTCAAGCGGAGAGGGAAAATGCTGAAGTGCTGCGAGGCCTCAAGACCAGAACTTTTGACAGGCTGCACAAGTGCGGAAGAAACTGGATCAAGCAGCTGCCGGTGGTTCTTTGGTCGATCAGGACGACGCCAAATCGAGCCACTAGCCAGACACCCTTCGCTCTAGTCTACGGAGCGGAGGCAGTTCTCCCCACAGAACTCGTTTACGGGTCGCCTCGAGTGCTCGCTTACGATGAGCTCGAGCAAGAGCAGCTGCGACAAGATGACGCGCTGCTCCTTGAGGAAGACCGTCTCCAGGCTGCTGTGCGAGCCACTCGCTACCAGCAAGCTTTGCGTCGCTACCATAGCCACAAAGTTAAAGCCAGGAGCTTCGAGGAAGGCGACCTTGTTCTTCGGCGTGTTCAGTCCGCCAAGAATTCCAACAAGTTGACACCGAAGTGGGAAGGCCCTTATCGGGTGAAACGAGTCACTAGGCCCGGCGCTGTCCGCCTTGAGACCGAAGATGGCATTCCGGTGAGCAACTCCTGGAACATTGAACATCCTCGTAAGTTTTACCCGTAGGGCGCGGTTGCCGAAAGCTTTTCCGGCAACCACCTTTTGTACAAGTCTTGCCGCTGTAGCATGTAATCCTTTGTACAAAGCCGGGCGCAGACCTCGTGCACCAGTAAAGATCATGTGCCCCGCACATCTTGACGGTTTTTTTATGCTATGACAATCTTTCGCATATGTTATCTGACACTTTATGCAGCACCAGACCCCGGTAAGCAATAACGAGCCCAAGGCTCCATATCATTACTTTATTTCTCTGTTTCTTTCTCAAAAGAAGGAAGGTTCCCTCGCCCACAAGGTTTACCGGGGGGGAAGGAGAAGATAATGGTGTGGACCAGGCCGTTCAAGAAAGTTTCTCCTTGCCGGGAAGCAGGCGACAGAAAAGCTAAGTTGCTAAAGCTTGAGCAATCAGTTTTTTTTAAGTTTTTGAGTTATTTTCCTTGAACGATCATGCTTTGTATGGAAAACCTGTGCGCGGAGGAACCAACTCGTAGCTAGCTGCGCCCTTACTTTGTTCCGAGTCCGCTCAACAACTTAAGTGAGCTGCTAGCGCCCTTACTTTGCTTCGAGTCCGCTCAGCAACTTAAGTGAGCCGCTAGCGCCCTTACTTAGTTTCGAGTTTGCTCAACAACTTAAGTGAGCCGCAACTAGTTGCGACAAGGTTGCTTGTCGGTGGCGACCCCGCCAGCAGGCAGCTGAAGTTCCGCACTCGGCGCTCGCGGCAAGGGTGCCTGCACCGGCAAGTTTCCCTAGAAAGCGTAGGGCAGAACCATACAAAGCCAAGAGTCGAGTAAAGGAAGTAACGCAGCAATTTTTTGCCTAAGATAGAGTTATATTACAAAAATAACTTGTCACGCCTCTAATAAAGTGTTCTCATGACATGACTAGCAACGACAAGAGAAGAAGAAAACAGACGACACCTGGGCCCCGGCAAGCCAGTATCGCTAGGGGCTGCGAGTGCCAAGAATCGTCCATGGCAAACCAGAGTTGCCGGGGGCTGCAATATCAGATAAGTCTTTCATCCCTCATCATGCATCCTCTCATGGACTGGGGAATGCGAAACCGCGTTTCTTCCCGAAAACTGCCGTGCTCCCTCAACTCTAGGCCCTAGGGCTCGTCTCCGGGGCCAAGTTTGGTCGTAGTCGCGGCAGCAAAGGGATGAAACGAGGAGACCGCACCCACCTCGTTCCCGCCTCCGTCAAAGGCGTGAGAAAGGTCGAGCGATGTGGAAAGGCGGCAGGGCCTGTTGCCGGGAGATGAAATGTCTATCCGAGGGATACCAAGGATTTGCTCCTTGGTGTGGGTTCAACTCGCGAGACAAATAACCCGGAAAGAATCCCCTTTTCATTAAAAAACATCCCACTCAGGTACAGTCCATAAAGGATGAAAAACATGAAAGAGAGGATTACAAGTTTTAGATACAGCTAAGGCCCGAAGGCTTACAAATTAAAAAAGATAAGATGCCTGTAATCCCTTTCCTGTCCCTCTCTTCAGGAGGCAGGTCAAGGAGGCGAAAATGGCAAAAGGATCCGCCGGCGGAGGCGAAGCTGGCGCGCCGCCCCGCCCGCCTCTTCCCCGAGCGCCTCGACCTCGTCCTCGACCTCGTCCGCGACCTCGCCCCCTCCCTCTTCCCCTTGTGGCTGGCTCTGCCACCACGGGCGCGGGAGAGGGAGAGATGCGCTGTCTGGCGGCGACCCTCACCGCCACCGATGAAAGCCCTGGGTTCCCTTTCTCCATGGCGAATGAGAGAAAGGGGAGCAGAAGCTGAAGAAAGGAGGAGATGAGAGAGTGCGGGTTTCTGTGCTCCCCTCCCGCTCTTTATAAAGGAGCGAGGTGGGGGTTCGGCCACCCCGCTCAGCGAATCAAGGCACGGGAAGAGCAGGGAGTCGGGGCTAACCCGTTGTCTTTGATCGCGACGGCCCAGTTTCCCACTTCCACCGTCCGCGACCCCAAGCGCATGGGAGCCGCGTGGCGGGGATGTAGAACCAAGACGACGGATGAGGTGGCCTCGCTCCGCCCCGTGATCGCGGGGAGTGGACGTCCCAAAAACCGCGCACCGGCCCCGTCCAGTAAATGCACCACGCCCCCACGCCTACCTCCGTTTAGGGAGGAGGGCGTGAACCGTCCCCATCATCGTGGCCCGACGCATGCTCGAGGGGCTTAGCCCCGCGCACGCCGCCCGCGTCACCCACGACGCCGCGTTTGACGCGTGCCGTTCTGGGCGTGCGCGGTGGGAGCGGAGAGATATGCGGCGTGACCTAGGCCGCGCGTGCCCGTGCACTGTTTTGGGCCTGGCCCAACAGCGCTCGGCACCGTGTATGGCCCAGGCCTGGGGGCTCCTGTCGGTGTACTAGAGTAGGGGTACCCTAGTACCCCAAACTTGTGCACGGGCGGTCGCAGCATCCCGCGGCAAGGCTTGCCGGGTGACCGCCAAGACCCTCCGTGGTTCCCTTGAAGACCATTCAAGAACAAAGTACTCAAACCAAGGCCCCGGCAAGAGGAGCTTGCCGGGGAGTCAAACCAAGGCCCCGGCAAGAGGAGCTTGCCGGGAAGGCCAACCCAGGCCCCGGCAAGAGGATCTTGCCGGGAAGAGATAAGACCCCGGCAAGTGGAGCTTGCCGGGAAGGCCACTCAAGGCATAGCAAGAAAGCTTGCCGCGACACGCCCTGCGTCCCGGCAAGGCCCGGTGAGCGACAAGCTCCCAAACATGACAAGACGACGACCGTGGCAAGGAGCTTGCCGCGGGAAACCCCCACTTCGTGCCCGCGCTCCAGCACACCTGCTAACGTGTCGCTCCAGGTCTCTCCCAAGCACACGTGGCAGGAGGCTGCGCAGCTAGGGGTGCGCGGTGGCAAGCGGAGATGAAGAGAAGGCTATCGTGGCAAACGGTGGGGCTCCTAACGGTCACTTTTTGCACTGTTTAGGCAACTCAGATAGGCATTTAATGACCTTGTCCCCTGCCGTCAGAGTTAGGTAGGGTGCACTGTGTCCACAGTAGCGGTAGCTGCACCTACCGCATCCTTTTCCATTTTTACCCTTCTAGTCTACGTTGCCCCCTGTCGGTGACCCTTTGAAAGTATAAAAGGAGGCCCCAAATCAACGTAGAAGGGGTTCGGCCGTTTCGGCTCATTCGAAACACCAGAAACACTCCCACGCTCAGTCTGGCAGCGTCCATCGCTCCTGAGCAAGAATTCAATACACACAAACAAGCAGCAGTAGGGTTTTACGCATCCGTGCGGCCCGAAGCTGGGTAAAAACCGCTCGCGTGTCCCGCCTCGATCCGCTCTTTGTGCATCCTCCGCCCCCCCCCTCCGAACCGAAAGGGGCTCCGTCCCCATAGGTGTTGGTGGATCAGCCTCCCCCGACAACTAGCTTGTAGAGCTAGTTCAACTTTAGTGTAAAATTATTTGTACTAGCTTGTATCTCTAGTTCAACTCTAGTGTAAAATTATTTGCACTAGGTTATAGAGCTAGTTCCACTATAGTGTAAAACTATTTGAACTAGACTATAGAGCTAGTTCAACTCTAGTGTAAAATTATTTGAACTAGCTCGTAGAGCTAGTTCAACTCTAGTGTAAAACTATTTGTACTAGGTTATAGAGCTAGGTCAACTCTAGTGTAAAATTATTTGAACTAGCTTGTAGAGCTAGTTCAACTCTACTGAAAAATTATTTGTACTAGGTTATAGAGCTAGTTCAACTCTAGTGTAAAACTATTTGTACTAGGTTATAGAGCTAGGTCAACTCTAGTAAAAAATTATTTGAACTACCTTGTAGAGCTAGTTCAAATCTAGTGTAAAATTATTTGAACTAGCGTGTTGAGCTAGTTCAAATCAAGTGTGAAATTATGTGTACTAGGTTATAGAGTTAGTTCAACTCTAGTGTAAAATTATTTGAACTAGCTGGTAGTTCTTCTTCAACTCTAGTGTGAAATTATTTGTATTAGGTTAATGCGAGCTAGTTCAACACTAGTGTAAAATTATTTGAACTAGCTTGTAGAGCTACTTCAACACTAGTGTAAAATTATTTGAACTAGGCTGTAGAGCTAGTTCAACTCTAGTGTAAAATTATTTAAACTAGCATGTAGAGCTAGTTCAACTCTAGTGTAAAATTATTTGAACTAGCTTGGAAAGCTAGTTCAACTCTAGTGTAAAATTATTTGTACTAGGTTATAGAGCTAGTTCAACTCTAGTGTAAAACTATTTGAACTAGACTGTAGATCTAGTTCAACTCTAGTGTAAAATCATTTGTACTTGGTTATAGAGCTAGTCAACTCTAGTGTATAATTATTTGAACTAGCTTGTAGAGCTAGTTCAACTCTAGTGAAAAATTATTTGTACTAGGTTATAGAGCTAGTTCAACTCTAGTGTAAAATAATTTGTACTAGGTTATAGAGCTACTTCTACTCTAGTAAGAAATTATTTGAACTACCTTGTAGAGCTAGTTCAACTCTAGTGTAAAATTATTTGAACTAGCGTGTTGAGCTAGTTCAAATCTAGTGTGAAATTATGTGTGCTAGGTTATAGAGCTAGTTCAACTCTAGTGTAAAATTATTTGAACTAGCTTGTAGATCTTCTTCAACTCTAGTGTGAAATTATTTGTATTAGGATATTGCGAGCTAATTCAACACTAGTGTAAAATTATTTGAACTAGCTTGTAGAGCTACTTCAACACTAGTGTAAAATTATTTGAACTAGCCTGTAGAGCTAGTTCAACTCTAGTGTAAAATTATTTGAACTAGCTTGTAGAGCTAGTTCAACTCTAGTGTAAAATTATTTGAACTAGCTTGTAGAGCTAGTTCAACTCTAGTGTAAAATTATTTGTACTAGGTTATAGAGCTAGTTCAACTCTAGTGTAAAACTATTTGAACTAGACTGTAGAGCTTGTTCAACTCTAGTGTTAAATCATTTGTACTAGGTTATAGAGCTAGTCAACTCTAGTGTAAAATTATTTGTACTAGGTTATAGGGCAAGTTCTACTCTAGTGAAAACTTATTAGAACTAGCTTGTAGAGCTTGTTCAACTCTACAAGCTTGTATAGCTAGTTCAACTCTAGTGTAAAATTATTTGAACTAGCTTGTAGAGCTAGTTCAACTCTAGTGTAAAATTATATGAACTATCTTGTAGACCTAGTTCAACTCTAGTGTAAAATTATTTGTACTAGGTTACAGAGCTAGTTCAACTCTAGTGTAAAACTATTTGAACTAGACTGTAGAGCTTGTTCAACTCTAGTGTTAAATCATTTGTACTAGGTTATAGAGCTAGTCAGCTCTAGTGTAAAATTATTTGAACTAGCTTGTAGAGCTAGTTCAACTCTAGTGTAAAATTATTTGTACTAGGTTATAGAGCTAGTTCAACTCTAGTGTAAAATTATTTGAACTAGCTTGTAGAGCTAGTTCAACTCTAGTGTAAAATTATTTGTACTAGGTTATAGAGCTAGTTCAACTCTAGCGTAAAACTATTTGAACTAGACTGTAGAGCTTGTTCAACTCTAGTGTTAAATCATTTGTACTAGGTTATAGAGCTAGTCAACTCTAGTGTAAAATTATTTGTACTAGGTTATAGGGCAAGTTCTACTCTAGTGAAAACTTATTAGAACTAGCTTGTAGAGCTTGTTCAACTCTACAAGCTTGTATAGCTAGTTCAACTCTAGTGTAAAATTATTTGAACTAGCTTGTAGAGCTAGTTCAACTCTAGTGTAAAATTATGTGAACTAGCTTGTAGACCTAGTTCAACTCTAGTGTAAAATTATTTGTACTAGGTTACAGAGCTAGTTCAACTCTAGTGTAAAACTATTTGAACTAGACTGTAGAGCTTGTTCAACTCTAGTGTTAAATCATTTGTACTAGGTTATAGAGCTAGTCAACTCTAGTGTAAAATTATTTGAACTAGCTTGTAGAGCTAGTTCAACTCTAGTGTAAAATTATTTGTACTAGGTTATAGAGCTAGTTCAACTCTAGTGTAAAACTATTTGAACTAGACTATAGAGCTTGTTCAACTCTAGTGTTAAATCATTTCTACTAGGTTATAGAGCTAGTCAACTCTAGTGTATAATTATTTGAACTAGCTTGTAGAGCCAGTTCAACTCTAGTGAAAAATTATTTGTACTAGGTTATAGAGTTGGTTCAACTCTAGTGTAAAATTATTTGAACTAGCTTGTAGATCTTCTTCAACTCTAGTGTGAAATTATTTGTATTAGGTTATTGCGAGCTAGTTCAACACTAGTGTAAAATTATTTGAACTAGCTTTTCAGAGCTACTTCAACACTAGTGTAAAATTATTTGAACTAGCCTGTAGAGCTAGTTCAACTCTAGTGTAAAATTATTTGTACTAGGTTATAGAGCTAGTTCAACTCTAGTGTAAAACTATTTGAACTAGACTGTAGAGCTTGTTCAACTCTAGTGTTAAATCATTTGTACTAGGTTATAGAGCTAGTCAACTCTAGTGTAAAATTATTTGTACTAGGTTATAGGGCAAGTTCTACTCTAGTGAAAACTTATTAGAACTAGCTTGTAGAGCTTGTTCAACTCTACAAGCTTGTATAGCTAGTTCAACTCTAGTGTAAAATTATTTGAACTAGCTTGTAGAGCTAGTTCAACTCTAGTGTAAAATTATATGAACTATCTTGTAGACCTAGTTCAACTCTAGTGTAAAATTATTTGTACTAGGTTACAGAGCTAGTTCAACTCTAGTGTAAAACTATTTGAACTAGACTGTAGAGCTTGTTCAACTCTAGTGTTAAATCATTTGTACTAGGTTATAGAGCTAGTCAACTCTAGTGTAAAATTATTTGAACTAGCTTGTAGAGCTAGTTCAACTCTAGTGTAAAATTATTTGTACTAGGTTATAGAGCTAGTTCAACTCTAGTGTAAAATTATTTGTACTAGGTTATAGAGCTAATTCTACTCTAGTAAAAAATTATTTGAACTACCTTGTAGAGCTAGTTCAACTCTAGTGTAAAATTATTTGAACTAGCGTGTTGAGCTAGTTCAAATCTAGTGTGAAATTATGTGTGCTAGGTTATAGAGCTAGTTCAACTCTAGTGTAAAATTATTTGAACTAGCTTGTAGATCTTCTTCAACTCTAGTGTGAAATTATTTGTATTAGGTTATTGCGAGCTAGTTCAACACTAGTGTAAAATTATTTGAACTAGCTTGTAGAGCTACTTCAACACTAGTGTAAAATTATTTGAACTAGCCTGTAGAGCTAGTTCAACTCTAGTGTAAAATTATTTGAACTAGCTTGTAGAGCTAGTTCAACTCTAGTGTAAAATTATTTGAACTAGCTTGTAGAGCTAGTTCAACTCTAGTGTAAAATTATTTGTACTAGGTTATAGAGCTAGTTCAACTCTAGTGTAAAACTATTTGAACTAGACTGTAGAGCTTGTTCAACTCTAGTGTTAAATCATTTGTACTAGGTTATAGAGCTAGTCAACTCTAGTGTAAAATTATTTGTACTAGGTTATAGGGCAAGTTCTACTCTAGTGAAAACTTATTAGAACTAGCTTTTAGAGCTTGTTCAAATCTACAAGCTTGTATAGCTAGTTCAACTCTAGTGTAAAATTATTTGAACTAGCTTGTAGAGCTAGTTCAACTCTAGTGTAAAATTATGTGAACTAGCTTGTAGACCTAGTTCAACTCTAGTGTAAAATTATTTGTACTAGGTTACAGAGCTAGTTCAACTCTAGTGTAAAACTATTTGAACTAGACTGTAGAGCTTGTTCAACTCTAGTGTTAAATCATTTGTACTAGGTTATAGAGCTAGTCAACTCTAGTGTAAAATTATTTGAACTAGCTTGTAGAGCTAGTTCAACTCTAGTGTAAAATTATTTGTACTAGGTTATAGAGCTAGTTCAACTCTAGTGTAAAACTATTTGAACTAGACTATAGAGCTTGTTCAACTCTAGTGTTAAATCATTTGTACTAGGTTATAGAGCTAGTCAACTCTAGTGTATAATTATTTGAACTAGCTTGTAGAGCCAGTTCAACTCTAGTGAAAAATTATTTGTACTAGGTTATAGAGTTAGTTCAACTCTAGTGTAAAATTATTTGAACTAGCTTGTAGATCTTCTTCAACTCTAGTGTGAAATTATTTGTATTAGGTTATTGCGAGCTAGTTCAACACTAGTGTAAAATTATTTGAACTAGCTTTTCAGAGCTACTTCAACACTAGTGTAAAATTATTTCAACTAGCCTGTAGAGCTAGTTCAACTCTAGTGTAAAATTATTTGAACTAGCATGTAGAGCTAGTTCAACTCTAGTGTAAAATTATTTGAACTAGCTTGTAGAGCTAGTTCAACTCTAGTGTAAAATTATTTGTACTAGGTTATAGAGCTAGTTCAACTCTAGTGTAAAACTATTTGAACTAGACTGTAGAGCTTGTTCAACTCTAGTGTTAAATCATTTGTACTAGGTTATAGAGCTAGTCAACTCTAGTGTAAAATTATTTGTACTAGGTTATAGGGCAAGTTCTACTCTAGTGAAAACTTATTAGAACTAGCTTGTAGAGCTTGTTCAACTCTACAAGCTTGTATAGCTAGTTCAACTCTAGTGTAAAATTATTTGAACTAGCTTGTAGAGCTACTTCAACACTAGTGTAAAATTATTTGAACTAGCCTGTAGAGCTAGTTCAACTCTAGTGTAAAATTATTTGAACTAGCTTGTAGAGCTAGTTCAACTCTAGTGTAAAATTATTTGAACTAGCTTGTAGAGCTAGTTCAACTCTAGTGTAAAATTATTTGTACTAGGTTATAGAGCTAGTTCAACTCTAGTGTAAAACTATTTGAACTAGACTGTAGAGCTTGTTCAACTCTAGTGTTAAATCATTTGTACTAGGTTATAGAGCTAGTCAACTCTAGTGTAAAATTATTTGTACTAGGTTATAGGGCAAGTTCTACTCTAGTGAAAACTTATTAGAACTAGCTTGTAGAGCTTGTTCAACTCTACAAGCTTGTATAGCTAGTTCAACTCTAGTGTAAAATTATTTGAACTAGCTTGTAGAGCTAGTTCAACTCTAGTGTAAAATTATATGAACTATCTTGTAGACCTAGTTCAACTCTAGTGTAAAATTATTTGTACTAGGTTACAGAGCTAGTTCAACTCTAGTGTAAAACTATTTGAACTAGACTGTAGAGCTTGTTCAACTCTAGTGTTAAATCATTTGTACTAGGTTATAGAGCTAGTCAGCTCTAGTGTAAAATTATTTGAACTAGCTTGTAGAGCTAGTTCAACTCTAGTGTAAAATTATTTGTACTAGGTTATAGAGCTAGTTCAACTCTAGTGTAAAATTATTTGAACTAGCTTGTAGAGCTAGTTCAACTCTAGTGTAAAATTATTTGTACTAGGTTATAGAGCTAGTTCAACTCTAGCGTAAAACTATTTGAACTAGACTGTAGAGCTTGTTCAACTCTAGTGTTAAATCATTTGTACTAGGTTATAGAGCTAGTCAACTCTAGTGTAAAATTATTTGTACTAGGTTATAGGGCAAGTTCTACTCTAGTGAAAACTTATTAGAACTAGCTTGTAGAGCTTGTTCAACTCTACAAGCTTGTATAGCTAGTTCAACTCTAGTGTAAAATTATTTGAACTAGCTTGTAGAGCTAGTTCAACTCTAGTGTAAAATTATGTGAACTAGCTTGTAGACCTAGTTCAACTCTAGTGTAAAATTATTTGTACTAGGTTACAGAGCTAGTTCAACTCTAGTGTAAAACTATTTGAACTAGACTGTAGAGCTTGTTCAACTCTAGTGTTAAATCATTTGTACTAGGTTATAGAGCTAGTCAACTCTAGTGTAAAATTATTTGAACTAGCTTGTAGAGCTAGTTCAACTCTAGTGTAAAATTATTTGTACTAGGTTATAGAGCTAGTTCAACTCTAGTGTAAAACTATTTGAACTAGACTATAGAGCTTGTTCAACTCTAGTGTTAAATCATTTGTACTAGGTTATAGAGCTAGTCAACTCTAGTGTATAATTATTTGAACTAGCTTGTAGAGCCAGTTCAACTCTAGTGAAAAATTATTTGTACTAGGTTATAGAGTTAGTTCAACTCTAGTGTAAAATTATTTGAACTAGCTTGTAGATCTTCTTCAACTCTAGTGTGAAATTATTTGTATTAGGTTATTGCGAGCTAGTTCAACACTAGTGTAAAATTATTTGAACTAGCTTTTCAGAGCTACTTCAACACTAGTGTAAAATTATTTGAACTAGCCTGTAGAGCTAGTTCAACTCTAGTGTAAAATTATTTGAACTAGCATGTAGAGCTAGTTCAACTCTAGTGTAAAATTATTTGAACTATCTTGTAGAGCTATTTCAACTCTAGTGTAAAATTATTTTTACTAGGTTATAGAGCTAGTTCAACTCTAGTGTAAAACTATTTGAACTAGACTGTAGAGCTTGTTCAACTCTAGTGTTAAATCATTTGTACTAGGTTATAGAGCTAGTCAACTCTAGTGTAAAATTATTTGTACTAGGTCATAGGGCAAGTTCTACTCTAGTGAAAACTTATTAGAACTAGCTTGTAGAGCTTGTTCAACTCTACAAGCTTGTATAGCTAGTTCAACTCTAGTGTAAAATTATTTGAACTAGCTTGTAGAGCTAGTTCAACTCTAGTGTAAAATTATGTGAACTAGCTTGTAGACCTAGTTCAACTCTAGTGTAAAATTATTTGTACTAGGTTATAGAGCTAGTTCAACTCTAGTGTAAAACTATTTGAACTAGACTATAGAGCTTGTTCAACTCTAGTGTTAAATCATTTGTACTAGGTTATAGAGCTAGTCAACTCTAGTGTAAAATTATTTGAACTAGCTTGTAGAGCTAGTTCAACTCTAGTGTAAAATTATTTGTACTAGCTTATAGAGCTAGTTCAACTCTAGTGTAAAACTATTTGAACTAGACTATAGAGCTTGTTCAACTCTAGTGTTAAATCATTTGTACTAGGTTATAGAGCTAGTCAACTCTAGTGTATAATTATTTGAACTAGCTTGTAGAGCCAGTTCAACTCTAGTGAAAAATTATTTGTACTAGGTTATAGAGTTAGTTCAACTCTAGTGTAAAATTATTTGAACTAGCTTGTAGATCTTCTTCAACTCTAGTGTGAAATTATTTGTATTAGGTTATTGCGAGCTAGTTCAACACTAGTGTAAAATTATTTGAACTAGCTTTTCAGAGCTACTTCAACACTAGTGTAAAATTATTTGAACTAGCCTGTAGAGCTAGTTCAACTCTAGTGTAAAATTATTTGAACTAGCATGTAGAGCTAGTTCAACTCTAGTGTAAAATTATTTGAACTAGCTTGTAGAGCTAGTTCAACTCTAGTGTAAAATTATTTGTACTAGGTTATAGAGCTAGTTCAACTCTAGTGTAAAACTATTTGAACTAGACTGTAGAGCTTGTTCAACTCTAGTGTTAAATCATTTGTACTAGGTTATAAAGCTAGTCAACTCTAGTGTAAAATTATTTGTACTAGGTTATAGGGCAAGTTCTACTCTAGTGAAAACTTATTAGAACTAGCTTGTAGAGCTTGTTCAACTCTACAAGCTTGTATAGCTAGTTCAACTCTAGTGTAAAATTATTTGAACTAGCTTGTAGAGCTAGTTCAACTCTAGTGTAAAATTATGTGAACTAGCTTGTAGACCTAGTTCAACTCTAGTGTAAAATTATTTGTAGTAGGTTACAGAGCTAGTTCAACTCTAGTGTAAAACTATTTGAACTAGACTGTAGAGCTTGTTCAACTCTAGTGTTAAATCATTTGTACTAGGTTATAGAGCTAGTCAACTCTAGTGTAAAATTATTTGAACTAGCTTGTAGAGCTAGTTCAACTCTAGTGTAAAATTATTTGTACTAGGTTATAGAGCTAGTTCAACTCTAGTGTAAAACTATTTGAACTAGACTATAGAGCTTGTTCAACTCTAGTGTTAAATCATTTGTACTAGGTTATAGAGCTAGTCAACTCTAGTGTATAATTATTTGAACTAGCTTGTTGAGCCAGTTCAACTCTAGTGAAAAATTATTTGTACTAGGTTATAGAGTTGGTTCAACTCTAGTGTAAAATTATTTGAACTAGCTTGTAGATCTTCTTCAACTCTAGTGTGAAATTATTTGTATTAGGTTATTGCGAGCTAGTTCAACACTAGTGTAAAATTATTTGAACTAGCTTTTCAGAGCTACTTCAACACTAGTGTAAAATTATTTGAACTAGCCTGTAGAGCTAGTTCAACTCTAGTGTAAAATTATTTGTACTAGGTTATAGAGCTAGTTCAACTCTAGTGTAAAACTATTTGAACTAGACTGTAGAGCTTGTTCAACTCTAGTGTTAAATCATTTGTACTAGGTTATAGAGCTAGTCAACTCTAGTGTAAAATTATTTGTACTAGGTTATAGGGCAAGTTCTACTCTAGTGAAAACTTATTAGAACTAGCTTGTAGAGCTTGTTCAACTCTACAAGCTTGTATAGCTAGTTCAACTCTAGTGTAAAATTATTTGAACTAGCTTGTAGAGCTAGTTCAACTCTAGTGTAAAATTATATGAACTATCTTGTAGACCTAGTTCAACTCTAGTGTAAAATTATTTGTACTAGGTTACAGAGCTAGTTCAACTCTAGTGTAAAACTATTTGAACTAGACTGTAGAGCTTGTTCAACTCTAGTGTTAAATCATTTGTACTAGGTTATAGAGCTAGTCAACTCTAGTGTAAAATTATTTGAACTAGCTTGTAGAGCTAGTTCAACTCTAGTGTAAAATTATTTGTACTAGGTTATAGAGCTAGTTCAACTCTAGTGTAAAATTATTTGAACTATCTTGTAGAGCTAGTTCAACTCTAGTGTAAAATTATTTTTACTAGGTTATAGAGCTAGTTCAACTCTAGTGTAAAACTATTTGAACTAGACTGTAGAGCTTGTTCAACTCTAGTGTTAAATCATTTGTACTAGGTTATAGAGCTAGTCAACTCTAGTGTAAAATTATTTGTACTAGGTCATAGGGCAAGTACTACTCTAGTGAAAACTTATTAGAACTAGCTTGTAGAGCTTGTTCAACTCTACAAGCTTGTATAGCTAGTTCAACTCTAGTGTAAAATTATTTGAACTAGTTTGTAGAGCTAGTTCAACTCTAGTGTAAAATTATGTGAACTAGCTTGTAGACCTAGTTCAACTCTAGTGTAAAATTATTTGTACTAGGTTACAGAGCTAGTTCAACTCTAGTGTAAAACTATTTGAACTAGACTGTAGAGCTTGTTCAACTCTAGTGTTAAATCATTTGTACTAGGTTATAGAGCTAGTCAACTCTAGTGTAAAATTATTTGAACTAGCTTGTAGAGCTAGTTCAACTCTAGTGTAAAATTATTTGTATTAGCTTATAGAGCTAGTTCAACTCTAGTGTAAAACTATTTGAACTAGACTATAGAGCTTGTTCAACTCTAGTGTTAAATCATTTGTACTAGGTTATAGAGCTAGTCAACTCTAGTGTATAATTATTTGAACTAGCTTGTAGAGCCAGTTCAACTCTAGTGAAAAATTATTTGTACTAGGTTATAGAGTTAGTTCAACTCTAGTGTAAAATTATTTGAACTAGCTTGTAGATCTTCTTCAACTCTAGTGTGAAATTATTTGTATTAGGTTATTGCGAGCTAGTTCAACACTAGTGTAAAATTATTTGAACTAGCTTTTCAGAGCTACTTCAACACTAGTGTAAAATTATTTGAACTAGCCTGTAGAGCTAGTTCAACTCTAGTGTAAAATTATTTGAACTAGCATGTAGAGCTAGTTCAACTCTAGTGTAAAATTATTTGAACTATCTTGTAGAGCTATTTCAACTCTAGTGTAAAATTATTTTTACTAGGTTATAGAGCTAGTTCAACTCTAGTGTAAAACTATTTGAACTAGACTGTAGAGCTTGTTCAACTCTAGTGTTAAATCATTTGTACTAGGTTATAGAGCTAGTCAACTCTAGTGTAAAATTATTTGTACTAGGTCATAGGGCAAGTTCTACTCTAGTGAAAACTTATTAGAACTAGCTTGTAGAGCTTGTTCAACTCTACAAGCTTGTATAGCTAGTTCAACTCTAGTGTAAAATTATTTGAACTAGCTTGTAGAGCTAGTTCAACTCTAGTGTAAAATTATGTGAACTAGCTTGTAGACCTAGTTCAACTCTAGTGTAAAATTATTTGTACTAGGTTACAGAGCTAGTTCAACTCTAGTGTAAAACTATTTGAACTAGACTGTAGAGCTTGTTCAACTCTAGTGTTAAATCATTTGTACTAGGTTATAGAGCTAGTCAACTCTAGTGTAAAATTATTTGAACTAGCTTGTAGAGCTAGTTCAACTCTAGTGTAAAATTATTTGTACTAGCTTATAGAGCTAGTTCAACTCTAGTGTAAAACTATTTGAACTAGACTATAGAGCTTGTTCAACTCTAGTGTTAAATCATTTGTACTAGGTTATAGAGCTAGTCAACTCTAGTGTATAATTATTTGAACTAGCTTGTAGAGCCAGTTCAACTCTAGTGAAAAATTATTTGTACTAGGTTATAGAGTTAGTTCAACTCTAGTGTAAAATTATTTGAACTAGCTTGTAGATCTTCTTCAACTCTAGTGTGAAATTATTTGTATTAGGTTATTGCGAGCTAGTTCAACACTAGTGTAAAATTATTTGAACTAGCTTTTCAGAGCTACTTCAACACTAGTGTAAAATTATTTGAACTAGCCTGTAGAGCTAGTTCAACTCTAGTGTAAAATTATTTGAACTAGCATGTAGAGCTAGTTCAACTCTAGTGTAAAATTATTTGAACTAGCTTGTAGAGCTAGTTCAACTCTAGTGTAAAATTATTTGTACTAGGTTATAGAGCTAGTTCAACTCTAGTGTAAAACTATTTGAACTAGACTGTAGAGCTTGTTCAACTCTAGTGTTAAATCATTTGTACTAGGTTATAGAGCTAGTCAACTCTAGTGTAAAATTATTTGTACTAGGTTATAGGGCAAGTTCTACTCTAGTGAAAACTTATTAGAACTAGCTTGTAGAGCTTGTTCAACTCTACAAGCTTGTATAGCTAGTTCAACTCTAGTGTAAAATTATTTGAACTAGCTTGTAGAACTAGTTCAACTCTAGTGTAAAATTATATGAACTATCTTGTAGACCTAGTTCAACTCTAGTGTAAAATTATTTGTACTAGGTTACAGAGCTAGTTCAACTCTAGTGTAAAACTATTTGAACTAGACTGTAGAGCTTGTTCAACTCTAGTGTTAAATCATTTGTACTAGGTTATAGAGCTAGTCAACTCTAGTGTAAAATTATTTGAACTAGCTTGTAGAGCTAGTTCAACTCTAGTGTAAAATTATTTGTACTAGGTTATAGAGATAGTTCAACTCTAGTGTAAAATTATTTGTACTAGGTTATAGAGCTAATTCTACTCTAGTAAAAAATTATTTGAACTACCTTGTAGAGCTAGTTCAACTCTAGTGTAAAACTATTTGAACTAGCGTGTTGAGCTAGTTCAAATCTAGTGTGAACTTATGTGTGCTAGGTTATAGAGCTAGTTCAACTCTAGTGTAAAATTATTTGAACTAGCTTGTAGATCTTCTTCAACTCTAGTGTGAAATTATTTGTATTAGGTTATTGCGAGCTAGTTCAACACTAGTGTAAAATTATTTGAACTAGCTTGTAGAGCTACTTCAACACTAGTGTAAAATTATTTGAACTAGCCTGTAGAGCTAGTTCAACTCTAGTGTAAAATTATTTGAACTAGCTTGTAGAGCTAGTTCAACTCTAGTGTAAAATTATTTGTACTAGCTTGTAGAGCTAGTTCAACTCTAGTGTAAAATTATTTGTACTAGGTTATAGAGCTAGTTCAACTCTAGTGTAAAACTATTTGAACTAGACTGTAGAGCTTGTTCAACTCTAGTGTTAAATAATTTGTACTAGGTTATAGAGCTAGTTAACTCTAGTGTAAAATTATTTGTACTAGGTAATAGGGCAAGTTCTACTCTAGTGAAAACTTATTAGAACTAGCTTGTAGAGGTTGTTCAACTCTACAAGCTTGTATAGCTAGTTCAACTCTAGTGTAAAATTATTTGAACTAGCTTGTAGAGCTAGTTCAACTCTAGTGTAAAATTATGTGAACTAGCTTGTAGACCTAGTTCAACTCTAGTGTAAAATTATTTGTACTAGGTTACAGAGCTAGTTCAACTCTAGTGTAAAACTATTTGAACTAGACTGTAGAGCTTGTTCAACTCTAGTGTTAAATCATTTGTACTAGGTTATAGAGCTAGTCAACTCTAGTGTAAAATTATTTGAACTAGCTTGTAGAGCTATTTCAACTCTAGTGTAAAATTATTTGTACTAGGTTATAGAGCTAGTTCAACTCTAGTGTAAAACTACTTGAACTAGACTATAGAGCTTGTTCAACTCTAGTGTTAAATCATTTGTACTAGGTTATGGAGCTAGTCAACTCTAGTGTATAATTATTTGAACTAGCTTGTAGAGCCAGTTCAACTCTAGTGAAAAATTATTTGTACTAGGTTATAGAGTTGGTTCAACTCTAGTGTAAAATTATTTGAACTAGCTTGTAGATCTTCTTCAACTCTAGTGTGAAATTATTTGTATTAGGTTATTGCGAGCTAGTTCAACACTAGTGTAAAATTATTTGAACTAGCTTTTCAGAGCTACATCAACACTAGTGTAAAATTATTTGAACTAGCCTGTAGAGCTAGTTCAACTCTAGTGTAAAATTATTTGTACTAGGTTATAGAGCTAGTTCAACTCTAGTGTAAAACTATTTGAACTAGACTGTAGAGCTTGTTCAACTCTAGTGTTAAATCATTTGTACTAGGTTATAGAGCTAGTCAACTCTAGTGTAAAATTATTTGTACTAGGTTATAGGGCAAGTTCTACTCTAGTGAAAACTTATTAGAACTAGCTTGTAGAGCTTGTTCAACTCTACAAGCTTGTATAGCTAGTTCAACTCTAGTGTAAAATTATTTGAACTAGCTTGTAGAGCTAGTTCAACTCTAGTGTAAAATTATATGAACTATCTTGTAGACCTAGTTCAACTCTAGTGTAAAATTATTTGTACTAGGTTACAGAGCTAGTTCAACTCTAGTGTAAAACTATTTGAACTAGACTGTAGAGCTTGTTCAACTCTAGTGTTAAATCATTTGTACTAGGTTATAGAGCTAGTCAACTCTAGTGTAAAATTATTTGAACTAGCTTGTAGAGCTAGTTCAACTCTAGTGTAAAATTATTTGTACTAGGTTATAGAGCTAGTTCAACTCTAGTGTAAAATTATTTGAACTAGCTTGTAGAGCTAGTTCAACTCTAGTGTAAAATTATTTGTACTAGGTTATAGAGCTAGTTCAACTCTAGCGTAAAACTATTTGAACTAGACTGTAGAGCTTGTTCAACTCTAGTGTTAAATCATTTGTACTAGGTTATAGAGCTAGTCAACTCTAGTGTAAAATTATTTGTACTAGGTTATAGGGCAAGTTCTACTCTAGTGAAAACTTATTAGAACTAGCTTGTAGAGCTTGTTCAACTCTACAAGCTTGTATAGCTAGTTCAACTCTAGTGTAAAATTATTTGAACTAGCTTGTAGAGCTAGTTCAACTCTAGTGTAAAATTATGTGAACTACCTTGTAGACCTAGTTCAACTCTAGTGTAAAATTATTTGTACTAGGTTACAGAGCTAGTTCAACTCTAGTGTAAAACTATTTGAACTAGACTGTAGAGCTTGTTCAACTCTAGTGTTAAATCATTTGTACTAGGTTATAGAGCTAGTCAACTCTAGTGTAAAATTATTTGAACTAGCTTGTAGAGCTAGTTCAACTCTAGTGTAAAATTATTTGTACTAGGTTATAGAGCTAGTTCAACTCTAGTGTAAAACTATTTGAACTAGACTATAGAGCTTGTTCAACTCTAGTGTTAAATCATTTGTACTAGGTTATAGAGCTAGTCAACTCTAGTGTATAATTATTTGAACTAGCTTGTAGAGCCAGTTCAACTCTAGTGAAAAATTATTTGTACTAGGTTATAGAGTTAGTTCAACTCTAGTGTAAAATTATTTGAACTAGCTTGTAGATCTTCTTCAACTCTAGTGTGAAATTATTTGTATTAGGTTATTGCGAGCTAGTTCAACACTAGTGTAAAATTATTTGAACTAGCTTTTCAGAGCTACTTCAACACTAGTGTAAAATTATTTGAACTAGCCTGTAGAGCTAGTTCAACTCTAGTGTAAAATTATTTGAACTAGCATGTAGAGCTAGTTCAACTCTAGTGTAAAATTATTTGAACTATCTTGTAGAGCTATTTCAACTCTAGTGTAAAATTATTTTTACTAGGTTATAGAGCTAGTTCAACTCTAGTGTAAAACTATTTGAACTAGACTGTAGAGCTTGTTCAACTCTAGTGTTAAATCATTTGTACTAGGTTATAGAGCTAGTCAACTCTAGTGTAAAATTATTTGTACTAGGTCATAGGGCAAGTTCTACTCTAGTGAAAACTTATTAGAACTAGCTTGTAGAGCTTGTTCAACTCTACAAGCTTGTATAGCTAGTTCAACTCTAGTGTAAAATTATTTGAACTAGCTTGTAGAGCTAGTTCAACTCTAGTGTAAAATTATGTGAACTAGCTTGTAGACCTAGTTCAACTCTAGTGTAAAATTATTTGTACTAGGTTACAGAGCTAGTTCAACTCTAGTGTAAAACTATTTGAACTAGACTGTAGAGCTTGTTCAACTCTAGTGTTAAATCATTTGTACTAGGTTATAGAGCTAGTCAACTCTAGTGTAAAATTATTTGAACTAGCTTGTAGAGCTAGTTCAACTCTAGTGTAAAATTATTTGTACTAGGTTATAGAGCTAGTTCAACTCTAGTGTAAAACTATTTGAACTAGACTATAGAGCTTGTTCAACTCTAGTGTTAAATCATTTGTACTAGGTTATAGAGCTAGCCAACTCTAGTGTATAATTATTTGAACTAGCTTGTAGAGCCAGTTCAACTCTAGTGAAAAATTATTTGTACTAGGTTATAGAGTTAGTTCAACTCTAGTGTAAAATTATTTGAACTAGCTTGTAGATCTTCTTCAACTCTAGTGTGAAATTATTTGTATTAGGTTATTGCGAGCTAGTTCAACACTAGTGTAAAATTATTTGAACTAGCTTTTCAGAGCTACTTCAACACTAGTGTAAAATTATTTCAACTAGCCTGTAGAGCTAGTTCAACTCTAGTGTAAAATTATTTGAACTAGCATGTAGAGCTAGTTCAACTCTAGTGTAAAATTATTTGAACTAGCTTGTAGAGCTAGTTCAACTCTAGTGTAAAATTATTTGTACTAGGTTATAGAGCTAGTTCAACTCTAGTGTAAAACTATTTGAACTAGACTGTAGAGCTTGTTCAACTCTAGTGTTAAATCATTTGTACTAGGTTATAGAGCTAGTCAACTCTAGTGTAAAATTATTTGTACTAGGTTATAGGGCAAGTTCTACTCTAGTGAAAACTTATTAGAACTAGCTTGTAGAGCTTGTTCAACTCTACAAGCTTGTATAGCTAGTTCAACTCTAGTGTAAAATTATTTGAACTAGCTTGTAGAGCTAGTTCAACTCTAGTGTAAAATTATATGAACTATCTTGTAGACCTAGTTCAACTCTAGTGTAAAATTATTTGTACTAGGTTACAGAGCTAGTTCAACTCTAGTGTAAAACTATTTGAACTAGACTGTAGAGCTTGTTCAACTCTAGTGTTAAATCATTTGTACTAGGTTATAGAGCTAGTCAACTCTAGTGTAAAATTATTTGAACTAGCTTGTAGAGCTAGTTCAACTCTAGTGTAAAATTATTTGTACTAGGTTATAGAGCTAGTTCAACTCTAGTGTAAAATTATTTGAACTAGCTTGTAGAGCTAGTTCAACTCTAGTGTAAAATTATTTGTACTAGGTTATAGAGCTAGTTCAACTCTAGCGTAAAACTATTTGAACTAGACTGTAGAGCTTGTTCAACTCTAGTGTTAAATCATTTGTACTAGGTTATAGAGCTAGTCAACTCTAGTGTAAAATTATTTGTACTAGGTTATAGGGCAAGTTCTACTCTAGTGAAAACTTATTAGAACTAGCTTGTAGAGCTTGTTCAACTCTACAAGCTTGTATAGCTAGTTCAACTCTAGTGTAAAATTATTTGAACTAGCTTGTAGAGCTAGTTCAACTCTAGTGTAAAATTATGTGAACTACCTTGTAGACCTAGTTCAACTCTAGTGTAAAATTATTTGTACTAGGTTACAGAGCTAGTTCAACTCTAGTGTAAAACTATTTGAACTAGACTGTAGAGCTTGTTCAACTCTAGTGTTAAATCATTTGTACTAGGTTATAGAGCTAGTCAACTCTAGTGTAAAATTATTTGAACTAGCTTGTAGAGCTAGTTCAACTCTAGTGTAAAATTATTTGTACTAGGTTATAGAGCTAGTTCAACTCTAGTGTAAAACTATTTGAACTAGACTATAGAGCTTGTTCAACTCTAGTGTTAAATCATTTGTACTAGGTTATAGAGCTAGTCAACTCTAGTGTATAATTATTTGAACTAGCTTGTAGAGCCAGTTCAACTCTAGTGAAAAATTATTTGTACTAGGTTATAGAGTTAGTTCAACTCTAGTGTAAAATTATTTGAACTAGCTTGTAGATCTTCTTCAACTCTAGTGTGAAATTATTTGTATTAGGTTATTGCGAGCTAGTTCAACACTAGTGTAAAATTATTTGAACTAGCTTTTCAGAGCTACTTCAACACTAGTGTAAAATTATTTCAACTAGCCTGTAGAGCTAGTTCAACTCTAGTGTAAAATTATTTGAACTAGCATGTAGAGCTAGTTCAACTCTAGTGTAAAATTATTTGAACTAGCTTGTAGAGCTAGTTCAACTCTAGTGTAAAATTATTTGTACTAGGTTATAGAGCTAGTTCAACTCTAGTGTAAAACTATTTGAACTAGACTGTAGAGCATGTTCAACTCTAGTGTTAAATCATTTGTACTAGGTTATAGAGCTAGTCAACTCTAGTGTAAAATTATTTGTACTAGGTTATAGGGCAAGTTCTACTCTAGTGAAAACTTATTAGAACTAGCTTGTAGAGCTTGTTCAACTCTACAAGCTTGTATAGCTAGTTCAACTCTAGTGTAAAATTATTTGAACTAGCTTGTAGAGATAGTTCAACTCTAGTGTAAAATTATATGAACTATCTTGTAGACCTAGTTCAACTCTAGTGTAAAATTATTTGTACTAGGTTACAGAGCTAGTTCAACTCTAGTGTAAAACTATTTGAACTAGACTGTAGAGCTTGTTCAACTCTAGTGTTAAATCATTTGTACTAGGTTATAGAGCTAGTCAACTCTAGTGTAAAATTATTTGAACTAGCTTGTAGAGCTAGTTCAACTCTAGTGTAAAATTATTTGTACTAGGTTATAGAGCTAGTTCAACTCTAGTGTAAAACTATTTGAACTAGACTATAGAGCTTGTTCAACTCTAGTGTTAAATCATTTGTACTAGGTTATAGAGCTAGTCAACTCTAGTGTATAATTATTTGAACTAGCTTGTAGAGCCAGTTCAACTCTAGTGAAAAATTATTTGTACTAGGTTATAGAGTTAGTTCAACTCTAGTGTAAAATTATTTGAACTAGCTTGTAGATCTTCTTCAACTCTAGTGTGAAATTATTTGTATTAGGTTATTGCGAGCTAGTTCAACACTAGTGTAAAATTATTTGAACTAGCTTTTCAGAGCTACTTCAACACTAGTGTAAAATTATTTCAACTAGCCTGTAGAGCTAGTTCAACTCTAGTGTAAAATTATTTGAACTAGCATGTAGAGCTAGTTCAACTCTAGTGTAAAATTATTTGAACTAGCTTGTAGAGCTAGTTCAACTCTAGTGTAAAATTATTTGTACTAGGTTATAGAGCTAGTTCAACTCTAGTGTAAAACTATTTGAACTAGACTGTAGAGCTTGTTCAACTCTAGTGTTAAATCATTTGTACTAGGTTATAGAGCTAGTCAACTCTAGTGTAAAATTATTTGTACTAGGTTATAGGGCAAGTTCTACTCTAGTGAAAACTTATTAGAACTAGCTTGTAGAGCTTGTTCAACTCTACAAGCTTGTATAGCTAGTTCAACTCTAGTGTAAAATTATTTGAACTAGCTTGTAGAGCTAGTTCAACTCTAGTGTAAAATTATATGAACTATCTTGTAGACCTAGTTCAACTCTAGTGTAAAATTATTTGTACTAGGTTACAGAGCTAGTTCAACTCTAGTGTAAAACTATTTGAACTAGACTGTAGAGCTTGTTCAACTCTAGTGTTAAATCATTTGTACTAGGTTATAGAGCTAGTCAACTCTAGTGTAAAATTATTTGAACTAGCTTGTAGAGCTAGTTCAACTCTAGTGTAAAATTATTTGTACTAGGTTATAGAGCTAGTTCAACTCTAGTGTAAAATTATTTGTACTAGGTTATAGAGCTAATTCTACTCTAGTAAAAAATTATTTGAACTACCTTGTAGAGCTAGTTCAACTCTAGTGTAAAATTATTTGAACTAGCGTGTTGAGCTAGTTCAAATCTAGTGTGAAATTATGTGTGCTAGGTTATAGAGCTAGTTCAACTCTAGTGTAAAATTATTTGAACTAGCTTGTAGATCTTCTTCAACTCTAGTGTGAAATTATTTGTATTAGGATATTGCGAGCTAGTTTAACACTTGTGTAAAATTATTTGAACTAGCGTGTAGAGCTACTTCAACACTAGTGTAAAATTATTTGAACTAGCCTGTAGAGCTAGTTCAACTCTAGTGTAAAATTATTTGAACTAGCTTGTAGAGCTAGTTCAACTCTAGTGTGAAATTATTTGTACTAGGTTATAGAGCTAGTTCAACTCTAGTGTAAAACTATTTGAACTAGACTGTAGAGCTTGTTCAACTCTAGTGTTAAATCATTTGTACTAGGTTATAGAGCTAGTCAACTCTAGTGTAAAATTATTTGTACTAGGTTATAGGGCAAGTTCTACTCTAGTGAAAACTTATTAGAACTAGCTTGTAGAGGTTGTTCAACTCTACAAGCTTGTATAGCTAGTTCAACTCTAGTGTAAAATTATTTGAACTAGCTTGTAGAGCTAGTTCAACTCTAGTGTAAAATTATGTGAACTAGCTTGTAGACCTAGTTCAACTCTAGTGTAAAATTATTTGTACTAGGTTACAGAGCTAGTTCAACTCTAGTGTAAAACTATTTGAACTAGACTGTAGAGCTTGTTCAACTCTAGTGTTAAATCATTTGTACTAGGTTATAGAGCTAGTCAACTCTAGTGTAAAATTATTTGAACTAGCTTGTAGAGCTAGTTCAACTCTAGTGTAAAATTATTTGTACTAGGTTATAGAGCTAGTTCAACTCTAGTGTAAAACTATTTGAACTAGACTATAGAGCTTGTTCAACTCTAGTGTTAAATCATTTGTACTAGGTTATAGAGCTAGTCAACTCTAGTGTATAATTATTTGAACTAGCTTGTAGAGCCAGTTCAACTCTAGTGAAAAATTATTTGTACTAGGTTATAGAGTTAGTTCAACTCTAGTGTAAAATTATTTGAACTAGCTTGTAGATCTTCTTCAACTCTAGTGTGAAATTATTTGTATTAGGTTATTGCGAGCTAGTTCAACACTAGTGTAAAATTATTTGAACTAGCTTTTCAGAGCTACTTCAACACTAGTGTAAAATTATTTCAACTAGCCTGTAGAGCTAGTTCAACTCTAGTGTAAAATTATTTGAACTAGCATGTAGAGCTAGTTCAACTCTAGTGTAAAATTATTTGAACTAGCTTGTAGAGCTAGTTCAACTCTAGTGTAAAATTATTTGTACTAGGTTATAGAGCTAGTTCAACTCTAGTGTAAAACTATTTGAACTAGACTGTAGAGCTTGTTCAACTCTAGTGTTAAATCATTTGTACTAGGTTATAGAGCTAGTCAACTCTAGTGTAAAATTATTTGTACTAGGTTATAGGGCAAGTTCTACTCTAGTGAAAACTTATTAGAACTAGCTTGTAGAGCTTGTTCAACTCTACAAGCTTGTATAGCTAGTTCAACTCTAGTGTAAAATTATTTGAACTAGCTTGTAGAGCTAGTTCAACTCTAGTGTAAAATTATATGAACTATCTTGTAGACCTAGTTCAACTCTAGTGTAAAATTATTTGTACTAGGTTACAGAGCTAGTTCAACTCTAGTGTAAAACTATTTGAACTAGACTGTAGAGCTTGTTCAACTCTAGTGTTAAATCATTTGTACTAGGTTATAGAGCTAGTCAACTCTAGTGTAAAATTATTTGAACTAGCTTGTAGAGCTAGTTCAACTCTAGTGTAAAATTATTTGTACTAGGTTATAGAGCTAGTTCAACTCTAGTGTAAAATTATTTGTACTAGGTTATAGAGCTAATTCTACTCTAGTAAAAAATTATTTGAACTACCTTGTAGAGCTAGTTCAACTCTAGTGTAAAATTATTTGAACTAGCGTGTTGAGCTAGTTCAAATCTAGTGTGAAATTATGTGTGCTAGGTTATAGAGCTAGTTCAACTCTAGTGTAAAATTATTTGAACTAGCTTGTAGATCTTCTTCAACTCTAGTGTGAAATTATTTGTATTAGGTTATTGCGAGCTAGTTCAACACTAGTGTAAAATTATTTGAACTAGCTTGTAGAGCTACTTCAACACTAGTGTAAAATTATTTGAACTAGCCTGTAGAGCTAGTTCAACTCTAGTGTAAAATTATTTGAACTAGCTTGTAGAGCTAGTTCAACTCTAGTGTAAAATTATTTGAACTAGCTTGTAGAGCTAGTTCAACTCTAGTGTAAAATTATTTGTACTAGGTTATAGAGCTAGTTCAACTCTAGTGTAAAACTATTTGAACTAGACTGTAGAGCTTGTTCAACTCTAGTGTTAAATAATTTGTACTAGGTTATAGAGCTAGTCAACTCTAGTGTAAAATTATTTGTACTAGGTTATAGGGAAAGTTCTACTCTAGTGAAAACTTATTAGAACTAGCTTGTAGAGGTTGTTCAACTCTACAAGCTTGTATAGCTAGTTCAACTCTAGTGTAAAATTATTTGAACTAGCTTGTAGAGCTAGTTCAACTATAGTGTAAAATTATGTGAACTAGCTTGTAGACCTAGTTCAACTCTAGTGTAAAATTATTTGTACTAGGTTACAGAGCTAGTTCAACTCTAGTGTAAAACTATTTGAACTAGACTGTAGAGCTTGTTCAACTCTAGTGTTAAATCATTTGTACTAGGTTATAGAGCTAGTGAACTCTAGTGTAAAATTATTTGAACTAGCTTGTAGAGCTAGTTCAACTCTAGTGTAAAATTATTTGTACTAGGTTATAGAGCTAGTTCAACTCTAGTGTAAAACTATTTGAACTAGACTATAGAGCTTGTTCAACTCTAGTGTTAAATCATTTGTACTAGGTTATGGAGCTAGTCAACTCTAGTGTATAATTATTTGAACTAGCTTGTAGAGCCAGTTCAACTCTAGTGAAAAATTATTTGTACTAGGTTATAGAGTTGGTTCAACTCTAGTGTAAAATTATTTGAACTAGCTTGTAGATCTTCTTCAACTCTAGTGTGAAATTATTTGTATTTGGTTATTGCGAGCTAGTTCAACACTAGTGTAAAATTATTTGAACTAGCTTTTCAGAGCTACTTCAACACTAGTGTAAAATTATTTGAACTAGCCTGTAGAGCTAGTTCAACTCTAGTGTAAAATTATTTGTACTAGGTTATAGAGCTAGTTCAACTCTAGTGTAAAACTATTTGAACTAGACTGTAGAGGTTGTTCAACTCTAGTGTTAAATAATTTGTACTAGGTTATAGAGCTAGTCAACTCTAGTGTAAAATTATTTGTACTAGGTTATAGGGAAAGTTCTACTCTAGTGAAAACTTATTAGAACTAGCTTGTAGAGGTTGTTCAACTCTACAAGCTTGTATAACTAGTTCAACTCTAGTGTAAAATTATTTGAACTAGCTTGTAGAGCTAGTTCAACTCTAGTGTAAAATTATGTGAACTAGCTTGTAGACCTAGTTCAACTCTAGTGTAAAATTATTTGTACTAGGTTACAGAGCTAGTTCAACTCTAGTGTAAAACTATTTGAACTAGACTGTAGAGCTTGTTCAACTCTAGTGTTAAATCATTTGTACTAGGTTATAGAGCTAGTCAACTCTAGTGTAAAATTATTTGAACTAGCTTGTAGAGCTAGTTCAACTCTAGTGTAAAATTATTTGTACTAGGTTATAGAGCTAGTTCAACTCTAGTGTAAAACTATTTGAACTAGACTATAGAGCTTGTTCAACTCTAGTGTTAAATCATTTGTACTAGGTTATAGAGCTAGTCAACTCTAGTGTATAATTATTTGAACTAGCTTGTAGAGCCAGTTCAACTCTAGTGAAAAATTATTTGTACTAGGTTATAGAGTTAGTTCAACTCTAGTGTAAAATTATTTGAACTAGCTTGTAGATCTTCTTCAACTCTAGTGTGAAATTATTTGTATTAGGTTATTGCGAGCTAGTTCAACACTAGTGTAAAATTATTTGAACTAGCTTTTCAGAGCTACTTCAACACTAGTGTAAAATTATTTCAACTAGCCTGTAGAGCTAGTTCAACTCTAGTGTAAAATTATTTGAACTAGCATGTAGAGCTAGTTCAACTCTAGTGTAAAATTATTTGAACTAGCTTGTAGAGCTAGTTCAACTCTAGTGTAAAATTATTTGTACTAGGTTATAGAGCTAGTTCAACTCTAGTGTAAAACTATTTGAACTAGACTGTAGAGCTTGTTCAACTCTAGTGTTAAATCATTTGTACTAGGTTATAGAGCTAGTCAACTCTAGTGTAAAATTATTTGTACTAGGTTATAGGGCAAGTTCTACTCTAGTGAAAACTTATTAGAACTAGCTTGTAGAGCTTGTTCAACTCTACAAGCTTGTATAGCTAGTTCAACTCTAGTGTAAAATTATTTGAACTAGCTTGTAGAGCTAGTTCAACTCTAGTGTAAAATTATATGAACTATCTTGTAGACCTAGTTCAACTCTAGTGTAAAATTATTTGTACTAGGTTACAGAGCTAGTTCAACTCTAGTGTAAAACTATTTGAACTAGACTGTAGAGCTTGTTCAACTCTAGTGTTAAATCATTTGTACTAGGTTATAGAGCTAGTCAGCTCTAGTGTAAAATTATTTGAACTAGCTTGTAGAGCTAGTTCAACTCTAGTGTAAAATTATTTGTACTAGGTTATAGAGCTAGTTCAACTCTAGTGTAAAATTATTTGAACTAGCTTGTAGAGCTAGTTCAACTCTAGTGTAAAATTATTTGTACTAGGTTATAGAGCTAGTTCAACTCTAGCGTAAAACTATTTGAACTAGACTGTAGAGCTTGTTCAACTCTAGTGTTAAATCATTTGTACTAGGTTATAGAGCTAGTCAACTCTAGTGTAAAATTATTTGTACTAGGTTATAGGGCAAGTTCTACTCTAGTGAAAACTTATTAGAACTAGCTTGTAGAGCTTGTTCAACTCTACAAGCTTGTATAGCTAGTTCAACTCTAGTGTAAAATTATTTGAACTAGCTTGTAGAGCTAGTTCAACTCTAGTGTAAAATTATGTGAACTAGCTTGTAGACCTAGTTCAACTCTAGTGTAAAATTATTTGTACTAGGTTACAGAGCTAGTTCAACTCTAGTGTAAAACTATTTGAACTAGACTGTAGAGCTTGTTCAACTCTAGTGTTAAATCATTTGTACTAGGTTATAGAGCTAGTCAACTCTAGTGTAAAATTATTTGAACTAGCTTGTAGAGCTAGTTCAACTCTAGTGTAAAATTATTTGTACTAGGTTATAGAGCTAGTTCAACTCTAGTGTAAAACTATTTGAACTAGACTATAGAGCTTGTTCAACTCTAGTGTTAAATAATTTGTACTAGGTTATAGAGCTAGTCAACTCTAGTGTATAATTATTTGAACTAGCTTGTAGAGCCAGTTCAACTCTAGTGAAAAATTATTTGTACTAGGTTACAGAGTTAGTTCAACTCTAGTGTAAAATTATTTGAACTAGCTTGTAGATCTTCTTCAACTCTAGTGTGAAATTATTTGTATTAGGTTATTGCGAGCTAGTTCAACACTAGTGTAAAATTATTTGAACTAGCTTTTCAGAGCTACTTCAACACTAGTGTAAAATTATTTGAACTAGCCTGTAGAGCTAGTTCAACTCTAGTGTAAAATTATTTGAACTAGCATGTAGAGCTAGTTCAACTCTAGTGTAAAATTATTTGAACTAGCTTGTAGAGCTAGTTCAACTCTAGTGTAAAATTATTTGTACTAGGTTATAGAGCTAGTTCAACTCTAGTGTAAAACTATTTGAACTAGACTGTAGAGCTTGTTCAACTCTAGTGTTAAATCATTTGTACTAGGTTATAGAGCTAGTCAACTCTAGTGTAAAATTATTTGTACCAGGTTATAGGGCAAGTTCTACTCTAGTGAAAACTTATTAGAACTAGCTTGTAGAGCTTGTTCAACTCTACAAGCTTGTATAGCTAGTTCAACTCTAGTGTAAAATTATTTGAACTAGCTTGTAGAGCTAGTTCAACTCTAGTGTAAAATTATATGAACTATCTTGTAGACCTAGTTCAACTCTAGTGTAAAATTATTTGTACTAGGTTACAGAGCTAGTTCAACTCTAGTGTAAAACTATTTGAACTAGACTGTAGAGCTTGTTCAACTCTAGTGTTAAATCATTTGTACTAGGTTATAGAGCTAGTCAACTCTAGTGTAAAATTATTTGAACTAGCTTGTAGAGCTAGTTCAACTCTAGTGTAAAATTATTTGTACTAGGTTATAGAGCTAGTTCAACTCTAGTGTAAAATTATTTGTACTAGGTTATAGAGCTAATTCTACTCTAGTAAAAAATTATTTGAACTACCTTGTAGAGCTAGTTCAACTCTAGTGTAAAATTATTTGAACTAGCGTGTTGAGCTAGTTCAAATCTAGTGTGAAATTATGTGTGCTAGGTTATAGAGCTAGTTCAACTCTAGTGTAAAATTATTTGAACTAGCTTGTAGATCTTCTTCAACTCTAGTGTGAAATTATTTGTATTAGGTTATTGCGAGCTAGTTCAACACTAGTGTAAAATTATTTGAACTAGCTTGTAGAGCTACTTCAACACTAGTGTAAAATTATTTGAACTAGCCTGTAGAGCTAGTTCAACTCTAGTGTAAAATTATTTGAACTAGCTTGTAGAGCTAGTTCAACTCTAGTGTAAAATTATTTGAACTAGCTTGTAGAGCTAGTTCAACTCTAGTGTAAAATTATTTGTACTAGGTTATAGAGCTAGTTCAACTCTAGTGTAAAACTATTTGAACTAGACTGTAGAGCTTGTTCAACTCTAGTGTTAAATCATTTGTACTAGGTTATAGAGCTAGTCAACTCTAGTGTAAAATTATTTGTACTAGGTTATAGGGCAAGTTCTACTCTAGTGAAAACTTATTAGAACTAGCTTGTAGAGCTTGTTCAACTCTACAAGCTTGTATAGCTAGTTCAACTCTAGTGTAAAATTATTTGAACTAGCTTGTAGAGCTAGTTCAACTCTAGTGTAAAATTATATGAACTATCTTGTAGACCTAGTTCAACTCTAGTGTAAAATTATTTGTACTAGGTTACAGAGCTAGTTCAACTCTAGTGTAAAACTATTTGAACTAGACTGTAGAGCTTGTTCAACTCTAGTGTTAAATCATTTGTACTAGGTTATAGAGCTAGTCAGCTCTAGTGTAAAATTATTTGAACTAGCTTGTAGAGCTAGTTCAACTCTAGTGTAAAATTATTTGTACTAGGTTATAGAGCTAGTTCAACTCTAGTGTAAAATTATTTGAACTAGCTTGTAGAGCTAGTTCAACTCTAGTGTAAAATTATTTGTACTAGGTTATAGAGCTAGTTCAACTCTAGCGTAAAACTATTTGAACTAGACTGTAGAGCTTGTTCAACTCTAGTGTTAAATCATTTGTACTAGGTTATAGAGCTAGTCAACTCTAGTGTAAAATTATTTGTACTAGGTTATAGGGCAAGTTCTACTCTAGTGAAAACTTATTAGAACTAGCTTGTAGAGCTTGTTCAACTCTACAAGCTTGTATAGCTAGTTCAACTCTAGTGTAAAATTATTTGAACTAGCTTGTAGAGCTAGTTCAACTCTAGTGTAAAATTATGTGAACTACCTTGTAGACCTAGTTCAACTCTAGTGTAAAATTATTTGTACTAGGTTACAGAGCTAGTTCAACTCTAGTGTAAAACTATTTGAACTAGACTGTAGAGCTTGTTCAACTCTAGTGTTAAATCATTTGTACTAGGTTATAGAGCTAGTCAACTCTAGTGTAAAATTATTTGAACTAGCTTGTAGAGCTAGTTCAACTCTAGTGTAAAATTATTTGTACTAGGTTATAGAGCTAGTTCAACTCTAGTGTAAAACTATTTGAACTAGACTATAGAGCTTGTTCAACTCTAGTGTTAAATCATTTGTACTAGGTTATAGAGCTAGTCAACTCTAGTGTATAATTATTTGAACTAGCTTGTAGAGCCAGTTCAACTCTAGTGAAAAATTATTTGTACTAGGTTATAGAGTTGGTTCAACTCTAGTGTAAAATTATTTGAACTAGCTTGTAGATCTTCTTCAACTCTAGTGTGAAATTATTTGTATTAGGTTATTGCGAGCTAGTTCAACACTAGTGTAAAATTATTTGAACTAGCTTTTCAGAGCTACTTCAACACTAGTGTAAAATTATTTGAACTAGCCTGTAGAGCTAGTTCAACTCTAGTGTAAAATTATTTGTACTAGGTTATAGAGCTAGTTCAACTCTAGTGTAAAACTATTTGAACTAGACTGGAGAGCTTGTTCAACTCTAGTGTTAAATCATTTGTACTAGGTTATAGAGCTAGTCAACTCTAGTGTAAAATTATTTGTACTAGGTTATAGGGCAAGTTCTACTCTAGTGAAAACTTATTAGAACTAGCTTGTAGAGCTTGTTCAACTCTACAAGCTTGTATAGCTAGTTCAACTCTAATGTAAAATTATTTGAACTAGCTTGTGGATCTTCTTCAACTCTAGTGTGGAATTATTTGTATTAGGTTAGTGCGAGCTAGTTCAACACTAGTGTAAAATTATTTGAACTAGCTTTTCAGAGCTACTTCAACACTAGTGTAAAATTATTTGAACTAGCCTGTAGAGCTAGTTCAACTCTAGTATAAAATTATTTGAACTAGCATGTAGAGCTAGTTCAACTCTAGTGAAAACTTATTAGAACTAGCTTGTAGAGCTTGTTCAACTCTACAAGCTTGTATAGCTAGTTCAACTCTAGTGTAAAATTATTTGAACTAGCATGTAGAGCTAGTTCAACTCTAGTGTAAAATTATTAGAACTAGCTTGTAGACCTAGTTCAACTCTAGTGTAAAATTATTTGTACTAGGTTACAGAGCTAGTTCAACTCTAGTGTAAAACTATTTGAACTAGACTGTTGAGCTTGTTCAACTCTAGTGTTAAATCATTTGTACTAGGTTGTAGAGCTTGTTCAACTCTAGTGTAAAATTATTTGAACAAGCTTGTAGATCTTCTTCAACTCTAGTGTGAAATTATTCGTATTAGGTTATTGCGAGCTAGTTCAACACTAGTGTGAAATTATTTGAACTAGCTTGTAGAGCTACTTCAACACTAGTGTAAAATTATTTGAACTAGCCTGTGGAGCTAGTTCAACTCTAGTGTAAAATTATTTGAACTAGCTTGTAGAGCTAGTTCAACTCTAGTGTAAAATCATTTGTACTAGGTTATAGAGCTAGTCAACTCTAGTGTATAATTATTTGAACTAGCTTGTAGAGCTAGTTCAACTCTAGTGAAAAATTATTTGTACTAGGTTATAGAGCTAGGTCAACACTAGTGTAAAATTATTTGTACTAGGTTATAGAGCTACTTCTACTCTAGTAAAAAATGATTTGAACTACCTTGTAGAGCTAGTTCAACTCTAGTGTAAAATTATTTGAACTAGCGTGTTGAGCTAGTCCAAATCTAGTGTGAAATTATGTGTGCTAGGTTATAGAGCTAGTTCAACTCTAGTGTAAAATTATTTGAACTAGCTTGTAGATCTTCTTCAACTCTAGTGTGAAATTATTTGTATTAGGATATTGCGAGCTAGTTTAACACTTGTGTAAAATTATTTGAACTAGCGTGTAGAGCTACTTCAACACTAGTGTAAAATTATTTGAACTAGCCTGTAGAGCTAGTTCAACTCTAGTGTAAAATTATTTGAACTAGCTTGTAGAGCTAGTTCAACTCTAGTGTAAAATTATTTGTACTAGGTTATAGAGCTAGTTCAACTCTAGTGTAAAACTATTTGAACTAGACTATAGAGCTTGTTCAACTCTAGTGTTAAATCATTTGTACTAGGTTATAGAGCTAGTCAACTCTAGTGTATAATTATTTGAACTAGCTTGTAGAGCTAGTTCAACTCTAGTGAAAAATTATTTGTACTAGGTTATAGAGTTAGTTCAACTCTAGTGTAAAATTATTTGAACTAGCTTGTAGATCTTCTTCAACTCTAGTGTGAAATTATTTGTATTAGGTTATTGCGAGCTAGTTCAACACTAGTGTAAAATTATTTGAACTAGCTTTGCAGAGCTACTTCAACACTAGTGTAAAATTATTTGAACTAGCCTGTAGAGCTAGTTCAACTCTAGTGTAAAATTATTTGAACTAGCATGTAGAGCTAGTTCAACTCTAGTGTAAAATTATTTGAACTAGCTTGTAGAGCTAGTTCAACTCTAGTGTAAAATTATTTGTACTAGGTTATAGAGCTAGTTCAACTCTAGTGTAAAACTATTTGAACTAGACTGTAGAGCTTGTTCAACTCTAGTGTTAAATCATTTGTACTAGGTTATAGAGCTAGTCAACTCTAGTGTAAAATTATTTGTACTAGGTTATAGGCCAAGTTCTACTCTAGTGAAAACTTATTAGAACTAGCTTGTAGAGCTTGTTCAACTCTACAAGCTTGTATAGCTAGTTCAACTCTAGTGTAAAATTATTTGAACTAGCTTGTAGAGCTAGTTCAACTCTAGTGTAAAATTATGTGAACTAGCTTGTACACCTAGTTCAACTCTAGTGTAAAATTATTTGTACTAGGTTTTAGAGCTAGTTCAACTCTAGTGTAAAACTATTTGAACTAGACTGTAGAGCTAGTTCAACTCTAGTGTAAAATCATTTGTACTAGGTTATAGAGCTAGTCAACTCTACTGTAAAATTATTTGAACTAGCTTGTAGAGCTAGTTCAACTCTAGTGTAAAATTATTTGTACTAGGTTATAGAGCTACTTCTACTCTAGTAAAAAATTATTTGAACTACCTTGTAGAGCTAGTTCAACTCTAGTGTAAAATTATTTGAACTAGCGTGTTGAGCTAGTTCAAATCTAGTGTGAAAATATGTGTGCTAGGTTATAGAGCTAGTTCAACTCTAGTGTAAAATTATTTGAACTAGCTTGTAGATCTTCTTCAACTCTAGTGTGAAATTATTCGTATTAGGTTATTCCGAGCTAGTTCAACACTAGTGTAAAGTTATTTGAACTAGCTTGTAGAGCTACGTCAACACTAGTGTAAAATTATTTGAACTAGCCTGTAGAGCTAGTTCAACTCTAGTGTAAAATTATTTGAACTAGCTTGTAGAGCTAGTTCAACTCTAGTGTAAAATTATTTGAACTAGCTTGTAGAGCTAGTTCAACTCTAGTGTAAAATTATTTGTACTAGGTTATAGAGCTAGTTCAACTCTAGTGTAAAACTATTTGAACTAGACTGTAGAGCCAGTTGAACTCTAGTGTAAAATCATTTGTACTAGGTTATAGAGCTAGTCAACTCTAGTGTAAAATTATTTGTACTAGGTTATAGGCAAGTTCTACTCTAGTGAAAACTTATTAGAACTAGCTTGTAGAGCTTGTTCAACTCTACAAGCTTGTATAGCTAGTTCAACTCTAGTGTAAAATTATTTGAACTAGCTTGTAGAGCTAGTTCAACTCTAGTGTAAAATTATTTGAACTAGCTTGTAGATCTTCTTCAGCTCTAGTGTAATTCGTATTAGGTTATTGCGAGGTACTTCTACTCTAGTAAAAAATTATTTGAACTACCTTGTAGAGCTAGTTCAACTCTAGTGTAAAATTATTTGAATTAGCGTGTTGAGCTAGTTCAAATCTAGTGTGAAATTATGTGTACTAGGTTATAGAGCTAGTTCAACTCTAGTGTAAAATTATTTGAACTAGCTTGTAGAGCTAGTTCAACTCTAGTGTCAAATTATTTGTACTAGGTTATAGAGCTAGTTCAACTCTAGTGTAAAACTATTTGAACTAGACTGTAGAGCCAGTTCAACTCTAGTGTAAAATCATTTGTACTAGGTTATAGAGCTAGTCAACTCTAGTGTAAAATTATTTGTACTAGGTTATAGGCAAGTTCTACTCTAGTGAAAACTTATTAGAACTAGCTTGTAGAGCTTGTTTTACTCTACAAGCTTGTATAGCTAGTTCAACTGTAGTGTAAAATTAATTGAACTAGCTTGTAGAGCTAGTTCAACTCTAGTGTAAAATTATGTGAACTAGCTTGTAGACCTAGTTCAACTCTAGTGTAAAATTACTTGTACTAGGTTATAGAGCTAGTTCAACTATAGTGTAAAATTATTTGAACTAGACTGTAGAGCTAGTTCAACTCTAGTGTAAAACTATTTGAACTAGCTTGTTGAGCTAGTTCAAATCTAGTGTGAAATTATGTGTACTAGGTTATAGAGCTAGGTCAACCCTAGTGTAAAATTATTTGAACTAGCTTGTAGAGCAAATTCAACTCTATTGTAAAATTATTTGAACTAGCTTGTAGAGCTAGTTTAACTCTAGTGTAAAATTATTTGTACTAGGATATAGAGCCAGTTCAACTCTAGTGTAAAACTATTTGAACTAGACAGTAGAGCTAGTTCAACACTAGTGTAAAATTATTTGTACTAGGTTATAGAGCTAGTTCTACTCTAGTGCAAAATTATTTGAACTAGCTTGTAGAGCTTGTTCAACTCTACAAGGTTGTATAGCTAGCTCAACTCTAGTGTAAAATTATTTGAACTAGCTTGTAGAGCTTGTTCAACTCTAGTGTGAAATTATTTGTACTAGGTTATTGAGAGCTAGTTCAACACTAGTGTAAAATTATTTGAACTAGCTTGCAGAGCTACTTCAACACTATTGTAAAATTATTTGAACTAGCCTGTAGAGCTAGTTCAACTCTAGTGTACAATTATTTGAACTAGCTTGTAGATCTACTTCAACTCTAGTGTAAAATTATTTGAACTACCTTGTAGAGCTACTTCAACTCTAGTGTAAAAACTATTTGTACTAGGTTATAGAGCTAGTTCAAATCTAGTGTGAAATTATGTGTACTAGGTTATAGAGTTAGTTCAACTCTAGTGTAAAATTATTTATACTAGTTTATAGAGCTAGGTCAACCCTAGTGTAAAATTATTTGAACTAGCTTGTAGAGCTAGTTCAACTCTAGTGTAAAATTATTTGAACTAGGTTATAGAGCTAGTTCAACTCTAGTGTAAAACTATTTGAACTAGACTGTAGAGCTAGTTCAACTCTAGTGTAAAATCATTTGTACTAGGTTTTAGAGCCAGTTCAACTCTAGTATAAAACTAATTGAACTAGGCGGTAGAGCTCGTTCTACTCTAGTGTAAAATTATTAGTACTAGGTTATAGAGCTAGTTCTACTCTAGTGCAAAATTATTTCAACTAGCTTGTCGAGCTAGTTCAACTCTACTGTAGAATTATTTGAACTAGCTTGTACAGCTAGTTCAAATCTAGGGTGAAATTTTGTGTACTATGTTATAGAGCAAGTTCAACTCTAGTGTAAGATTATTTGAACTAGTTTGTAGAGCTAGTTTAACTCTAGTGTAAAATTATTTGTATTAGGTTAAAGAGATAGTTCAACTCTAGTGTAAAACTATTTGAACTAGACTGTAGAGCTAGCTCAACTCTAGTGTAAAATCATTTGTACTAGGTTATAGAGCAAGTTCTACTCTAATGTAAAATTATTTGTACTAGGTTATAGAGCTAGTTCTACTCTAGTGCAAAATTATTTGAACTAGCTTGTAGAGCTTGTTAAACTCTACAAGCTTGTATAGCTAGTTTAACTCTAGTGTAAAAGTATTTGAACTAACTTGTAGAGCCAGTTCAACTCTAGTGTAAAATTATTTGAACTAGGTTGTAGAGCTAGTTCAACTCTAGTGTATAATTATTTGAACTAGCTTGTAGAGCTAGTTCAACTCTAGTGTAAAATTATTTGTACTAGGTTATAGAGCTAGGTCAACTCTAGTGTAAAATTGTTTGAACTAGCTTGTAGAGCTAGTTCAACTCTAGTGTAAAATTATTTGAACTAGCTTGTAGAGCTAGTTCAACTCTAGTGTAAAATTATTTGTACTAGGTTATAGAGCTAGTTCTACTCTAGTGCAAAATTATTTGAACTAGCTTGTAGAGCTTGTTCCACTCTACAAGCTTGTATAGCTAGTTCAAATCTAGTGTAAAATTATTCGAACTAGCTTGTAGAGCTGGTTCAACTCTAGTGTAAAATTATTTGAACACTTGTATAGATCTAGTTCAATTTTAGTGTAAAATTATTTCAACTAGCTTGTAGAGCTAGTTCAACTTTAGTGTAAAATTATATGAACTAGCTTGTAGAGCTAGTTCAACTCTAGTGTAAAACTATTTGTACTAGGTTATAGAGCTAGGTCAACTCTAGTCTAAAATTATTTGAACTAGCTTGTAGAGCTTGTTCAACTCTAGTGTAAAATTATTTGTATTAGGTTATAGAGCTAGTTCAACTCTAGTGTAAAACTATTTGAACTAGATTGTAGAGCTAACTCAACTCTAGTGTAAAATTATTTGTACTAGGTTATAGAGCTAGTTCTACTCTAGTGCAAAATTATTTGAACTAGCTTGTAGATCTTGTTAAACTCTACAAGCTTGTATAGCTAGTTCAAGTCTAGTGTAAAAGTATTTGAACTAACTTCTAGAGCTTGTTCAACTCTAGTGTAAAATTATTTGAACTAGGTTGTAGAGCTAGTTCAACTCTAGTGTAAAATTATTTGAACTAGCTTGTGGAGCAAGTTCAACTCTAGTGTGAAATTATTTGTACTAGGTTATAGTGCTAGTTCAACTATAGTGTAAAACTATTTGAACTAGACTATAGAGCTAGTTCAACTCTAGTGTAAAATTATTTGAACTAGCTTGTAGAGCTAGTTCAACTCTAGTGTAAAATTATTTGTACTAGGTTATAGAGCTAGGTTAACTCTAGTGTAAAATTGTTTGAACTAGCTTGTAGAGTTAGTTCAACTCTAGTGTAAAATTATTTGAACTAGCATGTAGAGCTAGTTCAACTCTAGTGTAAATTTATTTGTACTAGGTTACAGCGCTACTTCAACTCTAGTGTAAAACTATTTGAACTAGATTGTAGAGCTAGTTCAACTCTAGTGTAAAATTATTTGTACTAGGTTATAGAGCTAGTTCTACTCTAGTGCAAAATTATTTGAACTAGCTTGTAGAGATTGTTCAACTCTACAAGCTTGTATAGCTAGGTCAAATCTAGTGTAAAATTATTCGAACTAGCTTGTAGAGCTAGTTCAACTCTAGTGTAAAATTATTTCAACTAGCTTGTAGAGCTAGTTCAACTTTAGTGTAAAATTATTTGAACTAGTTTGTAGAGCTAGTTCAACTCTAGTGTAAAATTATTTGCACTAGGTTATAGAGCTAGTTCCACTATAGTGTAAAACTATTTGAACTAGACGTTAGAGCTAGTTCAATTCTAGTGTAAAATTATTTGAACTAGCTTGTAGAGCTAGTTCAACTCTAGTGTAAAACTATTTGTACTACGTTATAGGGCTAGGTCAACTCTAGTGTAAAATTATTTGTACTAGCTTATAGAGGTAGGTCAACTCTAGTGTAAAATTGTTTGAACTAGCTTGTAGAGCTAGTTCAACTCTACTGAAAAATTATTTGTACTAGGTTATAGAGCTAGTTCAGCTCTAGTGTAAAATTATTTGTACTAGGTTATAGAGCTACTTCTACTCTAGTAAAAAATTATTTGAACTACCTTGTAGAGCTAGTTCAACTCTAGTGTAAAATTATTTGAACTAGCGTGTTGAGCTAGTTCAAATCTAGTGTGAAAATATGTGTACTAGGTTATAGAGCTAGTTCAACTCTAGTGTAAAATTATTTGAACTAGCTTGTAGATCTTCTTCAACTCTAGTGTGAAATTATTCGTATTAGGTTATTCCGAGCTAGTTCAACACTAGTGTAAAGTTATTTGAACTAGCTTGTAGAGCTACTTCAACACTAGTGTAAAATTATTTGAACTAGCCTGTAGAGCTAGTTCAACTCTAGTGTAAAATTATTTGAACTAGCTTGTAGAGCTAGTTCAACTCTAGTGTAAAATTATTTGAACTAGCTTGTAGAGCTAGTTCAACTCTAGTGTAAAATTATTTGTACTAGTTTATAGAGCTAGTTCAACTCTAGTGTAAAACTATTTGAACTAGACTGTAGAGCCAGTTCAACTCTAGTGTAAAATCATTTGTACTAGGTTATAGAGCTAGTCAACTCTAGTGTAAAATTATTTGTACTAGGTTATAGGCAAGTTCTACTCTAGTGAAAACTTATTAGAACTAGCTTGTAGAGCTTGTTCAACTCTACAAGCTTGTATAGCTAGTTCAACTCTAGTGTAAAATTATTTGAACTAGCTTGTAGAGCTAGTTCAACTCTAGTGTAAAATTATTTGAACTAGCTTGTAGATCTTCTTCAACTCTAGTGTAATTCGTATTAGGTTATTGCGAGGTACTTCTACTCTAGTAAAAAATTATTTGAACTACCTTGTAGAGCTAGTTCAACTCTAGTGTAAAATTATTTGAATTAGCGTGTTGGGCTAGTTCAAATCTAGTGTGAAATTATGTGTACTAGGTTATAGAGCTAGTTCAACTCTAGTGTAAAATCATTTGTACTAGGTTATAGAGCAAGTTCTACTCTAATGTAAAATTGTTTGTACTAGGTTATAGAGCTAGTTCTACTCTAGTGCAAAATTATTTGAACTAGCTTGTAGAGCTTGTTAAACTCTACAAGCTTGTATAGCTAGTTTAACTCTAGTGTAAAAGTATTTGAACTAACTTGTAGAGCCAGTTCAACTCTAGTGTAAAATTATTTGAACTAGCTTGTAGAGCTAGTTCAACTCTAGTGTGAAATTATTTGTACTAGGTTATAGAGCTAGTTCAACTCTAGTGTAAAACTATTTTAACTAGACTGTAGAGCCAGTTCAACTCTAGTGTAAAATCATTTGTACTAGGTTATAGAGCTAGTCAACTCTAGTGTAAAATTATTTGTACTAGGTTATAGGCAAGTTCTACTCTAGTGAAAACTTATTAGAACTAGCTTGTAGAGCTTGTTCAACTCTACAAGCTTGTATAGCTAGTTCAACTGTAGTGTAAAATTAATTGAACTAGCTTGTAGAGCTAGTTCAACTCTAGTGTAAAATTATGTGAACTAGCTTGTAGACCTAGTTCAACTCTAGTGTAAAATTACTTGTACTAGGTTATAGAGCTAGTTCAACTATAGTGTAAAATTATTTGAACTAGACTGTAGAGCTAGTTCAACTCTAGTGTAAAATTATTTGAACTAGCTTGTTGAGCTAGTTCAAATCTAGTGTGAAATTATGTGTACTAGGTTATAGAGCTAGGTCAACCCTAGTGTAAAATTATTTGAACTAGCTTGTAGAGCAAATTCAACTCTAGTGTAAAATTATTTGAACTAGCTTGTAGAGCTAGTTTAACTCTAGTGTAAAATTATTTGTACTAGGATATAGAGCCAGTTCAACTCTAGTGTAAAACTATTTGAACTAGACAGTAGAGCTAGTTCAACACTAGTGTAAAATAATTTGTACTAGGTTATAGAGCTAGTTCTTCTCTAGTGCAAAATTATTTGAACTAGCTTGTAGAGCTTGTTCAACTCTACAAGGTTGTATAGCTAGTTCAACTCTATTGTAAAATTATTTGAACTAGCTTGTAGAGCTTGTTCAACTCTAGTGTGAAATTATTTGTACTAGGTTATTGAGAGCTAGTTCACCACTAGTGTAAAATTATTTGAACTAGCTTGTAGAGCTACTTCAACAATATTGTAAAATTATTTGAACTAGCCTGTAGACCTAGTTCAACTCTTGTGTACAGTTATTTGAACTAGCTTGTAGATCTACTTCAACTCTAGTGTAAAATTATTTGAACTACCTTGTAGAGCTACTTCAACTCTAGTGTAAAACTATTTGTACTAGGTTATAGAGCTAGTTCAAATCTAGTGTGAAATTATGTGTACTAGGTTATAGAGTTAGTTCAACTTTAGTGTAAAATTATTTATACTAGTTTATAGAGCTAGGTCAACCCTAGTGTAAAATTATTTGAACTAGCTTGTAGAGCTAGTTCAACTCTAGTGTAAAATTATTTGAACTAGGTTATAGAGCTAGTTCAACTCTAGTGTAAAACTATTTGAACTAGACTATAGAGCTAGTTCAACTCTAGTGTAAAATCATTTGTACTAGGTTTTAGAGCCAGTTCAACTCTAGTATAAAACTAATTGAACTAGGCAGTAGAGCTAGTTCAACTCTAGTGTAAAATTATTTGTACCAGGATATAGAGCTAGTTCTACTCTAGTGCAAAATTGTTTGAACTAGCTTGTAGAGCTTGTTCAACTCTACAAGGTTGTATAGCTAGCTCAACTCTAGTGTAAAATTATTTGAACTAGCTTGTAGAGCTTGTTCAACTCTAGTGTGAAATTATTTGTACTAGGTTATTGAGAGCTAGTTCAACACTAGTGTAAAATTATTTGAACTAGCTTGCAGAGCTACTTCAACACTATTGTAAAATTATTTGAACTAGCTTGTAGAGCTACTTCAACACTAGTGTAAAATTATTTGAACAAGTTTGTAGAGCTAGTTCAACTCTAGTGTAAAATTATTTGAACTAGCTTGTAGACCTAGTTTGTGACGCCCGGGTAATTAAGCTACAGTGATTCCCCGCTAATGATGCCACGTCACCACGGTTACTGTGATAAACTCTCGATAGTTCAGAACCGAAACAAATTCAAAATTTAAATAAAAGAAAACAATAAAAGTTTTTAAAAATTAAAATAAAAATGTTCGGTGGTTGCCAAATATTACAAAGATAATTATGGTGTAAGGTTCACAATTTTATAAAATGCCTAAGTGTTTATAAATAAATAAAAACAGAAAAGAAAATAAATAAAAGGAAAACAGAAAACAAACAAAAAAAAAGGGAAAAGGAGAACCCCCCCTTGCCCCCTGGGCTTCGGCCCAGCAGGCCACAAGCCCCCCCCCCACCACTGGGCCCCTTGGCCCAGTTGGCTCAGCCGACCAC
>NC_041388.1:367616380-367622227 GCF_002162155.2 Triticum dicoccoides | reverse complement strand
AGGTTGACCAGGTCAACTACTGACGTCATGCTGACGTCAGCAGACACTATTCTGGATAATGTTGGTTAAATTAAATAAATAAATCCTAAAAATGATTTAAATCTTTTAAAATTAATATAAAATAAACCGTAGCTCGGATGGAAAAACTTTGTACATGAAAGTTGCTCAGAACGACGAGACGATTTCGGATACGCAGTCCGTTCGTCCGCCACACACCCCTAACCTATCGAACTCGCAACTTTTCCCCTCCGGTTCATCTGTCCGAAAACGCGAAACACCGGGAATATTTCCCGGATGTTTTCCCCCTTCGCCGGCATCACCTCATACTGCGTTAGGACACAACTAGCTTCGCTCTTTATCGTGTCTTGTGTTGTCTTGCTTATGTTTGCACTGTATTTATTGTTTCTTCCCCCTCTTCTCTTCGGTAGACTACGAGACCGACGCTGCTGCTGACCAGTTCGACTACGGAGTTGACGACTCCTCTCTCTTGCCAGAGCAACCAGGCAAGCCCCCCCCTTGATCACTAGATATCGCCTACTCTTCTCTATACTGCTTGCATTAGAGTAGCGTAGCATGTTACTGCTTTCCGTTAATCCTATTCTGATGCATAGCCTGTCATTGCTGCTACAGTCATTGATACCTTACCCGCAATCCTAAATGCTTAGTATAGGATGCTAGTGTTCCATCATTGGCCCTACATTCTTGTCAGTCTGCCTTGCTATACTATCGGGCCGTGATCACTTGGGAGGTGATCACGGGTATATACTATACATACATACATACTATACTGATGGTGACTAAAGTCGGGTCAGCTCATTGAGTACCCGCAAGTGATTCTGACGAGGGGGCTGAAAGGACAGGTGGCTCCATCCCGGTAGAGGTGGGCCTGGGTTCCCGACGGCCCCCGACTATTACTTTGTGGCGGAGCGGCAGGGCAGGTTGAGACCACCTAGGAGACAGGTGGGCCTGGCCCTGTTCGGCGTTCGCGGATACTTAACACGCTTAACGAGATCTTGGTATTTGATCTGAGTCTGGCTACGAGCCTATACGCACTAACCATCTACGTGGGAGTAGTTATGGGTATCCCGACGTCGTGGTATCAGCCGAAGCACTTCAGACGTCAGCGACGGAGCGGCGCGCGCTGAATTGGACTGGAACGCCACTAGGCTAGGTCTGTTTTCGGCCGCCCTCGCAACGTGCAGGTGTGCTATGGGCGCTGGGCCCAGACCCCTGTGCGCTTAGGTTTAGACCGGCGTGCTGGCCTCTCTGTTTTGCCTAGGTGGGGCTGCGACGTGTTGATCTTCCGAGGCCGGGCATGACCCAGGAAAGTGTGTCCGGCCAAATGGGATCGAGCGTGTTGGGCTATGTGGTGCACCCCTGCAGGGAAGTTAATCTATTCGAATAGCCGTGATCTTCGGTAACAGGACGACTTGGAGTTGTACCTTGACCTTATGACAACTAGAACCGGATACTTAATAAAACACACCCTTCCAAGTGCCAGATACAACCGGTGTTCGCTCTACCTCAGGGATATGAGGAGGGGATCGCCGGGTAGGATTATGCTACTGCGATGCTACTGGAGATGCTATTTGGAGACGCTACTTGAAGGACTTCAATCTACTCTCTTCTACATGCTGCAAGACGGAGGCTACCAGAAGCGTAGTCTTCGACAGGATTAGCTATCCCCCTCTTATTCTGGCATTCTGCAGTTCAGTCCACCGATATGGCCTCCTTACACATATACCCATGCATATGTAGTGTAGTTCCTTGCTTGCGAGTACTTTGGATGAGTACTCACGGTTGCTTTCTCCCCCCCTTTTTCCCCCTTTCCTTTCTTTCTGGTTGTCGCAACCAGATGCTGGAGTCCAGGAGCTAGACGCCACCGTCGACGACGACTACTACACTGGAGGTGCCTACTACTACGTGCAGCCCGTTGACGACGACCAGGAGTAGTTAGGAGGATCCCAGGCAGGAGGCCTGCGCCTCTTTCGATCTGTACCCCCCAGTTTGTGCTAGCCTTCTTAAGGCAAACTTATTTAACTTATGTCTGTACTCAGATATTGTTGTTTCCGCTGACTCGTCTATGATCGAGCACTTGTATTCGAGCCCTCGAGGCCCCTGGCTTGTATTATGATGCTTGTATGACTTATTTTATTTGTAGAGTTGTGTTGTGATATCTTCCCGTGAGTCCCTGATCTTGATCGTACACATTTGCGTGCATGATTAGTGTACGATTGAATCGGGGGCGTCACAAGTTGGTATCAGAGCCGACTGCCTGTAGGAATCCCCCTTTCCAACTCCTTGGCCGAAGTTGAGTCTAGTCATTGCAAAACTTTTACTAACTTGGCTGTGTGCCTTACGGGCCCACGTCGCCATTGGGTGGTAGTAGGATCTTTTATTCCTCGACCTATGCTCTGGGACTCTGACATCTCTTCTATTCGGGTTAAACGATTTTTACTAAAATTTGACTTTAGGTTCTCAAAAATACTTTCTCCCGGAGAGCCCCTTCAGTCCAGGTGATCGCCGGCTACACCAGAAGATTTCGAAGTTACTCGCCGAAACTCTTTTGAGACTTTGTGCCCGTTGCCTTTGCAATTCCCTACCATCGAAATATCCCTATGGATAAATACATACACTTGACGTTCTTACTTTTATTCTCAGTTGATCTTGTTATTACAAGATACCCCAAAATTCTCTCTATTGATCCGAGAATATCTTGCGCCTACTGTCTTGCAATTCCTTGTCACCTGAATACCCCTATGGATAATTCTCGCACTTGTCGAGTAACCGCTTATCCCCAGTTGTTCATGTGTTTCACGAAAGTCTTCAAAATAATATTCGATCTTCCGAAAATCCTCTAGAGCCTTTGGCTCTTGAAATTCTTGCTTGCTTGCATTATGGTTAATCCCATAAGTCTCGTAGTCTTAATGACATTCCTTGTCATTATCATTTTGAGTCTGTTGACTCAATCTTCTGCGAATACACGCAATCAGCATTGATCCTTATAAATTACTTTTCCGGCTGAGCCTCCATTCTTTTAACTGGAATTGGTTCTCGACCAATCCAATTGTCGTTGATTGTACCCTAAGGCTATTCAACTTATCCATCCCTAATCAGAGCATTGCCTTTTATCCCTTGATTTGGAAATCATAATTCCTTTGCATTTGACAATTGAGTTAGTCAGTTGTTTCTATAATCTGCTTCCTCTAGTTGAGTACCGATGCTCACGTCAGATCCCTTGTGGGCCACCAGATCCCTTGTTGGACTTTATCTGACAACACCCTTCATATTCAATAACCTTGTGGGCCTTTTCTCGGATACATAATGCCTTTGGTAAATTGTATCGTCTGCTTTCTCAACCATGCTTTGCCTTCGAGCTTGAGTTATTTACTTCTAAAGATTCTGGTATATGATTCTAAGATGCCCAGATGGGTTGAACCTATGCCTTCCTTAATATGTGTGAACTCGAAAGTTTTCACGAGTCGTACTCTTCTGGTATTTTGCCAGATAAGATTTCAACGCTATAACTTCATCGAAAGCGAGAAGTGAATGAAAGGGTATGCATTGGAGAAGTGGGAGTCGACCTTGAACTTGTGTTCATGCCCATGGACACGATGTAGATCTTATCATTAAAGCTTCTTTTAAATAAATTATTCCTTTGGTATAAGTTCATCTTATATCTAGGATCTGGTCTTTTGCAACCGTGGTTCCGACCATGATTGTTCTTCTTTGATCTCATTTCTTGGACAAGTTAAAAACAATTGTCTTCTATGGATCAATACACCAGTCCCACCTTTACTTTGATCTTGTGACGAGTATTACCCCCCTGGTATCTCGAGATTATCATGGAACTGCATAACTCCTTATGAGTTCTTCATCAAGTGCTACCTTCCCACTGATTCCAATTTTTCGCGGGCTCTGAGTTATTGAACACTCAAAAACACCGATAACTGAACTGAGTCCGCTCTTCGGTTCAACAACTCTTCAGTAAGCTTCTATAAGTACGAGTTTGTACCCGATCACGCCATTCCTAGCCTGTTTGGCTATATCATTGTCGTGACGATTCTAACTGTGCTACCTGGTCCTTATTCTCGGAGCACCAATTTTCGACGATGAACTAACCTTACGTCGATCCTCATCGTCATACCATTTCGCCTTGAACAACAAGCTTGGTTTCGAGTTGTGTCGTACCCTTGGTTCCAATAACCTTTCACTTCATCATTACTTTGACTTGATGTCGTCGCCGATCGATTACATCTTCATGAACTCTCGCGACAAATGTGTCGTGATCATCATGAGCACTATGAGCTCTTCCAGGATATCGATTGAATTCATGATGAGAAATACCATCCTTGCCCTCGGTGATCTGTATTATCATCGACCACTTTATTGACTTCCCTCCAACACAAACTTGTCGTGTTTTGTGTTATACCTTGAGTTCCTTGCTATCCTGCAATTGTCCTTCTTTACCTTGGAGTATTACCATCCTTTATGTCAAGAATGTTCTGAGATTTGTTCCACCTCTTGAGAATTCTTGACATGGAAATACTTCTCACCATCACCATTCTTTCTTGGTCCCCGTGTTAATTCTAACAAGTGAACGGTGTTGTTTGGATTCTTTCCTTCTGGCAACCCTATTTTTGAAGTTAATGGTCGAAAGTTTATTCTTAGGCTATTGATTATTGAATCACCATTCTGACATTGGTCGTGCAACCCAACCCATATTTCGGGCGCACCCTTCAACCAATGTTTAATTGTGTATGTTTTCCTCGAGCATACTTCCTTATATCATTTGATCTGACAAATGTTATCTCCTTGTTCACTTAATGGTGGAAATCCATCTTTTGGGAATCTCGGTGAATTGCCGTTGAGTTCACCAGACACCTCCTTGTCCTCTCCCTGGTTTAATGGTGAACTATTGCTTCAGAAAACCGCTCCCATAGTTCATTTCCCGAGAAGCTTGCAATGCCATTTCAACGATTTGTGTTGCGCCTTTTCTTCTCGGACATCCTGAGTCTCAGGTATCCTGACACCAATCGGATCTGAATCTCGGTCAGATATGATGGTTGGAACATTTTTCCCAAGAGTTATAACATTGGTCCTTATATATCGGTAAGGTCATGTCATGCCTAGCACACCTGGTCGGAGGACCTAGTGTTAAGGTTTCCTTTCCAGCAAGGTTTTCCATTCTTCCATAAGGAAATTGTAATGCTTATTCTATAAGTTGTTCCTGGTGAATCCTTTGTATATCCAAGTCCGACCTTTGCTGGAAGACCATGTCAATGCTATCTCGAAGCATGTCTGTGATACTCCGATTTTCAACAAGAACATTTAAAGCAAATGCTAAATTTTTCTGCTCAATTATCCAAACACCGTTGTATGGGTAATGTTATGAAATTCCTCCCCCCCTTACCTAAATGGTTGTCTACCTTATATCCTGTCATGGATATCTTGTTCTGTTTGTCCTTGGGAAGGATATACCCCTGAAATAGGTGTATAAACATATTTTCCATTCCATTGTTCTATTTGATCTGATGATCACCTTTTCCTTTCCATTGTTTTGTTTAACCTTTCTTGTGATCTATATGATCTAAGCAATAATATTCTCCTGCTTATGTAAACACCTCGGTGTACAACTCTGTCAGTAAGACCCTGTTGAAATTGTCGATAGCATTCCGGTCACCACCGATGGACGAGAACTTTGCCTATTGGTCCGCCTCGTTCAACGAGCAGGAAAATGGTTCTCTTCGTCCCTCGCCCTTGGTACCGACATTGCTGCCGACATAACTGACATGCTACTCTCTGACATGCCTTGCTATCGTGATCGTACAAGATGTCAGCCCCCCC
>NC_041388.1:367606154-367614640 GCF_002162155.2 Triticum dicoccoides | reverse complement strand
CATCGCCGCCGTCGCCTCGCCCCGCCACCAACCCCGAAGCCGCCGGATCGATCCGCGCCCCGCCGCCTGGACGCCGCCACCACCCGACACCGGCACCCTCGACACTGCTGCCCACCACCGCCACGGCCACCTCCTCGACACCTCGCCGGAGCTGCCCCGCCGTCCTCTCCGACGCGACCTCAACTCCTCCCCGAGCCACTGCCAGATCCCTACGCCCCCCCTGTGAGCTCCCCTTCTCCTGGCCCAGTCACCGCGCGACCGCGTCGCCCCGCTCACCGCGGTCGGGCCACTCCCTGGCCGCGCCCGTCGCCCCGCACCGACGCACCTCGCCCTGCCCCGCCGTTCCGCTACGTCCGTCGCCGCCTGCGCGTGCGGCCACCGCGCCGCGCCCGTCCGCCTACGCCGCGCTGTCGCTCGCCGACACACGCGCGCCCATGGCTCCGGTCCCCTCCGTCCCGCTGCCCTGTTCCGGCCGGCGCTCGTGTGCCCTTGGCCGCCGGCGCCCGCGGCCAGCTCTGGCGCGTTGTCTGGGCGGGTTATGCCCGCACAGCGGGGCTCCGCCCCGTTTCGCCGGGTCCACCCGCGAGCCCTGTGGCTCTGCTCCGCTCCATCCCCATTAACCCGCGCCCGATAAGCCCCCTGGGCCAATGACGAACGGGGCCCACGCCCAAAATGATTTAAAAAAATGATAATAATAAAAAAATTAAATTAAAATTAAAAATAAATAAATAATAATTAAATTAATTAATTAATTAATTAAGTTAATTAATCATGTTTAATTAACCTAATTAACTAGTTAGCTTAATTAAACCCTAATTAGTTTAAACAGTCAATGACGAACGGGACCCACCTGTCAGGTTGACCAGGTCAACTACTGACGTCATGCTGACGTCAGCAGACACTATTCTGGATAATGTTGGTTAAATTAAATAAATAAATCCTAAAAATGATTTAAATCTTTTAAAATTAATATAAAATAAACCGTAGCTCGGATGGAAAAACTTTGTACATGAAAGTTGCTCAGAACGACGAGACGATTTCGGATACGCAGTCCGTTCGTCCGCCACACACCCCTAACCTATCGAACTCGCAACTTTTCCCCTCCGGTTCATCTGTCCGAAAACGCGAAACACCGGGAATATTTCCCGGATGTTTTCCCCCTTCGCCGGCATCACCTCATACTGCGTTAGGACACAACTAGCTTCGCTCTTTATCGTGTCTTGTGTTGTCTTGCTTATGTTTGCACTGTATTTATTGTTTCTTCCCCCTCTTCTCTTCGGTAGACTACGAGACCGACGCTGCTGCTGACCAGTTCGACTACGGAGTTGACGACTCCTCTCTCTTGCCAGAGCAACCAGGCAAGCCCCCCCCTTGATCACTAGATATCGCCTACTCTTCTCTATACTGCTTGCATTAGAGTAGCGTAGCATGTTACTGCTTTCCGTTAATCCTATTCTGATGCATAGCCTGTCATTGCTGCTACAGTCATTGATACCTTACCCGCAATCCTAAATGCTTAGTATAGGATGCTAGTGTTCCATCATTGGCCCTACATTCTTGTCAGTCTGCCTTGCTATACTATCGGGCCGTGATCACTTGGGAGGTGATCACGGGTATATACTATACATACATACATACTATACTGATGGTGACTAAAGTCGGGTCAGCTCATTGAGTACCCGCAAGTGATTCTGACGAGGGGGCTGAAAGGACAGGTGGCTCCATCCCGGTAGAGGTGGGCCTGGGTTCCCGACGGCCCCCGACTATTACTTTGTGGCGGAGCGGCAGGGCAGGTTGAGACCACCTAGGAGACAGGTGGGCCTGGCCCTGTTCGGCGTTCGCGGACACTTAACACGCTTAACGAGATCTTGGTATTTGATCTGAGTCTGGCTACGAGCCTATACGCACTAACCATCTACGTGGGAGTAGTTATGGGTATCCCGACGTCGTGGTATCAGCCGAAGCACTTCAGACGTCAGCGACGGAGCGGCGCGCGCCGAATTGGACTGGAACGCCACTAGGCTAGGTCTGTTTTCGGCCGCCCTCGCAACGTGCAGGTGTGCTATGGGCGATGGGCCCAGACCCCTGTGCGCTTAGGTTTAGACCGGCGTGCTGGCCTCTCTATTTTGCCTAGGTGGGGCTGCGACGTGTTGATCTTCCGAGGCCGGGCATGACCCAGGAAAGTGTGTCCGGCCAAATGGGATCGAGCGTGTTGGGCTATGTGGTGCACCCCTGCAGGGAAGTTAATCTATTCGAATAGCCGTGATCTTCGGTAACAGGACGACTTGGAGTTGTACCTTGACCTTATGACAACTAGAACCAGATACTTAATAAAACACACCCTTCCAAGTGCCAGATACAACCGGTGTTCGCTCTACCTCAGGGATATGAGGAGGGGATCGCCGGGTAGGATTATGCTACTGCGATGCTACTGGAGATGCTATTTGGAGACGCTACTTGAAGGACTTCAATCTACTCTCTTCTACATGCTGCAAGACGGAGGCTACCAGAAGCGTAGTCTTCGACAGGATTAGCTATCCCCCTCTTATTCTGGCATTCTGCAGTTCAGTCCACCGATATGGCCTCCTTACACATATACCCATGCATATGTAGTGTAGTTCCTTGCTTGCGAGTACTTTGGATGAGTACTCACGGTTGCTTTCTCCCCCCCTTTTTCCCCCTTTCCTTTCTTTCTGGTTGTCGCAACCAGATGCTGGAGTCCAGGAGCTAGACGCCACCGTCGACGACGACTACTACACTAGAGGTGCCTACTACTACGTGCAGCCCGTTGACGACGACCAGGAGTAGTTAGGAGGATCCCAGGCAGGAGGCCTGCGCCTCTTTCGATCTGTACCCCCCAGTTTGTGCTAGCCTTCTTAAGGCAAACTTATTTAACTTATGTCTGTACTCAGATATTGTTGTTTCCGCTGACTCGTCTATGATCGAGCACTTGTATTCGAGCCCTCGAGGCCCCTGGCTTGTATTATGATGCTTGTATGACTTATTTTATTTGTAGAGTTGTGTTGTGATATCTTCCCATGAGTCCCTGATCTTGATCGTACACATTTGCGTGCATGATTAGTGTACGATTGAATCGGGGGCGTCACATAGTTCAACTCTAGTGTAAAATTATTTGTACTAGGTTATAGAGCTAGTTCAACTATAGTGTAAAACTGCATGAACTAGACTATAGAGCTAGTTCAACTCTAGTGTAAAATTATTTGAACTAGCTTGTAGAGCTAGTTCAATTCTTGTGTAAAACTATTTATACTAGTTTATAGAGCTAGGTCAACCCTAGTGTAAAATTATTTGAACTAGCTTGTAGAGCTAGTTCAACTCTAGTGAACTAGGTTATAGAGCTAGTTCAACTCTAGTGTAAAACTATTTGAACAAGACTGTAGAGCTAGTTCAACTCTAGTGTAAAATCATTTGTACTAGGTTTTAGAGCCTGTTCAACTCTAGTATAAAACTAATTGAACTAGGCGGTAGAGCTAGTTCAACTCTAGTGTAAAATTATTTGTACCAGGTTATAGAGCTAGTTCTACTCTAGTGCAAAATTGTTTGAACTAGCTTGTAGAGCTTGTTCAACTCTACAAGGTTGTATAGCTAGCTCAACTCTAGTGTAAAATTATTTGAACTAGCTTGTAGAGCTTGTTCAACTCTAGTGTGAAATTATTTGTACTAGGTTATTGAGAGCTAGTTCAACACTAGTGTAAAATTATTTGAACTAGCTTGGAGAGCTACTTCAACACTATTGTAAAATTATTTGAACTAGCCTGTAGAGCTAGTTTAACTCTAGTGTACAATTATTTGAACTAGCTTGTAGAGCTACCTCAACTCTAGTGTAAAATTATTTGAACTAGCTTGTAGAGCTAGTTCAAATCTAGTGTGAAATTATGTGTACTAGGTTATAGAGCTAGTTTAACTCTAGTGTAAAATTATTTGAACTAGCCTGTAGAGCTTGTTCAACTCTAGTGTGAAATTATTTGTTCTAGGTTTCGAGAGCTAGTTCAACACTAGTGTAAAATTATTTGAACTAGCTTGTAGAGCTACTTCAACACTAGTGTAAAATTATTTGAACTAGGCTGTAGAGCTAGTTCAACTCTAGTGTAAAATTATTTAAACTAGCTTGTAGAGCTAGTTGAACTCTAGTGTAAAATTATTTGTTCTGTGTTATAGAGCTAGTTCAACTCCAGTGTAAAATCATTTGTACTAGGTTATATAGCTCGTTCTACTCTAGTGTAAAATTATTAGTACTAGGTTATAGAGCTAGTTCTACTCTAGTGCAAAATTATTTCAACTAGCTTGTCGAGCTAGTTCAACTCTAATGTAGAATTATTTGAACTAGCTTGTACAGCTAGTTCAAATCTAGGGTGAAATTTTGTGTACTATGTTATAGAGCAAGTTCAACTCTAGTGTAAGATTATTTGAACTAGTTTGTAGAGCTAGTTTAACTCTAGTGTAAAATTATTTGTATTAGGTTAAAGAGATAGTTCAACTCTAGTGTAAAACTATTTGAACTAGACTGTAGAGCTAGCTCAACTCTAGTGTAAAATCATTTGTACTAGGTTATAGAGCAAGTTCTACTCTAATGTAAAATTATTTGTACTAGGTTATAGAGCTAGTTCTACTCTAGTGCAAAATTATTTGAACTAGCTTGTAGAGCTTGTTAAACTCTACAAGCTTGTATAGCTAGTTTAACTCTAGTGTAAAAGTATTTGAACTAACTTGTAGAGCCAGTTCAACTCTAGTGTAAAATTATTTGAACTAGGTTGTAGAGCTAGTTCAACTCTAGTGTATAATTATTTGAACTAGCTTGTAGAGCTAGTTCAACTCTAGTGTAAAATTATTTGTACTAGGTTATAGAGCTAGTTCTACACTAGTGCAAAATTATTTGAACTAGCTTGTAGAGCTTGTTCCACTCTACAAGCTTGTATAGCTAGTTGAAATCTAGTGTAAAATTATTCGAACTAGCTTGTAGAGCTGGTTCAACTCTACTGTAAAATTATTTGAACACTTGTATAGATCTAGTTCAATTTTAGTGTAAAATTATTTCAACTAGCTTGTAGAGCTAGTTCAACTTTAGTGTAAAATTATATGAACTAGCTCGTAGAGCTAGTTCAACTCTAGTGTAAAACTATTTGTACTAGGTTATAGAGCTAGGTCAACTCTAGTCTAAAATTATTTGAACTAGCTTGTAGAGCTTGTTCAACTCTAGTGTAAAATTATTTGTATTAGGTTATAGAGCTAGTTCAACTCTAGTGTAAAACTATTTGAACTAGATTGTAGAGCTAGCTCAACTCTAGTGTAAAATTATTTGTACTAGGTTATAGAGCTAGTTCTACTCTAGTGCAAAATTATTTGAACTAGCTTGTAGAGCTTGTTAAACTCTACAAGCTTGTATAGCTAGTTCAACTCTAGTGTAAAAGTATTTGAACTAACTTCTAGAGCTTGTTCAACTCTAGTGTAAAATTATTTGAACTAGGTTGTAGAGCTAGTTCAACTCTAGTGTAAAATTATTTGAACTAGCTTGTGGAGAAAGTTCAACTCTAGTGTGAAATTATTTGTACTAGGTTATAGTGCTAGTTCAACTATAGTGTAAAACTATTTGAACTAGACTATAGAGCTAGTTCAACTCTAGTGTAAAATTATTTGAACTAGCTTGTAGAGCTAGTTCAACTCTAGTGTAAAATTATTTGTACTAGGTTATAGAGCTAGGTTAACTCTAGTGTAAAATTGTTTGAACTAGCTTGTAGAGTTAGTTCAACTCTAGTGTAAAATTATTTGAACTAGCTTGTAGAGCTAGTTCAACTCTAGTGTAAATTTATTTGTACTAGGTTACAGCGCTACTTCAACTCTAGTGTAAAACTATTTGAACTAGATTGTAGAGCTAGTTCAACTCTAGTGTAAAATTATTTGTACTAGGTTATAGAGCTAGTTCAACTCTAGTGTAAAATTATTTCAACTAGCTTGTAGAGCTAGTTCAACTTTAGTGTAAAATTATTTGAACTAGTTTGTAGAGCTAGTTCAACTCTAGTGTAAAATTATTTGCACTAGGTTATAGAGCTAGTTCCACTATAGTGTAAAACAATTTGAACTAGACTGTAGAGCTAGTTCAATTCTAGTGTAAAATTATTTGAACTAGCTTGTAGAGCTAGTTCAACTCTAGTGTAAAACGATTTGTACTACGTTATAGAGCTAGGTCAACTCTAGTGTAAAATTATTTGTACTAGGTTATAGAGCTAGGTCAACTCTAGTGTAAAATTGTTTGAACTAGCTTGTAGAGCTAGTTCAACTCTAGTGTGAAACTATTTGAACTAGATTGTAGAGCTTGTTCAACTCTATGCAAAATTATTTGAACTAGCTTGTAGAGCTTGTTCCACTCTACAAGCTTGTATAGCTAGTTCAAATCTAGTGTAAAATTATTCGAACTAGCTTGTAGAGCTAGTTCAACTCTAGTGTAAAATTATTTGAACATTTGTATAGATCTAGTTCAACTTTAGTGTAAAATTATTTCAACTAGCTTGTAGAGCTAGTTCAACTTTAGTGTAAAATTATTTGAACTAGCTTGTAAAGCTAGTTCAACTCTAGTGTAAAACTATTTGTACTAGGTTGTAGAGCTTGTTAAACTCTACAAGCTTGTATAGCTAGTTCAACTCTAGTGTAGAAGTATTTGAACTAACTTGTAGAGCCAGTTCAACTCTAGTGTAAAATTATTTGAACAAGGTTGTAGAGCTAGTTTAACTCTAGTGTAAAATTATTTGAACTAGCTTGTAGAGCTTGTTCAACTCTAGTGTAAAATTATTTGTACTAGGTTCTAGTGCTAGTTCAACTATAGTGTAAAACTATTTGAACTAGACTATAGAGCTAGTTCAACTCTAGTGTAAAATTATTTGAACTAGCTTGTAGAGCTAGTTCAACTCTAGTGTAAAATTATTTGTACTAGGTTATAGAGCTAGGTCAACTCTAGTGTAAAATTATTTGAACTAGCTGGTAGAGCTAGTTCAACTCTAGTGTAAAATTATTTGAACTAGCTTGTAGAGCTAGTTTAACTCTAGTGTAAATTTATTTGTACTAGGTTACAGCGCTAGTTCAACTCTAGTGTAAAACTATTTGAACTAGATTGTAGAGCTAGTTCAACTCTAGTGTAAAATTATTTGTACTAGGTTATAGAGCTAGTTCTACTCTAGTGCAAAATTATTTGAACTAGCTTGTAGATCTTGTTCAACTCTACAAGCTTGTATAGCTAGTTCAAATCTAGTGTAAAATTATTCGAACTAGCTTGTAGAGCTAGTTCAACTTTAGTGTAAAATTATTTGAACTAGCTTGTAGAGCTAGTACAACTCTAGTGTAAAATTATTTGCACTAGGTTATAGAGCTAGTTCCACTATAGTGTAAAACTATTTGAACTAGACTGTAGAGCTAGTTCAACTCTAGTGTAAAATTATTTGAACTAGCTTTTCGAGCTAGTTCAACTCTAGTGTAAAACTATTTGTACTACGTTATAGAGCTAGGTCAAATCTAGTGTAAAATTATTTGAACTAGCTTGTAGAGCTTGTTCAACTCTAGTGTAAAATTATTTGTACTAGGTTATAGAGCTAGTTCAACTCTAGTGTGAAACTATTTGAACTAGATTGTAGAGCTTGTTCAACTCTATGCAAAATTATTTGAACTAGCTTGTAGAGCTTGTTCCACTCTACAAGCTTGTATAGCTAGTTCAAATCTAGTGTAAAATTATTCGAACTAGCTTGTAGAGCTAGTTCAACTCTAGTGTAAAATTATTTGAACTAGCTTGTAGATCTAGTTCAACTTTAGTGTAAAATTATTTGAACTAGCTTGTAGAGCTAGTACAACTCTAGTGTAAAATTATTTGCACTAGGTTATAGAGCTAGTTCCACTGTAGTGTAAAACTATTTGAACTAGACTGTAGAGCTAGTTCAACTCTAGTGTAAAATTATTTGAACTAGCTTTTAGAGCTAGTTCAACTCTAGTGTAAAACTATTTGTACTACGTTATAGAGCTAGGTCAAATCTAGTGTAAAATTATTTGAACTAGCTTGTAGAGCTTGTTCAACTCTAGTGTAAAATTATTTGTACTAGGTTATAGAGCTAGTTCAACTCTAGTGTGAAACTATTTGAACTAGATTGTAGAGCTTGTTCAACTCTATGCAAAATTATTTGAACTAGCTTGTAGAGCTTGTTCCACTCTACAAGCTTGTATAGCTAGTTCAAATCTAGTGTAAAATTATTCGAACTAGCTTGTAGAGCTAGTTCAACTCTAGTGTAAAATTATTTGTACTAGGTTTTTGCGAGCTAGTTCAACACTCGTGTAAAATTATTTGATCTAGCTTGTAGAGCTACTTCAACACTAGTGTGAAATTATTTGAACTAGCCTGTAGAGCTAGTTCAACTCTAGTGTAAAATTATTTGAACTAGCTTGTAGAGCTAGTTCAAACTCTAGTGTAAAATTATTTGTACTAGGTTATA
>NC_041388.1:367588857-367605741 GCF_002162155.2 Triticum dicoccoides | reverse complement strand
AGTGAAAACTTATTTGAACTAGCTTGTAGAGCTTGTTCAACACTACAAGCTTGTATAGCTAGTTCAACTCTAGTGTAAAATTACTTGAACTAGCTTGTTGAGCTAGTTCAACTCTAGTGTAAAATTATTTGAACTGGGTTATTGATCTAGTTCAACTCTAGTGTAAAATTATTTGAACTAGCTTGTAGAGCTAGTTCAACTCTAGTGTAAAATTATGTTAACTAGCTTGTAGAGCTAGTTCAACTCTAGTGTAAAATTATTTGTACTAGGTTATAGTGCTAGTTCAACTATAGTGTAAAACTATTTGAACTAGACTATAGAGCTAGTTCAACTCTAGTGTAAAATTATTTGAACTAGCTTGTAGAGCTAGTTCAACTCTAGTGTAAAATTATTTGCGCTAGGTTATAGAGCTAGTTCCACTATAGTGTAAAACTATTTGAACTAGACTGTAGAGCTAGTTCAACTCTAGTGTAAAATTATTTGAACTAGCTTTTAGAGCTAGTTCAACTCTAGTGTAAAACTATTTGTACTACGTTATAGAGCTAGGTCAAATCTAGTGTAAAATTATTTGAACTAGCTTGTAGAGCTTGTTCAACTCTAGTGTAAAATTATTTGTACTAGGTTATAGAGCTAGTTCAACTCTAGTGTGAAACTATTTGAACTAGATTGTAGAGCTTGTTCAACTCTATGCAAAATTATTTGAACTAGCTTGTAGAGCTTGTTCCACTCTACAAGCTTGTATAGCTAGTTCAAATCTAGTGTAAAATTATTCAAACTAGCTTGTAGAGCTAGTTCAACTCTAGTGTAAAATTATTTGAACTAGCTTGTAGATCTAGTTCAACTTTAGTGTAAAATTATTTGAACTAGCTTGTAGAGCTAGTACAACTCTAGTGTAAAATTATGTGCACTAGGTTATAGAGCTAGTTCCACTATAGTGTAAAACTATTTGAACTAGACTGTAGAGCTAGTTCAACTCTAGTGTAAAATTATTTGAACTAGCTTTTAGAGCTAGTTCAACTCTAGTGTAAAACTATTTGTACTACGTTATAGAGCTAGGTCAAATCTAGTGTAAAATTATTTGAACTAGCTTGTAGAGCTTGTTCAACTCTAGTGTAAAATTATTTGTACTAGGTTATAGAGCTAGTTCAACTCTAGTGTGAAACTATTTGAACTAGATTGTAGAGCTTGTTCAACTCTATGCAAAATTATTTGAACTAGCTTGTAGAGCTTGTTCCACTCTACAAGCTTGTATAGCTAGTTCAAATCTAGTGTAAAATTATTCGAACTAGCTTGTAGAGCTAGTTCAACTCTAGTGTAAAATTATTTGTACTAGGTTTTTGCGAGCTAGTTCAACACTCGTGTAAAATTATTTGATCTAGCTTGTAGAGCTACTTCAACACTAGTGTGAAATTATTTGAACTAGCCTGTAGAGCTAGTTCAACTCTAGTGTAAAATTATTTGAACTAGCTTGTAGAGCTAGTTCAAACTCTAGTGTAAAATTATTTGTACTAGGTTATAAAGCTAATTCAACTCTAGTGTAAAACTATTTGAACTAGACTGTAGAGCTAGTTCAACTCTAGTGTAAAATCATTTGTACTAGATTATAGAGCTAGTTCAACTCTAGTGTGAAATTATTTGTACTAGGTTATAGGGCTAGTTCTACTCTAGTGAAAACTTATTTGAACTAGCTTGTAGTGCTTGTTCAACTCTACAAGCTTGTATAGCTAGTTCAACTCTAGTGTAAAATTATTTGAACTAGCTTGTAGAGCTAGTTCAACTCGAGTGTAAAATTATTTGAACTAGCTTATAGAGCTAACTCAACTCTAGTGTAAATTTATTTGTACTAGGTTATAGAGCTAGTTCAACTACAGTGTAAAACTATTTGAACTAGACTATAGAGCTACTTCAACTCTAGTGTAAAATTATTTGAACTAGCTTGTAGAGCTAGTTCAAATATAGTGTAAAACTATTTGTACTAGGTTATAGAGATAGGTCAACTCTAGTGTAAAATTATTTGAACTAGGTTGTAGAGCTAGTTCAACTCTAGTGTAAAATTATTTCTACTACGTTATAGAGCTAGTTCAACTCTAGTGTAAAATTATTTGTACTAGGTTATAGAGCTAGTTCAACTCTAGTGTAAAACTATTTGAACTAGACTGTAGAGCTAGTTCAACTCTAGTGTAAAATCATTTGTACTAGGTTATAGAGCTAGTTCAACTCTAGTGTAAAATTATTTGTACTAGGTTATAGGGCTAGTTCTACTCCAGTGAAAACTTATTTGAACTAGCTTGTAGAGCTTGTTCAACACTACAAGCTTGTATAGCTAGTTCAACTCTAGTGTAAAATTACTTGAACTAGCTTGTTGAGCTAGTTCAACTCTAGTGTAAAATTATTTGAACTGGGTTATTGATCTAGTTCAACTCTAGTGTAAAATTATTTGAACTAGCTTGTAGAGCTAGTTCAACTCTAGTGTAAAATTATGTTAACTAGCTTGTAGAGCTAGTTCAACTCTAGTGTAAAATTATTTGTACTAGGTTATAGTGCTAGTTCAACTATAGTGTAAAACTATTTGAACTAGACTATAGAGCTAGTTCAACTCTAGTGTAAAATTATTTGAACTAGCTTGTAGAGCTAGTTCAACTCTAGTGTAAAATTATTTGCACTAGGTTATAGAGCTAGTTCCACTATAGTGTAAAACTATTTGAACTAGACTGTAGAGCTAGTTCAACTCTAGTGTAAAATTATTTGAACTAGCTTTTAGAGCTAGTTCAACTCTAGTGTAAAACTATTTGTACTACGTTATAGAGCTAGGTCAAATCTAGTGTAAAATTATTTGAACTAGCTTGTAGAGCTAGTTCAACTCTAGTGTAAAATTATTTGTACTAGGTTTTTGCGAGCTAGTTCAACACTCGTGTAAAATTATTTGATCTAGCTTGTAGAGCTACTTCAACACTAGTGTGAAATTATTTGAACTAGCCTGTAGAGCTAGTTCAACTCTAGTGTAAAATTATTTGAACTAGCTTGTAGAGCTAGTTCAAACTCTAGTGTAAAATTATTTGTACTAGGTTATAGAGCTAGTTCCACTCTAGTGTAAAATTATTTGTACTAGGTTATAGAGCTAGTTCAACTCTAGTGTGAAACTATTTGAACTAGATTGTAGAGCTTGTTCAACTCTATGCAAAATTATTTGAACTAGCTTGTAGAGCTTGTTCCACTCTACAAGCTTGTATAGCTAGTTCAAATCTAGTGTAAAATTATTCGAACTAGCTTGTAGAGCTAGTTCAACTCTAGTGTAAAATTATTTGAACTAGCTTGTAGATCTAGTTCAACTTTAGTGTAAAATTATTTGAACTAGCTTGTAGAGCTAGTACAACTCTAGTGTAAAATTATTTGCACTAGGTTATAGAGCTAGTTCCACTATAGTGTAAAACTATTTGAACTAGACTGTAGAGCTAGTTCAACTCTAGTGTAAAATTATTTGAACTAGCTTTTAGAGCTAGTTCAACTCTAGTGTAAAACTATTTGTACTACGTTATAGAGCTAGGTCAAATCTAGTGTAAAATTATTTGAACTAGCTTGTAGAGCTTGTTCAACTCTAGTGTAAAATTATTTGTACTAGGTTATAGGGCTAGTTCAACTCTAGTGTGAAACTATTTGAACTAGATTGTAGAGCTTGTTCAACTCTATGCAAAGTTATTTGAACTAGCTTGTAGAGCTTGTTCCACTCTACAAGCTTGTATAGCTAGTTCAAATCTAGTGTAAAATTATTCGAACTAGCTTGTAGAGCTAGTTCAACTCTAGTGTAAAATTATTTGTACTAGGTTTTTGCGAGCTAGTTCAACACTCGTGTAAAATTATTTGATCTAGCTTGTAGAGCTACTTCAACACTAGTGTGAAATTATTTGAACTAGCCTGTAGAGCTAGTTCAACTCTAGTGTAAAATTATTTGAACTAGCTTGTAGAGGTAGTTCAACTCTAGTGTAAAATTATTTGTACTAGGTTATAAAGCTAATTCAACTCTAGTGTAAAACTATTTGAACTAGACTGTAGAGCTAGTTCAACTCTAGTGTAAAATCATTTGTACTAGATTATAGAGCTAGTTCAACTCTAGTGTGAAATTATTTGTACTAGGTTATAGGGCTAGTTCTACTCTAGTGAAAACTTATTTGAACTAGCTTGTAGTGCTTGTTCAACTCTACAAGCTTGTATAGCTAGTTCAACTCTAGTGTAAAATTATTTGAACTAGCTTGTAGAGCTAGTTCAACTCTAGTGTAAAATTATTTGAACTAGCTTATAGAGCTAACTCAACTCTAGTGTAAATTTATTTGTACTGGGTTATAGAGCTAGTTCAACTACAGTGTAAAACTATTTGAACTAGACTATAGAGCTACTTCAACTCTAGTGTAAAATTATTTGAACTAGCTTGTAGAGCTAGTTCAAATATAGTGTAAAACTATTTGTACTAGGTTATAGAGATAGGTCAACTCTAGTGTAAAATTATTTGAACTAGGTTGTAGAGCTAGTTCAACTCTAGTGTAAAATTATTTCTACTAGGTTATAGAGCTAGTTCAACTCTAGTGTAAAATTATTTGTACTAGGTTATAGAGCTAGTTCAACTCTAGTGTATAACTATTTGAACTAGACTGTAGAGCTAGTTCAACTCTAGTGTAAAATCATTTGTACTAGGTTATAGAGCTAGTTCAACTCTAGTGTAAAATTATTTGTACTAGGTTATAGGGCTAGTTCTACTCTAGTGAAAACTTATTTGAACTAGCTTGTAGAGCTTGTTCAACACTACAAGCTTGTATAGCTAGTTCAACTCTAGTGTAAAATTACTTGAACTAGCTTGTTGAGCTAGTTCAACTCTAGTGTAAAATTATTTGAACTGGGTTATTGATCTAGTTCAACTTTAGTGTAAAATTATTTGAACTAGCTTGTAGAGCTAGTTCAACTCTAGTGTAAAATTATGTTAACTAGCTTGTAGAGCTAGTTCAACTCTAGTGTAAAATTATTTGTACTAGGTTATAGTGCTAGTTCAACTATAGTGTAAAACTATTTGAACTAGACTATAGAGCTAGTTCAACTCTAGTGTAAAATTATTTGAACTAGCTTGTAGAGCTAGTTCAACTCTAGTGTAAAATTATTTGTACTAGGTTATAGAGCTAGGTCAACTCTAGTGTAAAATTGTTTGAACTAGTTTGTAGAGCTAGTTCAACTCTAGTGTAAAATTATTTGAACTAGCTTGTAGAGCTAGTTCAACTCTAGTGTAAAATTATTTGTACTAGGTTACAGACCTAGTTCAACTCTAGTGTAAAACTATTTGAACTAGATTGTAGAGCTTGTTCAACTCTAGTGTAAAATTATTTGTACTAGGTTATAGAGCTAGTTCTACTCTAGTGCAAAATTATTTTAACTAGCTTGTAGAGCTTGTTTAACTCTACAAGCTTGTATAGCTAGTTCAAATCTAGTGTAAAATTATTTGAAATAGCTTGTAGAGCTAGTTCAACTCTAGTGTAAAATTATTTGCACTAGGTTATAGAGCTAGTTCCACTATAGTGTAAAACTATTTGAACTAGACTGTAGAGCTAGTTCAATTCTACTGTAAAATTATTTGAACTAGCTTGTAGAGCTAGTTTAACTCTAGTGTAAAACTATTTGTACTAGGTTATAGAGCTAGGTCAACTCTAGTGTAAAATTATTTGAACTAGCTTGTAGAGCTTGTTCAACTCTAGTGTAAAATTATTTGTACTAGGTTATAGAGCTAGTTCAACTCTAGTGTAAAATTATTTGTACTAGGTTATAGAGCTAGTTCTACTCTGGTACAAAATTATTTGAACTACCTTGTAGAGCTAGTTCAACTCTAGTGTAAAATTATTTGAACTAGCATGTTGAGCTAGTTCAACTCTAGTGTAAAATTATTTGTACTAGGTTACAGAGCTAGTTCAACTCTAGTGTAAAACTCTTTGAACTAGATTGTAGAGCTTGTTCAACTGTAGTGTAAAATTATTTGTACTAGGTTATAGAGCTAGTTCTACTCTAGTGCAAAATTATTTGAACTAGCTTGTAGAGCTTGTTTAACTCTACAAGCTTGTATAGCTAGTTCAAATCTAGTGTAAAATTATTTGAACTAGCTTGTAGAGCTAGTTCAACTCTAGTGTAAAATTATTTGAACATTTGTATAGATCTAGTTCAACTTTAGTGTAAAATTATTTCCACTAGCTTGTAGAGCTAGTTCAACTTTAGTGTATAATCATTTGAAATAGCTTGTAGAGCTAGTTCGACTCTAGTGTAAAATTATTTGCACTAGGTTATAGAGCTAGTTCCACTATAGTGTAAAACTATTTGAACTAGACTGTAGAGCTAGTTCAACTCTAGTGTAAAATTATTTGAACTAGCTTGTAGAGCTAGTTTAACTCTAGTGTAAACCTATTTGTACTAGGTTATTGAGCTAGGTCAACTCTAGTGTAAAATTATTTGAACTAGCTTGTAGAGCTTGTTCAACTCTAGTGTAAAATTATTTGTACTAGGTTATAGAGCTAGTTCAACTCTAGTGTAAAATTATTTGTACTAGGTTATAGAGCTAGTTCTACTCTAGTACAAAATTATTTGAACTACCTTGTAGAGCTAGATCAACTCTAGTGTAAAATTATTTGAACTAGCATGTTGAGCTAGTTCAAATCTAGTGTGAAATTATGTGTGCTAGGTTATAGAGCTAGTTCAACTCTAGTGTAAAATTATTTGAACTAGCTTGTAGAGCTTGTTCAACTCTAGTGTGAAATTATTTGTACTAGGTTATTGCGAGCTAGTTCAACACTAGTGTAAAATTATTTGAACTAGCTTGTAGAGCTACTTCAACACTAGTGTAAAATTATTTGAACTACTCTGTAGAGCTAGTTCAACTCTAGTGTAAAATTATTTGAACTAGCTTGTAGAGATAGTTCAACTCTAGTGTAAAATTATTTGTACTAGGTTATAGAGCTAGTTCAACTCTAGTGTAAAACTATTTGAACTAGACTGTAGAGCTAGTTCAACTCTAGTGTAAAATCATTTGTACTAGGTTATGGAGCTAGTTCAACTCTAGTGTCAAATTATTTATACTAGGTTATAGAGCTAGTTCTACTCTAGTTCAAAAAATTATTTGAACTAGCTTGTAGAGCTTGTTTAACTCTACAAGCTTGAATAGCTAGTTCAAATCTAGTGTAAAATTATTTGAACTAGCTTGTAGAGTTAGTTCAACTCTAGTGTAAAATTATTTGAACATTTGTATAGATCTAGTTCAACTTTAGTGTAAAATTATTTCAACTAGCTTGTAGAGCTAGTTCAACTTTAGTGTAAAATTATTTGAACTAGCATGTAGAGCTAGTTCAACTCAAGTGTAAAATTATTTGCACTAGATTATAGAGCTAGTTCCACTATAGTGTAAAACTATTTGAACTAGACTGTAGAGCTAGTTCAACTCTAGTGTAAAATTGTTTGAACTAGCTTGTAGAGCTAGTTCAACTCTAGTGTAAAACTATTTGTACTAGGTTATAGAGCTAGGTCAACTCTAGTGTAAAATTATTTGAACTAGCTTGTAGAGCTTGTTCAACTCTAGTGTAAAATTATTTGTACTAGGTTATATAGCTAGTTCAACTCTAGTGTAAAATTATTTGTACTAGGTTATAGAGCTAGTTCTACTCTAGTACAAAATTATTTGAACTACCTTGTAGAGCTAGTTCAAATCTAGTGTTAAATTATTTGAACTAGCATGTTGAGCTAGGTCAAATCTAGTGTGCAATTATGTGTACTAGGTTATAGAACTAGTTCAACTCTAGTGTAAAATTATTTGGACTAGCTTGTAGAGTTTGTTCAACTCTAGTGTGAAATTATTTGTACTAGGTTATTGCGAGCTAGTTCAACACTACTGTAAAATTATTTGTACTAGGTTATAGAGCTAGTTCAACTCTAGTGTAAAACTATTTGAACTAGACTGTAGGGCTAGTTCAACTCTAGTGTAAAATCATTTGTACTAGGTTATAGAGCTAGTTCAACTCTAGTGTAAAATTATTTGTACTAGGTTATAGGGCTAGTTCTACTCTAGTGAAAACTTATTTGAACTAGCTTGTAGAGCTTGTTCAACACTACAAGCTTGTATAGCTAGTACAACTCTAGTGTAAAATTACTTGAACTAGCTTGTTGAGCTAGTTCAACTCTAGTGTAAAATTATTTGAACTGGGTTATTGATCTAGTTCAACTTTAGTGTAAAAGTATTTGAACTAGCTTGTAGAGCTAGTTCAACTCTAGTGTAAAATTATTTGAACTAGCTTGTAGAGCTAGTTCAACTCTACTATAAAATTATTTGTACTAGGTTATAGTGCTAGAACTATTTGAACTAGACTATAGAGCTAGTTCAACTCTAGTGCAAAATTATTTGAACTAGCTTGTAGAGCTAGTTCAACTCTAGTGTAAAATTATTTGTACTAGGTTATAGAGCTAGGTCAACTCTAGTGTAAAATTGTTTGAACTAGTTTGTAGAGCTTGTTCAACTCTAGTGTAAAATTATTTGAACTAGCTTGTAGAGCTAGTTCAACTCTAGTGTAAAATTATTTGTACTAGGTTACAGCGCTAGTTCAACTCTAGTGTAAAACTATTTGAACTAGATTGTAGAGCTTGTTCAACTCTAGTGTAAAATTATTTGTACTAGGTTATAGAGCTAGTTCTACTCTAGTGCAAAATTATTTGAACTAGCTTGTAGAGCTTGTTTAACTCTACAAGCTTGTATAGCTAGTTCAAATCTAGTGTAAAATTATTCGAACTAGCTTGTAGAGCTAGTTCAACTCTAGTGTAAAATTATTTGAACATTTGTATAGATCTAGTTCAACTTTAGTGTAAAATTATTTCCACTAGCTTGTAGAGCTAGTTCAACTTTAGTGTATAATTTTCTGAAATAGCTTGTAGAGCTAGTTCAACTCTAGTGTAAAATTATTTGCACTAGGTTATAGAGCTAGTTCCACTATAGTGTAAAACTATTTGAACTAGACTGTAGAGCTAGTTCAACTCTAGTGTAAAATTATTTGAACTACCTTGTAGAGCTAGTTTAACTCTAGTGTAAAACTATTTGTACTAGGTTATAGAGCTAGGTCAACTCTAGTGTAAAATTATTTGAACTAGCTTGTAGAGCTTGTTCAACTCTAGTGTAAAATTATTTGTACTAGGTTATAGAGCTAGTTCAACTCTAGTGTAAAATTATTTGTACTAGGTTATAGAGCTAGTTCTACTCTAGTACAAAATTATTTTAATTACCTTGTAGAGCTAGTTCAACTCTAGTGTATAATTATTTGAACTAGCATGTTGAGCTAGTTCAACTCCAGTGTGAAATTATGTGTGCTAGGTAATAGAGCTAGTTCAACTCTAGTGTAAAATTATTTGAACTAGCTTGTAGAGCTTGTTCAACTCTAGAGTGAAATTATTTGTACTAGGTTATTGCGAGCTAGTTCAACACTAGTGTAAAATTATTTGAACTAGCTTGTAGAGCTACTTCAACACTAGTGTAAAATTATTTGAACTACTCTGTAGAGCTAGTTCAACTCTAGTGTAAAATTATTTGAACTATCTTGTAGAGATAGTTCAACTCTAGTGTAAAATTATTTGTACTAGGTTATAGAGCTAGTTCAACTCTAGTGTAAAATTATTTGTACTAGGTTACAGAGCTAGTTCAACTCTAGTGTAAAATTATTTGAACTAGCTTGTAGAGCTAGTTCAACTCTAGTGTAAAATTATTTTTACTAGGTTATAGAGCTAGGTCAACTCTAGTGTAAAATTGTTTGAACTAGTTTGTAAAGCTAGTTCAACTCTAGTGTAAAATTATTTGAACTAGCTTGTAGAGTCAGTTCAACTCTAGTGTAAAATTATTTGTACTAGGTTACAGAGCTAGTTCAACTCTAGTGTAAAACTATTTGAACTAGATTGTAGAGCTTGTTCAAGTCTTGTGTAAAATTATTTGTACTAGGTTATAGAGCTAGTTCTACTCTAGTGCAAAATTATTTGAACTAGCTTGTAGAGCTAGTTCTACTCTAGTGCAAAAAATTATTTGAACTAGCTTGTAGAGCTTGTTTAACTCTACAAGATTGTATAGCTAGTTCAAATCTAGTGTAAAATTATTTGAACTAGCTTGTAGAGTTAGTTCAACTCTAGTCTAAAATTATTTGAACATTTGTATAGATCTAGTTCAACTTTAGTGTAAAATTATTTCAACTAGCTTGTAGAGCTAGTTCAACTTTAGTGTAAAATTATTTGCACTAGGTTATAGAGCTAGTTCCACTATAGTGTAAAACTATTTGAACTAGACTGTAGAGCAAGTTCAACTCTAGTGTAAAATTGTTTGAACTAGCTTGTAGAGCTAGTTCAACTCTAGTGTAAAACTATTTGTACTAGGTTATAGAGCTAGGTCAACTCTAGTGTAAAATTATTTGAACTAGCTTCTAGAGCTTGTTCAACTCTAGTGTAAAATTATTTGTACTAGGTTATATTGCTAGTTCAACTCTAGTGTAAAATTATTTGTACTAGGTTATAGAGCTAGTTCTACTCTAGTACAAAATTGTTTGAACTACCTTGTAGAGCTAGTTCAAATCTAGTGTTAAATTATTTGAACTAGCATGTTTAGCTAGGTCAAATCTAGTGTGAAATTATGTGTACTAGTTTATAGAAGTAGTTCAACTCTAGTGTAAAATTATTTGGACTAGGTTATAGAGCTAGTTCAACTCTAGTGTAAAATTATTTGAACTAGCTTGTAGAGCTAGTTCAACTCTAGTGTAAAATTATTTTTACTAGGTTATAGACCTAGGTCAACTCTAGTGTAAAATTGTTTGAACTAGTTTGTAAAGCTAGTTCAACTCTAGTGTAAAATTATTTGAACTAGCTTGTAGAGTCAGTTCAACTCTAGTGTAAAATTATTTGTACTAGGTTACAGAGCTAGTTCAACTCTAGTGTAAAACTATTTGAACTAGATTGTATAGCTAGTTCAAATCTAGTGTAAAATTATTTGAACTAGCTTGTAGAGTTAGTTCAACTCTAGTGTAAAATTATTTGAACATTTGTATAGATCTAGTTCAACTTTAGTGTAAAATTATTTCAACTAGCTTGTAGAGCTAGTTCAACTTTAGTGTAAAATTATTTGCACTAGGTTATAGAGCTAGTTCCACTATAGTGTAAAACTATTTGAACTAGACTGTAGAGCTAGTTCAACTCTAGTGTAAAATTGTTTGAACTAGCTTGTAGAGCTAGTTCAACTCTAGTGTAAAACTATTTGTACTAGGTTATAGAGCTAGGTCAACTCTAGTGTAAAATTATTTGAACTAGCTTCTAGAGCTTGTTCAACTCAAGTGTAAAATTATTTGTACTAGGTTATATAGCTAGTTCAACTCTAGTGTAAAATTATTTGTACTAGGTTATAGAGCTAGTTCTACTCTAGTACAAAATTGTTTGAACTACCTTGTAGAGCTAGTTCAAATCTAGTGTTAAATTATTTGAACTAGCATGTTTAGCTAGGTCAAATCTAGTGTGAAATTATGTGTACTAGTTTATAGAAGTAGTTCAACTCTAGTGTAAAATTATTTGGACTAGGTTGTAGAGTTTGTTCAACTCTAGTGTGAAATTATTTGTACTAGGTTATTGCGAGCTAGTTCAACACTACTGTAAAATTATTTGAACTAGCTTGTACAACTAGTTCAACTCTAGTGTAAAATTATTTGAACTAGGTTATTGATCTAGTTCAACTTTAGTGTAAATTTATTTGAACTAGCTTATAGAGCTAGTTCAACTCTAGTGTAAAATTATGTGAACTAGCTTGTAGACCTAGTTCAACTCTAGTGTAAAATTATTTGTACAATGTTATAGAGCTAGTTCAACTATAGTGTAAAACTATTTTAACTAGAATGTAGAGCTAGTTAAACTCTAGTGTAAAATTATTTGAACTAGCTTGTAGAGCTAGTTCAACTCTAGTGTAAAACTATGTGTACTAGGTTATAGAATTAGGTCAACCCTAGTGTAAAATTATTTGAACTAGCTTGTAGAGCTAGTTCAAATCTAGTGTGAAATTATGTGTACTATGTTATAGAGCAAGTTCAAATCTAGTGTAAAATTATTTGAACTAGTTTGTAGTGCTAATTCAACTCTAGTGTAAAATTATTCGAACTAGGTTATAGATCTAGTTCATCTTTAGTGTAAAATTGTTTGAACTAGCTTGTAGAGCTAGTTCAACTCTAGTGTAAAATTATTTGAACTAGCTTGTAGAGCTAGTTCAACTCTAGTGTAAAACTGTTTGTACTAGGTTATAGAGATAGGTCAGCTCTAGTGTAAAATTATTTGAACTAGCTTGTAGAGCTAGTTCAACTCTAGTGCAAAATTATTTGTACTAGGTTATAGAGCTAGTTCAACTTTAGTGTATAATTATTTGAAATAGCTTGTAGAGCTAGTTCAACTCTAGTGTAAAATTATTTGCACTAGGTTATAGAGCTAGTTCCACTATAGTGTAAAACTATTTGAACTAGACTGTAGAGCTAGTTCAACTCTAGTGTAAAATTATTTGAACTAGCTTGTAGAGCTAGTTTAACTCTAGTGTAAAACTATTTATACTAGGTTATAGAGCTAGGTCAACTCTAGTGTAAAATTATTTGAACTAGCTTGTAGAGCTTGTTCAACTCTAGTGTAAAATTATTTGTACTAGGTTATAGAGCTAGTTCAACTCTAGTGTAAAATTATTTGTACTAGGTTATAGAGCTAGTTCTACTCTAGTACAAAATTATTTGAACTACCTTGTAGAGCTAGTTCAACTCTAGTGTAAAATTACTTGAACTAGCATGTTGAGCTAGTTCAAATCTAGTGTGAAATTATGTGTGCTAGGTTATAGAGCTAGTTCAACTCTAGTGTAAAATTATTTGAACTAGCTTGTAGAGCTTGTTCAACTCTAGTGTGAAATTATTTGTACTAGGTTATTGCGAGCTAGTTCAACACTAGTGTAAAATTATTTGAACTAGCTTGTAGAGCTACTTCAACACTAGTGTAAAATTATTTGAACTACTCTGTAGAGCTAGTTCAACTCTAGTGTAAAATTATTTGAACTAGCTTGTAGAGATAGTTCAACTCTAGTGTAAAATTATTTGTACTAGGTTATAGAGCTAGTTCAACTCTAGTGTAAAACTATTTGAACTAGACTGTAGAGCTAGTTCAACTCTAGTGTAAAATCATTTTCACTAGGTTATGGAGCTAGTTCAACTCTAGTGTCAAATTATTTGTACTAGGTTATAGAGCTAGTTCTACTCTAGTGCAAAAAATTATTTGAACTAGCTTGTAGAGCTTGTTTAACTCTACAAGCTTGTATAGCTAGTTCAAATCTAGTGTAAAATTATTCGAACTAGCTTGTAGAGTTAGTTCAACTCTAGTGTAAAATTATTTGAACATTTGTATAGATCTAGTTCAACTTTAGTGTAAAATTATTTCAACTAGCTTGTAGAGCTAGTTCAACTTTAGTGTAAAATTATTTGAACTAGCTTGTAGAGCTAGTTCAACTCAAGTGTAAAATTATTTGCACTAGGTTATAGAGCTAGTTCCACTATAGTGTAAAACTATTTGAACTAGACTGTAGAGCTATATCAACTCTAGTGTAAAATTGTTTGAACTAGCTTGTAGAGCTTGTTCAACTCTAGTGTAAAACTATTTGTACTAGGTTATAGAGCTAGGTCAACTCTACTGTAAAATTATTTGAACTAGCTTGTAGAGCTTGTTCAACTCTAGTGTAAAATTATTTGTACTAGGTTATATAGTGTGACGCCCCCGATTCAATCGTACACTAATCATGCACGCAAATGTGTACGATCAAGATCAGGGACTCACGGGAAGATATCACAACACAACTCTACAAATAAAATAAGTCATACAAGCATCATAATACAAGCCAGGGGCCTCGAGGGCTCGAATACAAGTGCTCGATCATAGACGAGTCAGCGGAAGCAACAATATCTGAGTACAGACATAAGTTAAACAAGTTTGCCTTAAGAAGGCTAGCACAAACTGGGATACAGATCGAAAGAGGCGCAGGCCTCCTGCCTGGGATCCTCCTGACTACTCCTGGTCATCGTCAGCGGGCTGCACGTAGTAGTAGGCACCTCCGGTGTAGTAGGGGTCGTCGTCGACGGTGGCGTCTGGCTCTTGGACTCCAGCATCTGGTTGCGACAACCAGAAAGAAAGGAAAGGGGAAAAAAGTGGGGAGAAAGCAACCGTGAGTACTCATCCAAAGTACTCGCAAGCAAGGAACTACACTACATATGCATGGGTATATGTGTAAGGAGGCCATATCAGTGGACTGAACTGCAGAATGCCAGAATAAGAGGGGGGATAGCTAGTCCTATCGAAGACTACGCTTCTGGCAGCCTCCGTCTTGCAGCATGTAGAAGAGAGTAGATTGAAGTCCTCCAAGTAGCATCTCCAAGTAGCATCTCCAAATAGCATCTCCAAGTAGCACCTCCAGGCAGCATCGCATAGCATAAACCTACCCGGCGATCCTCTCCTCGTCGCCCTGTAGAAAAGCGATCACCGGGTTGTCTGTGGAACTTGGAAGGGTGTGTTTTATTAAGTATCCAGTTCTAGTTGTCATAAGGTCAAGGTACAACTCCAAGTCGTCCTGTTACCGAAGATCACGGCTATTCGAATAGATTAACTTCCCTGCAGGGGTGCACCACATAGCCCAACACGCTTGATCCCATTTGGCCGGACACACTTTCCTGGGTCATGCCCGGCCTCGGAAGATCAACACGTCGCAGCCCCACCTAGGCAAAACAGAGAGGTCAGCACGCCGGTCTAAACCTAAGCGCACAGGGGTCTGGGCCCATCGCCCATAGCACACCTGCACGTTGCGAGGGCGGCCGGAAGCAGAACTAGCCCCCTTAATACAAGAGCAGGCTTATGTTCCAATCCGGCGCGCGCCGCTCCGTCGCTGACGTCTGAAGTGCTTCGGCTGATACCACGACGTCAGGATACCCATAACTACTCCCACGTAGATGGTTAGTGCGTATAGGCTCGTAGCCGACTCAGATCAAATACCAAGATCTCGTTAAGCGTGTTAAGTATCCGCGAACGCCGAACAGGGCCAGGCCCACCTGTCTCCTAGGTGGTCTCAACCTGCCCTGCCGCTCCGCCACAAAGTAACAGTCGGGGGCCGTCGGGAACCCAGGCCCACCTCTACCGGGATGGAGCCACCTGTCCTTTCAGCCCCCAACTCCGAACAGTATCACATGTAATGTAACATTGTAAAGTATATAGTATATGCCCGTGATCACCTCCCGAAGTGATCACAGCCCAGTAGTATAGCATGGCAGACGGACAAGAGTGTAGGGCCACTGATGGAACACTAGCATCCTATACTAAGCATTTAGGATTGCGGGTAAGGTATCAATGACTGTAGCAGCAATGACAGGCTATGCATCAGAATAGGATTAACGGAAAGTAGTAACATGCTACACTACTCTAATGCAAGCAGTATAGAGGAGAATAGGCGATATCTGGTGATCAAGGGGGGGGGGGCTTGCCTGGTTGCTCTGGCAAGAGAGAGGGGTCGTCAACTCCGTAGTCGAACTGGTCAGCAGCAGCGTCGGTCTAGTAGTCTACCGGAGAGAAGAGGGGGAAGAAATAATGAATACAGAGCAAACAAAGCATCACAAAATATAACAAGGCAATACGCGGTGTTCGGTGTGCCCTAACGCGGTAGTAGGTGATACCGGTTAAGGGGGGAAACATCCGGGAAAATATCCCCGGTGTTTCGTGTTTTCGGGCAAAGGAGCCGGAGGGAGAAAGTTGCGAGTTCGATAGGTTAGGGGTGTGTGGCGGACGAACAAACTGCGTATCCGGATTCGTCTCGTCGTCCTGAGCAACTTTCATGTAGAAAGTATTTTCATCCGAATTACGGATTATTTTATATTAATTTCTAAAGTTTTAATTCATTTTCTAAATTATTTTAATTCAATTTACGTAGTAAAAAGCTATGTGTACACAACAGAAGCCAGCCACAGCCTATGACCTGTGGGGCCAGGAGACCCAGTTGACCAAGTCAATGGTTGACTGGTCAATGGTGTGAATAGTGCATGTGAGACCCACATGTCATTGTCACAATTTAATTAAAATAGGATTAAACACCTAAGCTAGTTAATTAGGTCAAATTAAGCAAGGTTAATTAATTAATTCACTTTACTATTTCCTTTTACTTTCCATTTTCATTTTTCTCTACTCTTATCCTTTTATCTGATTTACAGGGGGAGGGCCCCACCTGTAAGTGGCTCTGGCCACCTCCCTCCTATGCACGAACGCGCACAGGGAAGGGCAGGGGCGCGGTGGCCGAACCCGGCTCCGGCGAGGCCATGGTCGAGGCCGGCAGGACGGAGACGTGGGGCGGCGAGTGCGCGCCTGTAGTGGAGCGTTGCCGAGGGTGCTCGGTCATGAGCAGCAGAGGGTGCGGCCGGGGACGCAGCAGCTGCGGTCGCCGGTGACAGCGGCACAGGAGGAGAAGCAGGGCGACCGCGGGCGTCGCCGGGTGTGGCGTGGACGTGTTCGAACAAGGCGCGGGCGAGCACGGCCATAGCGCGGGGCTGCGGACACGCGCGGGCGGCGTGTGCAGGGCTCAGCCAGGCACGGCCGGAGCGCAGCAGGGGCGCGGTGAGGTCGCGGTGAATCGGTACGGCGCGGGCGCGTTCGATCTATAGGGAAGAGGAGAGGAATGGAGGACGGCGGCTCACAGGGGAGCAGGAGGGGCATGGCAGCGGGCTCGTGGAGGAGTCGGGGAGGTCCGGCGATGCGGCACCGGCGACGGGCGGTGTTCCGGGCAGCAGCGGACGACGGAGGGCGGGCGCAGGGCGCCGG